>NC_050578.1:214520120-214869286 GCF_011100635.1 Trichosurus vulpecula | reverse complement strand
TTCGAATGGAGAAATGTTCCTGTTTGTTGTTCTTTGCCAAGGCCATAATAATAAAGAAGGAAATGGTTAAAAAAACCAAACCAAACCACAGTCCTTGTCCTTCTGTCCGGTCTCCCCCAATCCAATAAATATTTGTCAAGCTCCTACTCAATGAATAGTGGTTAGGCACTGTGCTAAGTGCTGGGCATACAACTGATAAAAAGTAACACCCTCAACGAGGTTTCAATCTAAAGGCAGAGACACCACAGAAAAGGAGGCAGGAAAGGGGTGGTAGGGTGGGGTTTGGGGGTGGGTGTGGGAGAGAACCAGACACCAAGGGTATCTTGTTATGTGGACTTAAATCGGAGGGAGAAGTCAATGAAAAGTGGAGTGAGCTGAGTCCAGTTTCTGCCATCTATAAAGGAAGGAATTGGGAGGAGTTTGGTACTCCACCTTCCAACTCTCCAATCAGAGGGGAGAGGAGACTGAGGAGGTGGTGTCCATTAAGGCTTGAGGGAAGTTAAGTTGAGTTAAGTTAAGGCTCGGTGGTGACTTTAGAAGGGAGGAGCGATGAAACCAGGCAGGGCAGTAGATGCAAAGTGGAATGAGCTTTCTCCACAAAGTCTTCCCTCAGTGATCTTTTAAGAAGAGGTAGCAAGAAGAGTGGCCCAGAAGTGTAGCCTTCTTTCAGGGCATCTCTAAGAAGGAAGGACAAGGGACTGATGCCCAGCCTCTAGAATCATCCTGAGAGAGAGAAAAAATAAGACCAGAGCCCTGAGAATGGCCAGAGAAAGGTAGGCTTGAGGATTCTTTCCTTTTTGTCCTAGGTCTCTGGATTGGAAGTAAAAGGATTGGGCATTAGGAGAACTGGGTTATAGGCCCCCCTCTTCCACCAACTGGTTGTCGGTTCATGGGCTACTCAGTCTTTCTGTGCGTCAGTTCCTCGTATGTCAAATGAGGAAGTTGGTGCCATGATTTCAAATGGACCTTCTATCTTTTAATCTTTTAAGACTATGTCACTTCCTATTGGGCTTCAGTATCTCTATCTATACAATAAGGGAATTGGACTAGAGATTCTCTGAAGACCCCACTAGCTCTGATGTCCAGCTGTTCCACTATGGGTTTGTCACAGGGTTAATCCTAGAAATAGGTAGAGATAGTGTCCCTTACATGAAGGCTAGAATAAGGTCCTTCTTCATCAGAGAACTTCATCGCAAGTTCCCACTATTGCTTAAGGCATTGTCTCCAGAAGGAACTTGTGAATATGTGTCATCGGTTGGGGGAAAGGCACAGAAGTCAGTAACACCTTCATGGGATTTTAAAATCAAAGATTTAGAGCTGGAAAGGATTTTAGAGATTATCTAATCCAGCACTGATCTCCCTTCTCCCCATCTTCTCCTCTCTTATTTCATAAATGAGAAAAGGAAGCCTCAGAAGGGTTGTGACTTGTCCAAGGTTACAAGTAGGCATGTGCTTGAGTGGTTTTTCAGTCGTATCTAACTCTCTGTGACTCCATTAAGGTTTTTGTTTTTGGTAAAGATACTGGAATGGTTTGCCATTTCCTTCTCCAGCTCATTTTACAGATGAGGAAACTGAAGCAAACAGGGTTAAGTGACTTGCTCAGGGTCACACAGCTGGATTTAAACTCATGAAGATGAGTCTACGAGTAGGCAGTAAGCAACAAAGCAGGGAGGAATTGGAACCAGGGTCTCTGATATCAAACTAAACATTCTTTCTTTATCACAGTGAGCCCTGAAAACCAGGTCCTGAGGGATGGGGGAGGTATCAGGGAAGGACTGACTGATCAAGGCAATCAGGCATTGAAGCTAAGCTAGCCATAGGCTAGAGTCATAGAATCTGAATACCTGCATGTTAAAAGTCTTTGGGAAGAATTTAGAATTAAGGGACCCAGAGTTGAAAGGGACAGTAGAGAAAAGCTGTTTCCACTCTCCTCACCCTTCACTCTACCCCTTTTACAAAGGAAGAGGAGGAAACAGGCCAACAGAGGGGAAGGGGCTTATTTAAAATCACATAGTAAGTGGTGGAGATAGGGTTAAGGGCCAGGACTCACGGTTGTGAACCCACTGTTTTTGCCTTTTTGCAAAAATATGAGAGGGAGTAAATATAGCTCCCTATACAGTAAATATAGTTCCCTACTGACTCAGGGGAGTTCTGACCCATGCAGAGGAGGTTGGGACAATCATTTCTCTTCTTCTGGACATTAATGGAGAAACACCACCTAGAATGTTGCCTCTATCCTTCCTCATAGGATCACATCTGGAGCACTGTGCTCAATTCAGGGGCCACATTTTAGCTTTAACAAGCTAGAGAACATCCCAAGAAAGGGAGAAGGGTCCTCAAAACAGTGTCACTCAAGGATCAGCTGATGGAATTGGGGATATGTAACCTGAAGAATAGATGAACATGGGAGAAAGTCAAAGATCACAGTCTTGAACTATTTTGAAGGTCTGGCATATGGAAGAGGGATTAGATGTGTTCTTTCTCATCCCCAGAGAGCAGAACCAGGAGCAGTGGGGGAAGATTGTGGAGGGGCAGATTTGGCTCATTTAGGAGCTTCCCAACAGCTCTACTACTGATGTGACTCTGGGTAAGGCTCTTCACCTTGATGGGACTTGGTTGGAGGCCATTCACCAAGCTCTCCCTCTTCTCCCTTCTTCCTCATCTCCTATCACTCAGGTAACTTCTGCCACTCTCTCCTCTTTCACCCCTGGCTCACATAATGACATGGCCTTCCTCCATATCAAGGCTAACCCCTCTGCTTGTTCAAGTGATCCCATTCCATCTGTCTTCTCCTTGTCTCCTCTACCAACTCCACTTTCTCACTAATCTTCAATCTCTCCTTGTCTTGGCTCATTTCCTTCTGCCTCGAGCATGCCCATGACTCGTCCGTCCTCCAACCCCCCCCCCCACCTTCATTCTTCTAGTGCCAATAGCTATCACCCTATATCTCCTCTGCCCCTCCTGGCTAAATTCCTTGAAGAGGCCATCTACAATAAATACCTCCACTTTTTCTCTTACCACTCTCTTCTAAACTCCTTACAATCCAGCTTCTGGCCTCCTAATTCAATGGAAACTGCTCTGTCCAAAGATACCAATGATCTCCTAATTCACAAGTCTAATGGCTCTTTCTCAATCATCATTCTTCTTGACTTCTCTGCAGCCTTTCACCCTCTTCTCCTTGATACTCTCTTCCCTCTAGGTTTTTGGGAAACCACTCCCTCCTGGTTCTCCTCCAACCTGTCAGACCACTCCCCAGTCTCCTTTGCTGGATCCTTATCCAGGTCATACCCATTCACTGTGGGTGTCTCCCAGGACTCTGTCCTGGGCCCTCTTCTCTTCTCCCTGTATGCTATTTTACTTTGTCACCTCGTCAACTCCCACTAATTCAATGATCATCTCCATGCAGATAATTCTCAGATCTATTTGTGCAGCCCTAACTTCCCTCATCTCCAAGTGCCTGGATAGTTCAAGATTAAGACCCTTGAACTGGGTATGCCATAGACACCTTAAACTCAATATATCCATTATCTTCCTGCAAAAACAATCTCTCCATCCAATCTTCCTGATCACTATTGGGGCACCCATTATTATCCTGCCAATCACACAGACTTGCAACCTACATACTATTCTTAACTCTTCACTTTCTCTCATTTCCCATATCTAATCAGTTATCGAGTTCTTTCATTTTGACCTTCTTAACATTTCTGGAATATAAGATTCTCTGGCTTTGGTGATGGGGAGCCATCATTGGTTCTTGAGCAGAGGAGCTATGTCATGACAGCAGACCATCGGGAGGGTTGCTCTGGCAAGGACTGCAGGAAGTTAGCTCAGGCTTAGGTCCCAGGCAGCCCAGAAAACTGGCTTCAGCACAGTTTCCATGAGACACTCATGTTCTTTGGGCAGCAAATGTGTGTGAGCAAAGTGTGAACCATGACACTGAGGGCTGAAGTCATCTCCAGTTCCCCTGGCAGCTGGGTGTAGCACACATGAAGCCCTCACCCAGGCCACCAGCTGGCATGCAGGGCAGACCCATGGACAAGGAGGTTCCCCATAATGGCTTCCCTGCCTTGGGGGTCATGGGCTCATTTTCTTTTTGCTTTTTCCCATAAACCTCATTAAATTCAGATGGGCTGGGGTGCTGGGGTGCTGGGGTGTGAGGTGGAGGAGAGAACTTTCCATATCTAGAAAAAGCCACAGAAACTCAGCCTACAAAAGGGGCAGATCTTCAGAGATTTTTTGGAGGAGCTACTTAGGCCAGCTGTGGTTTTCTCTAGTTATTCAGCACCCACAGTCACTTTTGGATGTGTTCCCACCCTTCCTGTCCACACCCGAAATTGCTGACTCTCAGAGCTGAAAGGGACCTTAGACTAATGAGCATCCAATTCAACTTCCCTCCCAGGGCATCAATTCCCACTACAGCTTCCTTTTCAGGGAATAATTTGGCCCCTGCTTGGAAGCTTCCAGTGATGGGAGGGGGGACTTACTACCTGATGGGGCTGCCATTGCATTTTCAGACAACTCTGCATATTAAAAGTGTGTTCTTACACTGAACAAAAACCTAGTTCTCTATAACTATTCTTCATGTGTCGGATTTCTGCTGTCATAGGATTTGCGTTAGAGCTGGTAGCCGGCTGAGAATACATCTAATCCAAGGGTTCTTAACTTTTTTTGGGTACCTTTTAGTAATCTGGTGAAGCCTATAGAACCCTCTTCAGAATCACATTTTTCAACACATAGAATCAAATATAATTGCAAAGGAAGCCAGTTTTTAATTGAAATAAAGACATAACTTTTATTCAAGTTCATAGACCCCCTTAAGTCTATGCAGGGTCCCCTTGGAGAACTCTGGACCCTAGGTCAAAGACTCTAGATCTAGCTCAACCCTTTCATTATACAAAAGAGGACCTGAGGATAGGAGATGTCGAGTGACTTGCCCAAGACCCCACAGATAATACGCTTCTGGGTCAGGATTTGATTCCAGTCATCCTGACTCTCAAGATCAACACTCTCCACTTTATCCACTTGCTGCTTCTTAAAGTTCCTTTTCCCCTCACCTAAGAGCCAGGGTGATGTACTGGAAAGAAGATTGGATTTTGACCTGGGTTCAAATTTCAGTTCTGATACTTACTGCCTATGGGGCCTGGAGTAATTAATAAAAAACTCCATAGCATAGTGTCTAGCACATAGTAGGCACTTAATAAATATGTATTGATGATGATGATGACATTATAGCCCCTCTCTAGGTCTCAGTTTCCCTTCCTGACCTGTAAAATGGGAGACAGGCTTAAATGATCTCCAAGGGCTCTTTTAGCTTTAAATCTATGCTTTAGTAGGCAGAGTACAAGGAATACACTATTATGCATTTTTTGGGAGTCAACTGAGTTTAAGTGACTTGCCCGGGATCACACAGCTAATAAGTGTCTGAGGTCAGATTTAAACTCAGGTCCTCCTGACTCCAGGAATAGTGCTCTAACCACTGCACTACCTAGCTGCCTCCCAGATACACTAAACCAAGGGGGTATGGTTTCTAGTATCATTTGTGAGTGACCTTGGGCAAGTCTCTTTCCTTCTCTAGGCTTCAAAATACCCCTCTGAGAAATGAATGGGTTGAGGGAGAATGTTTCTAAAACTCCTTGCAGCTGTAACTGGTGCTCTGATTAGATGAGGTGATCTCTGAACTTTCTAGTTTCCTTGGGTTTCTGCTGCCCTGCTATGGATCTCCTGTTAGCTAATCTCAGTTCCTCTCATTTCTCAAAGGTCAGGCAATTAAAAGGAGAAAATCAGGCAGGGGAGGGGAGCAAGGGTTGCTACTCAGACCTCATAGTGTCAGCTACGGCCTCCTGGAGGAAAGACAAGGAAGGAAGATGTTCATTGTAGGTCTCCATGATGGAGGGAGCGAACTCCCTCCATGCCCCATCTGTCCCTGGACACATTTTTATTCTCTCAAATGTTTGGTGCCCACGAAGCCTGGCCATCTCCAAACCATGGAAATGAGCTCCGTTCCTGGAACCACTTTGAGTTCTGAGAGGTGAATTTTTGCAAAATCTTGATAGGTACGAGACCTCCAGCTCACTTTCTGGCCATCTCCAAACTATGGTGCTCACCCTACTCTTTCTACAGTTTCTCTCTATATGTCTCCTTCCCCATTTAGAATGTAGGCACCCTGAGGCCAGGCACTGACTTGCTTGCTTGAATTTGTTTTTCTAGCATCTAGCACTGTGCCTAGCACATAGTAAGTACTGAATTTCTTATCTCTGTCTCTCTCTATCCATCGTTTATAGCTGTATCTTTCTATCCATTCATCCATCTCTATCTATCCTTATGACAACCCTGGAAAATAACCCTGTTATTTTTCTCATTTTACAAATGAGGAAACTGAGGTAGAGAGAGGTTGACTTCCCTTTACAGCAAGTCTGAGACAGGATTCAAACTCAGGTCTTCCTGACTTTATTAACTATGCAACTTAGCTCCTGCCTCTCTCTCTCTCTCTCTCTCTCTCTCTCTCTCTCTCTCCTATCTATCTATCTATCTATCTAGTCAGTCCAATCTTATTCAAAATCTGCAATACACACAATGGTTTCTGCCTGGAATTTCTCACCTTCCTTCTAAGGTGTTCAGCCTTATAGTCAATTTCAGCCAAATTGTCTTGGGTGCCCTCTCCCTCACACCTCTCCTTTGGGTGCTTGCTTTGTGAGCCCAGTTTTGTGCTAGGCTATTCTGCGGTAAAGAAGAGGTCCAAGAGGAAGAGACTCTCAGGGAGCTCAAAGTTTGAAGGAGACAGAGCAGAAGTTTTGATCTCTGCCCTCAGGGAGCTTATAATCTAGAGGAGACAGAAGGAAAGCAGCCCTAGACCTTACCCTCAAGGAACTCAGTCTGAGGAAGACAGTGGAAGAACAGACCTAGGTCCTGAGATCAGGAAGTTCACAGTTTGGAGGAGACAGGAGAAAGTTCGTCTGAAGAAGGGAAAGACTGGAGAAAAGGAAAACATGTAAGGAGATATATCTTTATAAGCAAAACGGATATGGAGAAGAAGCTGCTAATATGAGAAACATCCTAGAATTAGAATGGACAAAACATAGTAAGTAATTGGATCTAGTGGAAGAGAAGAGATTCGCTGGAAGTTTTGAGTCTGGGAACAATGGAGTTGTCTTGTTCAGAAATGTGGAAATTGTGCAATGGGACAGGTTTGGGGGAAGATGGTAAATTTAGCTTTGGACATGCTGGGACGTTCAGGTGGAGATGCTAAGTGGGCAGCTGTAAATATGGGACTGGATTTTGGGGGAGAGATCAGTGCTTGGGATAAGAATTGGGAAAATAGCTATAGAAAAGTGGGAATGAGATTGGCAAAGGAAAGAGAATAATCATCAGAGACAGGGAAGGGGAAAGATGTTTTGAGCTGGAATCATTTGCTCCTGGAGGACCCAGACTTGACCCACTGCTGATAGACTCTGACCCTGTTTTCATAAAACTAACATCTGGCTAAGGCAGCCCCAAACTGAGGCAAACATCTGCATGTCTGGCATTCACAGGGCCAAACATCTGGATTAACTGTGGGCCAAACAATCACAATTCCTTACATCTGTAAGGCATGTTATGCCTTTCCAGGTTTTTTTAATGTTCATTCTCTCATCTCATCAAGACAAATTCAAATCCAACAAATTCTGCTAGTCTTAATTATACTCCGACTGGGTATGGGACCATGGACTGGAGGTATTATACTAAATAAGATAATGAGTACCTGCCTTCATACAGAGAAGCATTTATAAATTGTTTCCTGTGCTTAACTGGGGATTAAAAGCAAAACAAATCCTTGACTTCAAAGAGCTTGTATTTTGATGGGGTAGGTAACAAAATCATACATAGATATATATGACATGTACAAAATATGTAGACACAAGGGAATATTCAATGGGAAAGCACTAGGGCAGGGATCAGGAAAGGCCTCCTACAAAAAGTGGTGCTTAAGTTGTGTCTTAAAGGAAACTAGATTGTCTAAGAGGTAGAAGGGAGGAGGGAGAGCAAGACAGTCAACAAAAAGGCAAGAAGACAGAAGATAAGCATTTTGGGGGGGGGAACAAGTAGCCTAGGGTGGCAAAACTGTAGAAGGAAAGGAGGGGGGTCATATGTAAGGAGACTAGAATGATGGGAAGGGATCAAATCGGGAAGAGCTTGAGATGCCATATGGCCCATTGTCTTCTTGGCCTCACAACAATGAAGGCTGCAGCACAAGTTACATAAAGGAGGAAAGTACATGAGAAAAAGAGAAGGCTGAGAATAGGGTTTAGAGGGTGGGAGGAAGAAGAACCAGTGGAGGAGGAAGAGACAGGAGTGGTAGGAGAGATCAGGGAACCAGGAGAGCATAGTATCATGAAAGCCAAGCCAAGCAACAATTTTAAGAAGGAGGGGATACTGGACAGTATAAAAGTTGCAGAAAGGCCAAGTACAATGAGGTCATTAGGACCCTGGTCTATGGGGCTGGAAAGGATCTGCAAACTGAGATGATTTTCGTTTCTCTCTGCCTATGTTTATTCTCTCAATTTCTTTGTCTTGCCTTATTAATATAGCTAGCATTTTTAGCACTATATCGAATAGTAATGGTAGTAATAGACACCTTACTTTAACCTTGATCTTATTGGAAAGGCCACTAATTGAGCCTTATTACAGATAATGCCGGTTCTTGGTTTTGACACATATCACTTATATTAAACAAAAGACCCATTTATTCCTATACGTCTTAGTTGTTGTTGTTGTTTTAACAGGAATGGATGTTACATTTTGTCAAGAGTTTTTTTTCCCCTATATTTATTGATATAAGTGCATGATTTTTGTTGTTCTTCCTGTTGATGTGGTCAGTTATGTTTATAGTTTTCTTAATATTGAAGCAGCCCTGCATTTTTGGCATAAATCTAATGTGGTCATAGTCCACAGTCTTTGTAATATCTTGTTGTAATCTCCTTGATGATATCTCACATTTTTTTGGTATGAATATTCATTTTGGATATTGGCCTATAGTTTTCTTTTTCTGTTTTGATTCTTCCTGGTTTATGTATCAAGGCCATATTTGTATCATAGAAGGAAACTGGTAGGATTCCTGGGTTGTTCTTTTTTTTCCTTTGGGAGTTCATTTATGACTTGTTGGATTTTTTAAAATTAAGATTTGATTATTTAAGTCTTTTATTTCTTGTTCTGTTAATCTGGGCATTTTATATTATTGTAAATATTCATCCATTACACTTAGATTGGCAGTTTTATTGGCATATAATTGGGCAAAGTTGGTCCTAATAATTTCTTTTATTTCTTCTTAATTTCTTCTTAATAGTTAATCAAGTTAATTATTGGCTTATCTCTTTTATTTATTTTAAACAGCTCTTAGTTTTATTTATTTTATTCAATGTTTTTTTTTCTTTCAACTTTTTCAGTTTCTCCTTTAAATTTTTTTTAGGATTTATATTTTAGTATTTAATTAAAGGTTTTAAATTTGTTGGTTCTCTAGTTTGATTTTTTGGTTGTGTGCTCAATTCATTGATTTGCTCTTTTATTAATGAAAGTGTTTAGAGATATAAATTTTCCCGTAAGCACTGCTTTAGCTGCACCCCTAAAATTTTGGTATATCGTTTCACCATTGTCATTACCTTTGGCAAAATGATTGATTGTTGATAAGACTTGTTCTTTGACTGACACATTCTGTAGGATTAATTGATATGGTCTCCAATTTATTTTTAATAATTTCTTCAGTGGCCCTTTATTGATATCATTTTTATTGCATCGTGGTTCACAAAAGCTGTGTTTAATATTTCTGTTTTTCTGCATTTGTTTATCGGGTTTTTATGCTTTAATACAAGATCAATTTTTTGTACGTGAAGGTGCCATATACAGCTGAGAATAAGCATATTCATTTCTATTTTCATTCAGTAATCTCCAAAAGGCTATCATATCTATTTTTTCTAAAATTCTATTTAGATCTTTCATTTTTTTTGTTTATTTTTGTTTAAATTTATTTAGGTCTGAGAGAAATAAAGTCAAGTCCTCCCTACTATTATAGTTTTATTGCCAATTTCTCCTTGCAACTCATTTAAATTTTCCTTTAGGGATTTAGATGAAATGATTTTTAGTACACATATGTTTAGTATTGACAATAATTCATTGTCTATGGCACTTTTGAGCATAATGTAGTTTCCCTGTTTACTTTTTTTAGTTGTCTATTTTTACTGTTGGTTCATAATAGATATTGCTGCAGCATCTTATTTTAACTCTATGTATATCTTTCTGTTTCAAGTATTTTTCCTATAAACAACCTATTCTTGGATTCTGCTTCCTAAGCCATTCTTCTGTCTTATATTTTATAGGTGAGTTCATCCCATTCATGTTTACAGTTATGATTGTTGATTGTATATTTCCCTCTATCTTATTCTCTTATATTTTTCATTATCTTTGTTTCCTGCCAGCTCTTTATAAGGAAAAAGATGATGGTGAGAGAGAAGAAATGGACTCAACACCAGTGTTCTAGGTTTGATGTAATCTGTTTCTGTTCTCCTGCCTCTTTTCTCTTTTCCTCACCCAGAACCCAATAACATACTTTCATCCTAGCTTTCTTTTCTTTTAAGATACTATTTAAAATTCACTCTCTTCTGTCGGAGTTTATTTTCCTTAAGACAAATCCCTCCTTTAACGTACTCTCCCTATTGTTTCCCTTTTCTCTTCTTCCTTTTCCCTCCTCTTTCCCTATTAAAGCAAATGTATTTCTGTACTACAGAAATTCTCGAAGTGTCATCTGCAGACCCCTGGGGGTCCCTGAAAGCTTCTCAGGGGCTCTATGAGGTCAAAACAATTATCACAATAGTACTAAGATGTTATTTACCTATTAAACTACTCCTACTTTTTTTAAGCATTTAAATTCTTTTTTTAAAGTTAAACTCCTACCTCTTCTAACTACATATCTGTGTAAAGCCATATTTTCTTCATATACTTCAACCAAAAGGAACACATTGTAACACACTGAATTCAGATACAAAGACAACCATCCAGATATCTTCTATTAATCCAGACATTAAAGAGATTAGCAAAATATGTAAAACAATGTTATTATTATCATTCATTTTTTGTTTTGTTAAATTGTTTTCCATAAAAATATGTTATTTGTGGTAATATACAAGTTCATTATTGCAATTTAAATGAATCAATAAAGGTTTAAAACCTTTATCGGTTTTGATATTTATTTATATAACTCACATAAATAAAAGCTCTTTTATTAAGACCTCAATAATTTTTTAAGATTGTAAAGAAGTTCTGAGATCAAAAAGTTTGAGAACTAATGCTGTGTCCAATTGTGTGTATATTTTTATACGTATGTGTGTGTGTGTATTCTTCCTTACTTTGACCAATTCATATGAGAGTGAGGTTCAAGTGTTACTAGTTTCCTCCCACACTTGTTTGTATAGACTTCTACTTATGCACTCTGGTATTGTGAGATAATTTTCACTACCCTTCCTCCCACGTACCATCTTCCCAGTACATTCCTCCTCTCCCTTTCCTTTATTTTTTTTTAAGATCATCAAAACATAATTGAGCCATTCCTAGACTTTCTGTCTAATTAAACTCCTTCTATGACTCCTGATGATGATAGAATTCTGAGGAGAAACATATATTGTCTCCCCATATTAGAATCAACAATTTATCCTTTTTTAGTCCTTTATGATTGCTCTCTCATTTATACTTTTTTATGCTCATTTGTACTCCCATCTTTATATTTAAAAGTTTTTTCATAGCTATGGTCTTTTTTGTCAGGAATGCTTGGAAGTCCTGTATTCCATTAAAGGTCTGTTTTTTCACCTGGAGAATGATGCTCATTTTTGTTGGGTACATTATTCTTGGTTGCAAATCTATATCTTTTACTTTCTGGAAGTCCCCCACTTGTTCATAATGGTAATTGTTAAATCTGTGTGATCCTGACTGGCTCCTCAGTACTTGAATTCCTTCTGGCTGCTGGCAGTATTTTTTCTTCGATTTGGAAGCTCTGAATTTTGGCTATAATATTCCTGGGAGTTTGCTCTTGGGAATTTCTTTCAGGAAGTGATACGTGGATTCTTTCTGTTTCCACTTTGCCCTCTGGTTTGATGAGATCTGGATAGTTTTCTTTTAAGATTTGTTAAAATATGGAGTCTAGACTCTCTGAAGGCTTTCTATGAAGTCATGACTCTAGGTCATGGTTTTCAGCTTCTCCAATGATTTTTTCAAAGTTTTAACATTTTAATTTAAAGTTTTGAATTCCAAATTCTATCCCTTCCACTCTCTCTTCCCTCTCCTCTCTCTGAGATGGTAAGCAACTTGATATAGGTTATGCATGTGCAGTTATGTAAAACATTTCAATATTAGTATTTCCATATTTTGTACAAGAAGACTAGAATAAAAGAAAAAAATGAAAATGAAAAATAGCATGCTTCAGTCTCTCTGCCTCTCTGGAGGCAGATATAATGCTTCATCATTAGTCCTTTGGGATTGTCTTGGATCATTGTATTGCTGAGAATAGCTAAGTCATTCACAGTTCTTCATCAAATAACATTGCTGTTACTGTGTACAACATTCTCCTAGTTCTGTTCACTTCACTATGTAAGTCTTTATAGGTTCTTATGTAATCATCCTGCTTGTCATTTCTTATAGCACAATAATATTCCATTACAAGCACATACCACAGTTTGTTTAGCCTTTCCCGAATTGATGGCCATCCCTTCAATTTCCAATTCTTAGCCACCACAAAAAAGCTGCTATAAATATTTTTTTGTACAAATAAGTCCTTTTCCCTTTTTTCCACTGCAATTATTTTTTAATTTTCTCTCTTCAATCTCTTTTCCAGGTCATTTGTTTTTGCTGTATCTTACATTTTATTCTATTTTTCAGTCTTTTGATTTTGTTTTAATATTTCTTGTTGTCTCATGTAGTCATAACTTGTATTCGGTCCATTTTAATTTTCAAGTAGTTTATTTCTTGGGTAAGGTTATTCTACTTCTTGTTCCAAGCTGATAACTTTTCTTTTCAAATTTTCCATAGTTCTAATTTCTTTTTCCATTTTTTCCTCTAGTACTCCATTTGATTTTTAAATCATTTTAGCTCTTTTTAAAAAAACCTGCTTCATCTCTCCTAGTAATTCAAGTTAAACTTGTGCTTAAGCTGTGTTTTTCTTTGAGGCTTTGCTTGTAGATGTTTTGGTATCACACTCTTCTTTTGGGTTTCTATCTGGAGCATCCCTATTATCATAATAGCTCTTTATGGGGGGATTATTTTTTTGGCTGCTTATTCTTCCAGTTTACTTTTTGACTTCAAATTTTATGTTAGGGCTATCCTCCACATAGTTCTGGGAGAAGAGAGATGTTTGGGTTAGGCCTTTGTCCTCTTAGGTCCTTCTGTTGCTTTTGGGGGGCTTTGAGTATTGTGTTATTCCAGAAGCTCAGGGACAGTTTGGTCTGGGTACCTGTAAGCTTTCAGTATTTCCAAAGTAGTATGATCCAGGGCCAAATCTGATCACTGATCTCTTGATCTGATCTTGTGTATCAGCTCTCTCTGACCTCTGCATGTTTCTGACTTGGGTTTGGGTCTGCACAACCATTCTATCTGTTTACCCCAGTTAGAAGTTGCAAGAGACTGCCGTTGGACTCAGACATTGTTAATCAGCTGGAAAGTTCTAATGTTCAGAGTGACATAATTGCAGTCTCCCCTCTGGTCTGGGATTTCTGGTTTAATTATTTCACTATGAACTTCAGACAAAGCTAGGGGCTAGAACTGAGACCCTGCTTAGCTCTTGGGGTCATAATCATACAGCTACTGTTTTCTTCTGAACTTATTCCTCCATCAGTATATATATCCAAAAGTCTGCAATCCCTTCTGAACCTGAAAGAGCACCCTTAGGTATATGTCCCCTCTTCAGTCCAATGACCTAAAACTGGGTATTGAACAACAGAGCATCCATTGGCACCTGTTCCTGAATCCTGCACAAGGCCAGGCTCCCACTGTATGGATCTGAAACATCTTCTTGCTTTGGTTTACAGCCTCAGTTTCCCTTTAGTTCCATTTGTTGCAATTCTCCATGCAGAGCATCTCTAGAGGGCAAGACTTGGCTTATAGTGTCCACAGACTTTTCTGTATTTTCCCCTAAGCTTACCTGGGTGAGAAATACGACTCACTGTGATTTTTTTCTTGGATTTCCTGATCAAGACATGATCTGGTACATTTTCTAGAATTTTATGGAGGACTTGTATTGGGGAACTCAGCTTCACTTCTTGCTTTAGCACTTAGTACTGTGACTGGCACATAGTAGGCACCTTAATAAATGCTAGCTGACTGACTAGTTCTTAGCCATTTTGACTCGATTTCTCCCACCCACCTCTCTATTAAGAGGAGGGTAACATGTTTCATAATCAGTCCTCTGCAATAGAGATTGGTTATTAATTTATCTGAATTCTAGTATCTTAGAGTATTTTTTTTTGCTTTATATTCTTGTGATTGTATATATTTTGGTTCTTCTTTTTCTTTGCTCTGAGTCATTTTATACAACTATCCTCAAGGTTTTCTGAATTCCTCATATTTGCCATTTCTTTTGGCACAATAATATTCCATTACATCCACATCTGACAATTTGTTCAGCCTTTCCCTAATGGATGGGCATCCATATTGTTTCCAGGTTTTTTCCTTCCAAAAGAAGTGCTATGATGAATATTTTGGTATATATGAAATCATTCTGTTTTTGACCTCCTTGGGGTATATACCCGTATGTGAAGAATTTAGTTATTTTTCTTACATAATTACAAATTATTTCATGAAAACTTTGTCAAAAGCTTTGCCAACATTTAGGTAAAGGACAGCATTCTCCTGATCTGCCAGCCTAGTTATCCTGTCAAAAAGAGGAAATAAGGTTAGGTTGACATGACTTGTTCTTGACAAATCCCTGCTGGCTAATCATTTCTTGACTTTCCTGAATAATAATTTCATTCTCTAAAAGGAGAAGGAAGCAATGAGAGAAACATTTATTCTGGATCTGATTCTTACTAACAAGAGGATCTGGTTGCTGGGATGGAAATCATGGCAACCTCGGGGGAATGCTGTTGTACTTTGGCCAGAGGGAGAGTTCCAGGAGATGTGAGGCTAATTGAAGTGCCCATCTGTATCGTATCATGCCTCTATTCCAGCCTTGTAATCTGTTTCCCAAACTCATCTATTTCCACTATCTGTCTAGGTGGTCTGTGGAGGAGAGAGTGAGGCTGAAGACTCTGAGCAGCTCAGCCTCACTTAAATCCAATTCATTCACAAGTCAGTGGGGTGGGGAACCTGTGGCCTCGAGGTGGACCTAGAGGGCCACATGTGGCTTTGAGGCTTCAGATTCCTGAGCCTTGAGTGAAGACATCACCCTTGTGATGTCATAGTTCTTTGAGAACGAAGGACAAATGACAGATGACAGTATCACTTCCCTTTATGCTTCTGTTAATCTTCACTCAAATGCCAACCTTCCTGCTTCTTCTGACTCTCATTTCTGGACTTGCTTATAGACACATCTTCTTAATACACAGTGCTACTCAAAGGCCAAACATCCTCCCTTTTACCCATCCTGGCCTAATAGCCTAACACTGGAAGAGAAAGCTGAAGACGCAGAACTGGACCCTTGCAACTGTCTGGAGCTAAGTGCAGGAGTGAACATCCTTCTTCTACCCCAGTAGCCTGTGAGATTATTGGCCTTTTGAATCCCAGAACAACAATAGATTCCAATTCATTATGATGACGCTTGAATTATCAACAGACCTAACTATTAGAGTTCTAAAGTGGAAACTTCCACTTTTGTGGAAGCATTTTAAAACAACCCTTTTTATGTCTCTAGAAATATCAGGAAATAATTTTACTCAGCCCTAAAAATTCGAGAATGCAAAATTCTTGAGAAAACCTCTTTGGAAAAGTCTATATACAGTAGCAACAAAACGTGGTTGCACTCTCCCTCAGACATCAGTGAGAAGTAGCTTTCTCCACATCATACAGCTCTCCTGATAGAAAGCCTTCCACACATGGCTCAGGCAACCCACCCCTCAGGCAATTCAAGGCCTGGGCATCCTTTCCCTTCTCAGGGTGTCCGTATCCTATGCCCCCTGAATGCAGCATCTCTGCTGGGGAGATTGCTTATGTGGGGTCCCTAGGCCTGTTTACCTCTGAGAGCTCAATACCCTAAGTCAACTCATGGAGTGCAGACTCCTCAGAATTGTCTCTGCTTCCTGGAAGGTGCATCTTGCTTTTTAAAGGGCACCCAGAGGCATGGCCAATCCTTCAGGGAATCAATGCCTAACAACCTAGAATTTCATCAAGCTTAACAGAAGAACTTTCTTAAACCCCATAGAGGAGTCATAGAGATTGAATATTCATTTGCATTTCACTTAAGATTTTAATGCCTCATTGTCTCTGCATCTGCCTCTCACTCACCGTAAGCTGAGTTGTGGGAAATCAATTGATCAGGGGTATTCTTATCCCTACTCTCTGATGCTATGATCTTATGGAAATGAGTTTCCCTTTCTCCCTCCTGGGTGTTTACTTGTGGGGCTGGGCCCAAATAAGGCACTTTCTCCTTTGGAGAAAAATGTTGCAGAGCTTGGTAAAGCGGCACCTCCTAACTCTGCTTCTTTGAAGGGCTCCAGGGAGTGGGAGCAGGTGGGGAGGGAACCAGGCTTTAATGGGACATTGGAGAGGCCTCTGTCCAGCCCAGACCACAACAGGCCTATCCATCAGTCAGGGGTCATGGGGAGAAAAGAGGAGCTAAGAAGCTTAAAGCACACTTGAAGCTGGGCGGGCTGACTTGGAGTGAAGGCTGAGGAATTCCCGGCTAACTTATTTTCCCCCCATAGACAATGAGTCTTCAGATCCACTGCCCGGGAGAAGGCCTTTGGGCCTTTGTCCAGGCCCAGGAAGCTAATGGGCTGCTGTAATTGCTTTCTCTCGGCTCCTACTTCAAGGCAGCCCAACAATAGTCCTTGGGGGTGGGGATTGAGGCTCAGCAGGTCGAGGGCCAAGACCCGGCTCCCCTGCCCCCATTATCCCAGCATTCCAGGAAACATTACAGATTCTCTGTTCTCTCACTAGGGATCCGTTCCATCTTGGGGAGTTGGGAGTGGGGGGTGAAGGAAGGGGGCAGATGGACAAAAGATGACCAGGGAGAAGACATGGTTGATGTCAGATTTCATAGTATCTCAGTGCTGGAAGGGACCTCAGAGGGTCCAAGTTGGACTCCCTCTACCTCCTCCCCATAAGGTAGTGTACCAGAAAGAGCACCGCATTTGAAATCAGAGTTGAATCCTGGCTCTGACATATGAGCTTGGGTAAATCACTTTTCTTATTTTAGCCTTGATTTTCTCCTCTGTAAAATGTGGACAGGAATATTAGACCTCCATGCCAATAAAAAGCACTTGATAAACGGTTTCAACCATGTAAATATAAGCTCTTGTTACGGGCAAGTGAACAGCCCAATTCTACTTGGTCATCTTCAGCCTGTCCTCACATTCCACTGTTGGACAATCCTGACTGGTAGGAAGAGATACAGTCATTTAAAATCTGTGTCCATGTAATTCCCTGTCGCTCCTCCCCAACACTGCTGCTGTTCTATCCCCTCGGGGGACCAGCAGAACAAGGCTAATCCCTCTGTTTGGGGATAACCCTTCAGAGATTTGGAAGCAATTTCTTTTTAACGTCTCTGGCTTTGGCCAGTGGGGGGCTTGATCTACCTCCAGTTCAATTCAATGTAACCAATGTTTATTTAATCAATTGATCAGGGGTATTCTCATTCCTACACTGTGATGCTATGATCCTAGGGAAATGAGTTTCCCCTTCTCCCTCACGCGTATTCCCGGTGAAGCTGGGACCAAACAAGGCACTTTCCCCTTTGGAGGCAGATGTTTCAGGACTGTGTACAGGCTGTGTGCTGGACATTGAGGGAAAAAGGATGACTAAACCACCTCTCTTCATTCAAAGAACCCACAATCTAGTGATAAAAGTGAGATACAGACAGAAATAACCGTAACACAAGATGGAGTGTGATAATCCAGAGAACGCGTGTATAATCTTAGGAAAAATGCAAAATGTTCTGGGTGTTCAGAAGAGGAAAGACTCATTTCTGAGCGGGGTGGGGAGGAGGATAGAGAAGGTTTCATAGAGGAGGTAGCTCCTGAGCTGAGTTTGGAAGGATGGTTAGGATTCCAGCAGGTGAAGATAAGATCCAAAGGCATTGCAGATTTCATGAATGGCACGAGTAATGGTTCAGAGGTTGTAGAGGGATAGAAATGTTTAGGGAACAGAGGGAAGTCCAGTTTGGCCAGAGCAGAAAATGAATGGAGGGCAGGAGTGGGAGCTAAGCCCAGAAAGGTAGTCATTCAGAGTGGTAGAACAGAAATGAAGGGTAACAGCCTGATGATCCTAGAGCCATGTTCAGGACACACTCTGTGGCCAGGTACTGGACTTGGTATGGAGAAAGGATGGGGACTCCAGTTACGGGACTGACACGGAGTCGGGATGGGGACTCCAGATATGAGACTGACACAGAGTTGGGATGGGGACTCCAGATACAGGACTGATATGGAGTTGGGATGGGGGCTCCATCTTGATTTGGGCTCAGTTTGGGGTCAGGATGAAGCCTCAGTCTATGGCTGGGATCAGAGCTCAATTCAAAGGCAGAGTTATTGCTCATCCTGAGGCCAAAGATCAGCCTGGGGTGGGAGTGAGGGCTAAGTCTACAGTGAGGGTTGGAGCTCAGTCTGGGCCCAGAGTTGGAGGTAAGTCTAGGGTCTGGGACCCAGGGCTTACTCTGGTATTCAGGATGGGATCAGGATTGGACTTCTTTCCATTGTTGGGGTCAGGATTCAGCCTGGGGTGATGGGATGTTCTTACTCTAACTAGAAGGATGAAGAAAGGGTGAAACCGACAGCCTCAGCCTCTGGAGAAGCATTTATTATGTGCTTACTTTGTGTCAGACACTGCACTGAACACTGGGGATGCAAATATAAGCAGCCAAGAGAGCCCTTGCTCCTGAGAGGGAGCTCACTTTTTAACATGAGGCAGCTGGAAAACGGGGGTGGGGAGATACATGAGGTGTGACCCAGCTGGATGTGTCAAAGAAGTGCAGGCAGAGGCCCAGAACCAAGCAAGATGAGACCAGAGCCCAGGGTGGCTCAGACCCCTGACCATTGAGCAGAATGTCACCTGTGTTACAGGAGCACGGGCTGAAGACAGCTCATTTGAGGTCTTTGAGGCCAGCCTCATTTGAGCCTTCAGAGTTGTATGGCTCTAGGTCTCCATCCTTGGGGGTTGAGACTCCCAACTGCCTGGACTCAGGCAAAAACAAACACAGGGGCCCAGGACCCCTGCCTTCCAGTGTATGAAGGAATTATAGACATGTGCTTGTCCCCAGAGGGCAGAGCTTGGAACAACAGGGGAAAGCAACAGAGAGGTAGATTTAGGTTTGATTTATGGCAACACTTCCTAACTATTAAAGCTGTCCCAAAGAACAATGGCCTGCCTTATGTATGGACATAGGGTTGTAGATCATAGACTCAGAGCTGGGAAGGACCTCAGAGTCATCAACCCCGTTGTTTTAGTGTGTGTGTGTGTGTGTGTGTGTGTGTGTGTTTGTGTTTGTGTGTGTGTGTGTGTGTGTGGTGTATAGATATATGTGTGTGTATATATATACATTGTGTGTATGTATACATATATAAATTATATATATACATGCATATATATAAGTTATATATATGCATGTATATATATATATAATATATGTATATATTATATTTTGGACGTAGGGCTGTAGATCATAGACCCAGAGCTGGGAGGGACCTCAGAGTCATCAACCTCCTTGCTTTAGTGTGTGTGTGTATACATATGTGTATATATATACATGTTGTGCATATATACATATACAAATTATATATACATATTATTATCTATTCTTTAAATTTCCAAGTACTTATTTTCTCTCACATTTTTTCCCCACCCACCCCCATTGGGAAAAAACAAATAAACCCAAATTCTTGTAACAAATGTACACAGTCAAGGAGAGTAAATTCACACCTTAGCCATGCTCAAAAACCTACGTACCATTATGCTCCCCCCAGTCCACCGCTTCTCTATCAAGAAGTTGGTAACATGAAGCATCATCAATTCCCAGAAATCATGGTTGGCTTTTGAATGGATCAGACTTCACCGGAGTTCAGATCCTGCCTCAGATGTTTCCTAGCTGTGTGATCCCGTGCAATTCAATTCAGTCTCAGTTTCCTCACCTGTAAAACGGGGATAATAATAGCACCTACACCCCAAGGTGGTTGCGAGGATCAAATGAGGTAACCTCTGTAAAGCACTTCTCAATCCTTAAAGCTCCACATCGGTGATAGCTTTTATTATTTTTGTTGCTGCTATTGGGTCTTTTGAAGTTGTCTTTGCAACGTTGTTACTGCGTAAATGATTCTCCTGGTTTTTCCACTCTGCACCAGTTCATGTAAGCATTTCTTACACGACAATAGTATTCTATCACATTCACACCATTCCCCAATTAACGGGCACCCCCTTTTGTTTCCAGTGTTTTGACACTACAAACAGGGCTGCTATAAATATATTTGTCCACACTGGCCCTTTCCTCTTTCTTTGATCTCTTTGGGGTATAGACCTAGAAGAGGTATTGCTGCGTTAAGGCGTGTATGCGTAGTTTAGTCACTTTTGGGACATGGTTCAGAATTGCTTTACGGAATGACCGATCCAATTCACAGCGCCACTTAAAAGCACATTAAGGTGCTTGTTTTTCTGTGGTTTCTCCAACATTTGTCCTTTTCTGCTTTTTTCAACTTTTTCAATCCCCTCGTTTTACAGATGAAGAAGAGATTGGTTGGAGGTCTTCAAGCAGAAGCTGAAAAGACAAGGGCACCATGAGGAGGAAGGGAGTGAAAACAATCCCTTGCCCTCTTCACTTTTTTTGCTTTGGAGAGGTGCCATTTAAAGGGTGTTGATCCTAGAGGGGGCAGAGCCAAATAGATCCTCTGACACATGCAGATTTAACCACCATTGGTGGTCTGAGGTCCAGTCCAGTGATGGAGATCAGAGGGGTATTCTGGGAGAATTTCTCTAAGGAAGAGAGGATCAGAATGATTAGGTCTCAGTTTTGAGAGGCAGCATGAAGTAGTAGAAACTACTTTGGTGCTGGACCTAGGGGCAGGAGGACCTGGGTTCAAATAGCCCCTTAGATGCTCACTAACTGTGCGACTCAGGGCAAATCATCCAACCTCTCCGTGCCTCAGTTTCATCACTTGCAAAATGAAGGAGTCAGATTCAGTGGCCCTTAAGATCTCTTCCAGCTCTCAATGATTTGGTGATTGGGCCAGAAAGTAAAAGTAAGGTTCTTTGGCCAGATGAGCGAAGTCTCAGTTGGGAGCAGGGAGCTGGATGAAGAAACAGCCCTTCCTTACTGCTGGGGTACAGCATATATGCTGTATAATCTGGTATTATAAACACGTAAGTGGGGAAGCTAGGTTTATGGAAAGGGCTGATACCCCTTGTATTTGGGGGAAGGGTTAGCAGGCAGACAGCTTGGAACTAGACCTTGGAGTTCAGGAATAGGAAGAGGAAGAGGAGGAGGAAGAAGAGGAGGAGGGCTGGAGTGTCAGGGTGGTGTTGGCTCAGTGCATGGCGGAGCCAAGTTGGAAAACTTCTCAGACCATCTAGTCATCACTCCCATTTCTGCAGCTGTCTATAGTGGGATGATTGCTTTGCTTCCAACAGCTTGGGATGTGGGTTGTGCAAAGAAGCCTGCAAGGATTATGTACATTTTACAGATGAGGAAAATGAGTCTCAGAGAGGATCCTAAGATCACTGATCTAGAGCTGGAAGGGACCGCAGAGCCCATAAGTGACTTTTTTGGTTGTTCATCTTTGGGTTTTCCAGGAGCACCAATGACATCTTGATTTGCGAATGAATTGGATTGAAGTGAGGCAGAGTTGCACAAAGTCATCAGTCTCAGTTTCTTCCAGAGTCATTGAAGTCCAGTGGCAAGACAAAGGTCAAGATGACCAGTGATGGGAGAATACAGGATACTAGCAATTTCTTTTTCAACATTGGTCCCCATTTCAAGTTTTTCAATCTTATTTTTCTAGCATGAACATCCTGAAAGGTGACTGGAACTCTCTGGGTTTTCACCATCCCTGTCCTACAGGATTCTTCTGTGAATAACAAGGGCATGCACAACTCTTCTGGTGACTGTGCCCAAGGTGATGCAACCCTGAGCTGGGAGGCTGCCACTACCTGGAGGCCATGGTGCTTGGAAACTCAAGGTCACACTAGAAAATGACAAGCTTGGGCTGAAATTTGACCCTGGGCTCCTGACTCCAGGTGCTACTCTTTCCTGGGAAACTGTTCTTAGTTTCTGGCTTCTTAGTCTGATTTCTTAGGTTGAGATTCCCTGAGGTCTAAGTGACGGAATCTTAAGAGTTGGAAGGGACTCCAACCTGGCAGAATCTCTGAGAAGTGGCCATCTGGCCCTCACTTGAAGACCTCCAAATGACAGGGAGCTCACTATTCCTGAGGCAACTCCTTCCTTAAAAATCATCCTTAAACATGGTTTTTAAGGTTTCTTCTCCCTCATAGGATTTACTATGATCTTATTAGCTAATCAGTGACAGGCTCTATAGAGAAAGGAAAGGACAGAGGGACCTAGATTTTAATGGTCTTGTCAGGGATTAGCTTCCCTACCAGGATCTGAGGGACATCCAGAGAGCGATGTGTATATTTGTATTTATGTGTGCATTTGTGGTTGTGCTATAAGGGGGTGAAGATCACAGAGCTGAACTCTGCCATGAGTTGGGAGGCTGGATACCTAGCTGCTTCGATCCGGGCAGGGGAGAGGAGTGAGTGCCAGAGGCAGAAGCTCAGCCTGGGGCTAGAGCCAGGGCTAGCTCTTCTGATGTTTTGGGATCAGCTTTGACCCTCCCCAGGGCTGAGCTGATGAGCCTGGTGGCCTCAGAAATATGAAAAGACCACAGACCCATGATATTGTGGGAGGTCCTGGCACAAGAAAGGCTCTGACCCTCTGGACAGGATTTCAAAGTACCGAGCCTTCCCTCAACACCCTCCCTCCCCAAGCTTCAGGCCACTTTGAGCACCTGCAGCTGTCCCTGGTGGTCTGTTTGGTGGTGACACCAGGGTTCATCCTGGCACAGGCCCTAGGGGTGTTAGTGGGGAGAGAGATGGCACAATATCTCAAAAGATTTTGGATAGGAATGATATTCTTCAGTATGTACTACCTCCTTCCTGCCCCTCCTCACTCTGATCTTTCTGCCAAAGGGGGACCAGGCAGAGATCAAGGCATTCACAGGGCCAGGTGGCAGATGGAGTAAAGATGGCATTATTCAATTAAGCCTATAATGTTAGAGCTGACAGAGACCTTAGAGGACGTTTGGTCCTCTAAGAATCTGAAACAACTCCATTCTACATGTGATCATTCACTACCTCTCCGATTTCTGAAGCTCATTATGTGTGACTCCAAGCCAGACTGTGAGTGCTGAGGGCAGGATGTGAGTCTGAGCTTCTCTGTCTCCTTCACACTTGAAACTCCTTGAGGGCAGAAGCTGGGTCTTCTTTTCTGTCTAGGGCCCGGCTCTTCTCTTCCTCTCCCTCCCTAAGACTGGAAACTTCCTTCGGGCAGGGTCCAACTCTACTCTTTTCCCTGTCTCCCACATAGTATAGTAGAGCATTGTGTGTCTGGGTACCCAGTGGCACTCAGTAGACACTGTTGTTCAGTTGTTTGAGTCATGTCTGACTCCTCATCACCCTGCTTGGAGTTTTCTTGGCAAAGATACTGGAACGGTCTGCCATTTCTTTCTCCGGATCTTTTTACAGATGAGGAAACTGAGGCAAAAAAGGGTGAAGTGACTTGCTCAGGATCACATAGTAAATTAGAGGAAGAACTGGGACAAGAAGCCAAGGTTTCTGCCTCTTGGGCCAGGGCTCTCTTCAGGTACCACACTGCTGTCCTCAGGGCTGCTGAGAAAGACTGATGGCCACTGACCTATTCAGTGTCCTCAAATAGGCCAGGCTCACTTCTGATCTCTCTCCCATCATGCTAAACACTGGATATTGCCTCTGTACTGTCTGGCTAAGAGTTGCAGTCTCTTTAAAATAAGGGTTCTTAACTTTTTTGTGTGTCATGAACAGAGCCCCTTTGGCAGCCTGGTGAAACCTATGGACCCTTTTTCAGAATATGATTTTTAAAGGCATAAAATACATAGGATTATTAAAAAATAAGTTATGTTGGAATGTAGTTTTTAAAATGTTTTTAGATAAAACAAGTTCACAGACACAGTTCCCAGATCCCTTGTAGGGAGTCTTTCAGTGAGTACATTCTACCCACTTCAAAGATGGGAAGAATGAGGCTTCAGATAACTCTGTGAATCAGAGAGAGAGAAGGAACACCTGGAAATGTTTACAGCCTTCCAACAGGAACATATGTTTTTCATCCCCTGGAGTCTGGAACACTCATCGGCCCTTCTAGCAAGACAAGGGGCCAGAGGCCGGAAGTGGTTGGCTACTGTATGTGGCATTCCACAGAGCATGGAGAGCCCAAAAGGGCTGCAGGAGCTGACTCAGCAGCCCCAGCCCCCAACCCCTGATCCTGACATCCAAGCCAGTGGCAAATCGAGGCCCCTTAGGGGGCCGCAGCCCTGAGAGCCAGATTTCTATTAGAAATGAAGAAAAACCTCCCAATATTCTGCCCATTAATGGGACAGGATGCTTCCTGAGGTCGTGAGCTGCTCATCACTCAAAGTCTTCAAGCAGAAGTGGAATGATTGTTTTTCTTTTGTTGATGATGATCTGAAAATATGTCATATGGGGATCATGGGAAGGAATTGGGGACATTTAGCAGAGCGAAGAGAATAATCAGCCGGGTCATAATACCAGCAAATTCAGGTATCTGGAAGTCCTGGGACAGAGGGATCAGGCTTGAACCTAGAGGGCAGAACGAAGAGCATTTGGGGGGTAGGGGTGGGGTGTGTGTGTGTGTTTGTGTGTGTGTGTGTTCTCCCTCCCTCTCTCAGTCTCTCTCTCTCTCTCTCTCTCTCTCTCTCTCTCTCTCTCTCTCTTTCTCTCTCTCTCCCCAAAATGAGAGTCTGGCTCCGAATAACAGACTGCCACAAAAGGGCTTCTCCATTAGGTTGGAATCTCCCTGTTGCAGAAGCTTCAGAGAAGATTCCTACCCTGGGGAGGAGGCTGGGCAAGTTCTTCTTGAGCTCACTTCAAGTTCTGAGAATCTGCAAATCTATTTATTTTTATGTCTCCACAGCGACTAATTTGAGACTTTGTATTGGGGGAAGGGAATGGGGAAAAGGGAGGAGGAGAGGAGAGGAGGGGAGGGGAAAAGGAGGGAAGGTAAGGGAAAAGAGAAGGGAAGGAAAGGGAAAGGGAAGGGGAAAAGGGAAAGGGAAAGGGAAGAGAAAGGAAAAGAGAAAGGAAAAGGGAAGAGGAAAGGGAAAGAGAAAGGGAAAGTAAAGGGAAAGGGAAAGGGGAAAGGGAAAGGGGAAAAGGGAAGGGGAAGGAAAAGGGAAAGAAGCGTTTTCTTCTCTGTGCCCAGATTTTCTCCCCCAACCCCACCTATGTCTGACCCATACACACCAAACACAATCTCTGTATCCCTGTGAAATAATAATAAGGATCTGGAAACCTCTCTTGGATGGACACAGAAAAGATTGATAGATTGATGACTATTTCTCCATTCTTTGGGTGGTGGTACATGGCTAGTCTTGGTGGAGTGATGTTTGTTTAATTCCAACAACAGAGACTGCATTCTCATTAGTTAAATGACCCCCAAGTTGACTCCTATTAATCCCAGCGCCTTCCCTCTGTTCATTATTTCCTATTTATCTTGTATATGGCTTGCTTTCTATGTATCTGTTTGCATGCTGTCTCCCTCATTAGAATATAAGCTCCTTGAGGGCAGGGACTGTCTTTTGCCTCTTTTTGTATCCCCAGCGCTTAGCACAGCGCCTGGCATGTAATAGGCACTTAATAAATATTGATTGATTGATTGACTAGGAACTATACCTGTGAGTTTGATGGTTGAGAAAAATCCCAAGTCAGCGAGTTGGTTATTCCAAGGGAGCTCAGCAACTTCTCTACCACTTAGAGATGTAGAGAATTGCCTGGAGCGTGGGGGAGGTCAGGCGAGCTGACCAGGATCAATCAATCAGGATGTAGCAGAAGGAGAACCTGACATCAGCGTTGAGGCCAGCTCTCTACCCACTGCCCCATGCTGCCTTTCTGAAATAGTAACGATACAACAATGGGCATTTAGGCAGCACTCTGCATTTTGCGGAGCCCTCTTCTTCAGCTGCACTGACTGGACTTCTGGATGCAGCAAGAAGTAAAGATGCCTACTGAGGGCACCTGGACAAGCTGATCTTGGGCAGACAGAAAGGGATGCTGGTGGGTGAGACGTTGAAGCCTCAATGAACCTCACTTTCTTTTCCAGTCCTGCCAGTTGCCTCTGGGGGTCCTGAACTTGTAGTAGAAAAAAAATGTTGCCTCTGGAATCAGAGGTTGTTGTTCAGTCCTTTCCATTATGTCTGAGTCTTCATGACCCTGTTGGGGTTTTCTTGGCAGAGATACTGGAGTAGTTTGCCATTTCCTTCTCCAGGTCATTTTACAGATGAGGAAACTGAGGCAAATAGGGTTAAGTGACTTGCCTAGGGTCACACAGCCAGTAAGTGTCTAAGGCTGAATTCGAACTCAGAGGACCTGAGTTCAAATTCATTAACTTTCAGCAAGTCACAGAAATTCCCTCGACCTCAATTTCTTCATCTGTAAAATGATGATCTCTGAGATCCCTTTCCATTCTAGCTTATTATCTTATTATCCTTCCAACAGCTGGGTTCCCCACCATGTAGTGGACCAGCCTCTGGATTTGCCTCTCCCTAAGAGATGACTCTTCCAAACTCATCCTTCAAAGCCTAGCCTCAGACCCATCTCTGCCAGGGATCCTTCGAAAACTACTCACTCACAGAGTTCTCTTTTCTCTGAGCTTGCTCTGTTAGTCTTCGGAATAGATCTTTCTCTCCCTCTCCCACCTTCCCTGCTTTTCCTCTCTTTCTGTCACTCCCAACCCGTGTCTCTGTCTCTCTCTAACTCTGTCTCTCTGCTTTCTTGCTGTCTCTTTTCCCTCTCTCTGCTTTTCTCCCCTTTTCCTTTTCTTCTCTCTCCCTCTCTCTCTCTCTCTCTCTCTCTCTCTCTCTCTCTCTCTCTCTCCCCCTACCTTCCCTCTTCCTCTCTCTTTTTTTCTCTCTCTCTGTCCCTTTTCCTGTCTCTCGCTGTCTCTCCCTTCCTCTTCCCTTTCCCCTTCCCTTTACCTTCTCCCTCTCCCCCTCCATCACCTTCCTCTCTCTTTTTCTCTCCCTCTCCCCAACTCTCTCTCTCTGTGTCCCTGTTTCTGTCTCTCTCTTTCTTCCCCCCTCTCTGTCTCTCTCCCTCTCCCCTATTGTCTGTGTCTCTGCATCTCTCTATTTGGCAAACACTGTCTTATAGCGAGCCTGTTCCAAACAGAGAGAAAGAACCTTTCTCTCTTCCTGTTCCATGGGTATGACTCTTATTCGAGTTAGTCATAGAATTCAAAGGTGGCTGAGACCTTAGATATCTTGTCCAACCACACATTTGACAGAGAAGGAAACTGAATTCCAGAGAGGGGAAGTGATTTTCCCAAGTGGCCACATAGTGAGTGAGCAGCCTCCCAAAAGGATGTGTAGATTATTATATGCCTGGGCATGTGTGAGTATGTGTGTGCGTTTGTGCGTGTATGTGTGTTTGTGTGTGTGTATGTGTGTGTGTGTGTGTGTGCACCAAATTCTTGCACAATGATTGAATTTCCCTCCAATTTGTTAATGCTTCCCTTTCACCCTTGTCCCACTTAGCTCTTAATCCGTCCCTTAGTCATGCTTCCCTCAAGGAATTTGCAAGGTTATTACATACAGTAACAATAATAATAATTATGTATATTATTCTATGATTTCAAAGGCTTACAAGTCAAAGCAACAAACATTTGTTAAGCATCCACTATATTGCAGGCACTTTGCTAAGAGCTGGGGATACAAAAGGCAAAAATCAATCTGCCTTGGAGGATCTCACAATCTATCCCCCAATCACTCTTTAAGGCAGGAAGCATGAGTACTATTATCCTATTTTATACCTGGTAGGGAAACTGAGGCATAGAGGAGCTAAGGATGGTGAAATGAGAACAACACTGGATTTGGAATGAGATGAAATGGGTTTGAACCTCAGTTCTACTACTTCCTACCTGTGTGACCTTGCTCAAGTCACTTCCCTTTTCTGGGTCTCAGTTTCCTCTTTTGAAAAATGAAGGATCACTTATTTCTCAAGTCTTTTTCAGTTCCAAATCCTATTATCCTGACTCACCCAGGATCTCATAGGGAGTATGTGTCAGAGCTGGGACTAGACTCCAAGACCTCCTGGCTACAAGATTAATGTCTGTTCTTTTTAAAAGAGACCATTTAGTTTAACGTCCTCATTTTACAGATGAGAAAACTGAGAATCAGTGGCAGAACTACGACTGAAAACTGCAGAACTTTGGAAGTTACCCTGCCCCACTCCAGTCCCCTTGGAACTTCCCCATGATATGGAAGTTCCTTGAGGCAGTGGTGAGCTTGCTTTCCTGTCTTTATATCCCCAGTACTTAACACAGTGCCTGATACATAAAAGTGCTCAGTAAATGCTTTATCTACCTGTCTGTCTATCTATCCATCTATCACCTCTATCATCTCTCTCTGTCCCTCTCTTTCTATATCTATCTGTCTGTCCATCTATCTGTCCATCCATCTGTCCATCCATCCATCCATCTATCTATCTGATGGGGTTTAGACTGTGGGAGCCTCCTTGAACTCTCCTTGAATCTTCCCACTAGATCTGGCCTTGGCCTGAGGCTATAACCTTACATTATCATTAGGCCCAAATCTCTACCTAGTCTTGCCCTTTATTGTCCAGCTACTTCCCACCTTTGATACTATCAATATCCATGCCTTCAGCTACTTCCCACCCTTAATCCCATTCTCTTGGTTCCTGGAGTCTGACCTCATCCAGGTCCCAACAAGCTCCTCCTTAGACTCCTCCTCAAGATCCTCCCTAAACCCCTCCTCCCATCACCCCAGAACCACCCTATATCCCTCCTACAGTCTTTGTGCATATAAGTTTCATCTTGCCTCCATGAAGATGCTCAGATTCAATCCAGCCCGCTTGTGACAGGCGTCACAAAGGGTGGGATTTCTTAAGACAACCCATTATGGTGAATCCTTAATAAACTTTGTCTTTTTCCTTGGCTGAGAAGGCTTGAGTCAAATTCTTTCAGCAGGACCCGGTGTGTCAGTGTTTTGGGGTTTTGAGCACCCCTCAACCTCAAACCTCTTCATATCCATCCATCTGTAGCAACAATCTGCTGGCAGCTACTGTGGCTGTGTAAGACCAACAACAACCAGCACCACAGAAGGGCTGCTAACACAGGTTCTTTGATCTGCTTTTCTAGGGAAAGCAACTTTAAGGGGTTAACAATTTCAGTTTAATCAAACATACATGTATTAATCACTTAGTTCAGCCCCCTGCACTTCAGGGTAAATACAAATAGAAATTACAGACATCAACAGACAGACCTTGTCTGATTCAAATCACAATTCATAGTTACCAGAGAATCATCAACATCTCTCTGGGTTACAAAGCCGGGGGGGTGGGGTGCAATTACAGCTTACCCACAGTCTCAACACTCCTTCCGTGAGCGTGCCCCAACCTTGGATCTTATATACTTGTATCAGGGCCCTGAGGGCACTTGATTACCTCAGTGCTGAAAAGCACTCAAACAAAGAACAGTGAAAAATCCCATTTAGGGTATGGGAAATTTAATCCCTAGTACCACCATATATAAGTCAATGACTCCTGATTGTCTTACTGCTAAGAAACACTCCAAGACAAGACCTCACTTTATCTGCCCCACTCAAACAAAGGCCAGAATCATTAATAGCACTTAAGAGAAGAACAGCAAAAAGTCCCACCTTAATTACTGATACACCATCTATGTATGTATGTATATATGTATTACGTATGCATGTATGTAGTCTATCTATGTATTTAGTCTGTCTGTCGGTCACCTTTATCATCTTTTTCTATCATCTCCCTCTTTCTATATCTATCTGTCTATATCTATCTATATCTTTCTGTCATCTATCACCAATCTTTCTATCATTTATCACCTATTTATCTTTGTCTTCTATCATCTTTCTGTCACCTACCTATCACCTTTCTATCTTTCTATCATCTATGTCTTTCAATTTATCATCTGTCTATTGATTTGTCTATCTATTGTCTATCACATATCTATCATCTATCTGTCTATCTATCCCCTACCTATCACCTATCCATCTATCTACCACCACCACCCTCTCTCTCATCTACCTCAATCTACATTACAGATTTCCTTCTACAAAATTCCTGAGTGACCATCTAGCTTTTATTGAAGACTTCTAACAAAGGAGAACCCCCTCCCTCCCAAAGCTGCCCATTCCACTTTAGCTGTAACCATTCAGCTCTTTACATCGAGCTGAGATCTTTCTATCCATTGCTCCTCATTGCACCCTCTGGAGCCAAGCAGAGCAAAGCTAATTTCCACAAGACAACACTATACATATATTAAAACAAAAATTGTGTCTGTCCCAAATTTTCTCTTCTTCAGGCTAGACATCCCCAGTTGCTTTAACCCTAGTACCCAAGTCTCCTGACCACCAGACTAAGTCTCTTTCCATTGCCTGAGATGCCAGGAAGGAAAAATAAAGCTCCCTTTTCTTTTTGTCTGGGGACACTGGTGGCTCCAAAGGGGAACCATCTGGGACCCAGACCAAGGTGGGCCTGAAGACAAGTTGGCATTAGATCTGTCCTTCCCCCCCCCACCCCGCCCCGCCTCTCCCCCAGCCTGCAGACCTAAGCTATGTTCAAGGGCTGGAAAGCCAGCTGCAGCCTTTGATCCCCAGCACTGATCCCTGCACTAGAGTGCCTGCTAGGGCATCTCTTTGAAGTTGGGAGGTGGCATGTACTCAGGGCTGAATTTGAGGGCCCTGTGCCCAGGACCTACCCCTCTGAAGGGGTGACTGGGCAGCTTCTGAGACTCGATCGATCAGGCCCCCAGCACCCTGGAGAGACTGGATGAGGTAGAGGAGGAGCAGCCTAGGCTTTGCTCTTAGGGAGCTCATAGTCTTGGGCAGGCAGAGGAAGCTTTGCAGCTGGAGATCTCATGGGACTGTCACACCTAGAGCAGTGAGACATTTTTGACCTGACTCTCTATAAAATACTACTTGAGACAAATAGTATGGGGACAACCGTGCTGGGAAAATCACTGAGATCTGCTCTCTATATGACCATGGGGCTGCTTCTTCTGTCTGAGCCCCACTTTCTTAGTCTATAAAATGGAGAAATTGGATTAGATGGTCTCTAAGAGCGCTTCCTTCTCTGACAGTCTATATGACTTGGTGTGCTAAACAGAAGAAAACCTGGTGCAGTGTGGTTCTGGGGTTAGAACAAATTGAAGGACCTGGCTTCAAACCCAATCTGCTACTTCCTGCCTGTGTGACCTTGGACAGGTCACTTCAGTTCTCCAAGGCACCATTTCCTCCTCTATTAAATGAAGGATCTGGCATAGATGACCTCAGAGGTTCCTTACAGCTTTAAATCAGTGGTGCAATGATTCAGAAATGTGTAGCTTAGCCAGACAATTCAGAAGAGGGAGGCAGGGAGTCTAGGAGGGGTGAAATCATTATTAGCTTGAGTCACGAGGAGAAGCTGGCACTGAAGGTGGGTCTTGAAGATTAGGTCAATTGTATTTACCCACAAGAAGCCTCAAGGGAGGGCACAGGCTCCCTGTGGTTGTGTAGGGAGATGAGAGCAATTTTTTAGAAGCATTCTGCAGCCTCTGAAAGGGAGACCTAATGTATACTCCACTTAGACATGTTGATCTCCGGCATTCCAGAAGGGCCACCCAAAGCCTAAGCCCAGGGTTCTGGGAGGCAGTGGTCAGAATAAAATGACCTTAGGGAAGAGCAGCCGGGACTAGTTGGCCTTTTACTCAGCCTGGAGAGACTGGTTGTCTGGCCCGCACCCAGCTGGGAGAAGCCAGCCAAGGCTGGAATCAGGGGATTGAGTGAAGAGAAAGATAAAAGATGCTAAATTGGGATGTCAGCAGCTTCAGCTCTGTGGGGGAGCCGCAGCTGGAAAAACGGGGTGGGGGGATAGAAGGGGAAATCTCTAGGAGGCTTCAACTATACAAAGGAGAAGAATCTTCAAGGGAGTGAAGTATAGGTCTCTCTATAGCCCCAGGGGGGTGAAGAAGCATGGGCCATCAGCTTGGGGACAGGCAGGGTCTGAACCCTACAGCCAGCCAGGTTGTACCTACGCAGATCACAGATTTCTGTGGAGGGACCTCAGACACCATCTTGTCCGACTTTTATAGAAGAGGAAACTGAGTCATTGGAATGGTAAGTGACTTGACCAAGTCACCACAGATAGCAAATGTCAGAGGCAGGGTTTGAACCCAGTTCTTGTGACTCCAGACCCAGAGTTCCCACTGTTTCCCTCTCACATGAGCCAAGCTGAAGCAGAGCTCCTGCTTAGACCAAGCTTAGGGCTACTCAGAGAGGCAGGAAAATGTGGCCTCTCTCCTAACCCAAGGAACTGCTCAACTGAATAATTTACCTACTATGTTTGAGGAGGCAAAACTAAGAAATGAAATAGTCCCTGTCCTCAAGGAGCTTACGTTCTACAGGGGGTGCAGGACATGTAAACTGGCTTCTTCAGCCACCCCACAGGCAGAGTTTGGTGGGTGGAGGGCCTAACTAGCCATTTCCAGGATGGAGCTTCTCATAGGTCATGCGTCCTGATAGCATCATCACAATAAATGACAGGCCCCCAAGGGCTGGCTTCTCCCACATGGGCTGTTGTATGTTCTCTGTGTAGTCAACCCAGGTCACTGAATTGTAGGGCTACACTTTTTTTCACTGTGGGGGTGATTATCTGTGTAGTGGTCACACAGCATTAGTGACCAGAAGGGCCTTCAATTGACCCCATTCTTTGCTGAGAGGAGGAAGGGAATTGACCCAACTCCTCTGACTGCATAGAGTCCTACTTGTTAAAAGACTTGGTCTTTTTCATTGTTTTTCTTCTTATTTTCACTGTCCCAAATGTGGAGAAATCATGTCCTTTACTCCCTGAGCTTTCTGAGAGCCAAGATCTTCCTCGGACTCTCCCAGACTTGGAGCTGCCTGAGGGCAGGACATATGCGTGTTCCTCCTCTCTCTGTGCTCCTCTTCTACTCCCCAGATAAAGTGAGTTTAGAGCTGAGCACACAGAAAGCTCAGTACTATGGAATGAGACTCAAGTTCATGCCTTTGAATTTCTCTGGACTCCATCTCCTGGAATCACCTCTATCAGACCTGAAAGGAACAGTGATGAAAGTATTTTTAGAAGCCCTGGTGGTTTTTCAGTCCTTCAGTCTCTTTGCTCAGGAGTGCTGCCTCTGGCTGGATGCCATCCCGTGGCTACCTGGCAATCCGGGCTTCTGCTATTTCACCAATATATTTTCCAGTGTACATTTTTGGCCATGACAGACCCTTCTTCCTGCTGGCCTCCCTTTTCTGCTTTTCTTTTTCTTCTTCAAGGAGAGAGTCTTTGGAAATGGAAAGGAATGTATCTGGCATCTTAAGGAGAGAGACTGATGGAAAGAAGCACCGGAGTAAGGTCTGCAGGAACACCAGTGGGGGCTGGCTCTCCTGCCAAAGCCTGATTACTCATGGTGAGCTGTCCGCAAGAGTCAATCCTCAGCAGCCCAGTGGTCTGCAGAAACTCAGTTCTAACTGGTTACTCAGTCTTGTCTTTGAGAGGCCAAAAAAGAATTCATCTTGGAAAGCTCCCTTTCTCACCAAGCCTCCTTTTTTCTTCTCCTAGGAAGAGTGATTAGGGTCTTCCATTATATAGCCTTTGGGGGCCGAAGAGCTAGAAGGAAGGGGACTTTGGAAAACTATGGGTGTGACTTAAGTCAAGGGTAGAATAATTTTGGGACTATGAGCCTGTCAGAACACTGGGTTTAGGGTCAGAAGACCTGGGTTCAAATTCTGGTTCTGTTGTTTGCTAGCTCTGCATCTGTGGGTGATTCGCTTGCCCCCTTTTGGCCTGGGTTACCTCTTCTATAAAATGGAGGGCTTTGACTACGTGGTTGTTAAGGTTTCTTCTAGCTTTAAGTTCTATGGAACTACTACTGTCCATACTCATTTATGTTTCCTTTGTCTTTATCTTGGTTGTAGAAAAGGGAAGTCAAATAGTCAGTGATTAAGCAAGACTCTAAGCACAGAACCCCCAAAACTACTACACCATCAACAAGATCCTGGACTGAGTGATAGTGACTAAGTGTACTCATGGGCATTCTGTGGATAGAGTCTTCATCAACAATTCCCATGCTCCGTGTACAAGGCAGGAAATGTTCCCATTCAATTCAGTTTTTAAAAATACATCCACTTGGTAAAAGGAGATGGGACACTGGGACATAAAGCCCCATGACAAGGAGATGATAGAGCACAGATGAGACAGCTCAGGATAACAGTCCCCATGGCAGAGACTCTGAATCATGTATAAGACCACTGAGGGTGAGAAAGAGAAGTGAATAAGCATTTATTAAGCATGTATTTTATGCCAGGCAATGTGCTAAGCACTTTATAAATTTTATCTTATTTGATCCTTGAAAGAACCCTGTGGGACATTATGGTGCTATCATTATCATCGTTTTATAGTTGAGGAAGCTGAGGCACACAGCTCTTTAGTGACTTGACCAGGGTCACACAGCTACTAAATCTCTGAGGCTAGATTTGAACTCAGATCTTCCTGATTCCAGTCCTAGTGCCACACCTAGCTGCAGGGTAGTGGAGAAGAGCCAGACTAGGGAGTGGGGGCTAAGGGGAGAAGCTTGCTATTTGGTAGCTTCCTATTTCAACTAATTATTCTTGCTAATTCAGTGCTAAGCTAAGCTGTTTTTGTGCCACTGAAAGATCCATTGACATTGGTAACTTCTAGATTTCAGTGAAATGGATGAAGCCCCATTGCCTTGCCCTAATTATGGTGCTGTCCAACATAGAAAGTCAGATTTGCTTCCGGGAGCTGTAAGAGTGGTGGGTGCTCCTGGCCAAGAGAGAATCATGGGGCTGAGGCATGTTCAAGGAAACTAAAGTCAATTGATCGAACGTTTACTAAGCACCTACTATGTACTGGCACTATGATAGGTGTCAGAAATACGAGATGAAAATGCAGCGATCCCTTTTATCCGGGGAAACAACAATATGGATGTATCTAATATAAAAGATATACAAAATTGAAACAGTCATTTTGAGGGATATACAAGAAGCACTGGCAGTTTGGGGTGGGCATCAGGAAAGGCTCCAGGTAGAAGGTTGTATCTGAGTCAATCTAGGTATTCCAAGACATGGAATTGAAGATTGGCTGCATTCCAACATGGGTGAAAGTCTGTACGGAGGAATAGAGATGGAAAGTGGAATATGAAACATCATGTGTAAGGAGCAACAGGTATGTCAATTCTGGGACTCTTTAGTGCATAAAAGGGAATAATGTGTAATAAGGAAAGGTCAGCTGGAGCCAGACTTTGAAGGACTTTAAATACAAACATGCTTTTTTTATTCCATAAATTAAAAATAAAATAAACAAAAATTTAAAAATTGTTATTTGATTGATAGGGAGCTACTGGAATTTGGGGAGCTGGGCAGTGATATGGTCAGGCATATACTTTAGTCCCAATGTGCTCTGCCTAGGCAGGTTCCATCTGGAGTATTGTTTTTAGTTTGGGGGACCACATTTTAAGGACATTGATAAAAATGGAGCATGGCCAAAGGAAGGCAACTAAGGTAGGATGGTTAGATGACTGGAAACCCTGACATATAAAATTGATCAGAGGAAAAAAAACAAGAAATAATTTTCTTAAGGAAGAGAAGATTTAGGGGTACATTCCTTCAAACGATAGTGAGAGCTTCCATTTCTGTATTACTTGAAGATTTTCAAAGTGCTTCCTTCCATTTTATGAATGATGATTTATTTTAAGGCTCAAAGAAAAGTGACTTGCCAAAGACAAGCCATTAGTAAGCAGCAGAGCTAGGTCTTTCTGATGCCAAGCCCAATATTCCTACTGTTTTTTAACTTTAATTTTTTATTTTAACAAAGTTTTTTTTTTATGTTTTAGTAAATCTGAGGATGGATTTAAACTCAGGGCTTCTTGTCCTTAGGTGTAACACTCTATCCACTGCTTACTTTCCTAAAACCTCTCCAACACTTTCCATTTTCAATTTTTTGTTATCTATGCCAATTTGATGTATATATGATGAAACCTCTAAATTGCTCTAATTTTAACTTCTCTTATTATTACTGATTTGAAGCATTCTTTAATGTGGTTGCATTTCTTCTTTTGAAAATTGCCTGTTCATATCATTTAGCACCTTATCTATTAAGGAATAATTTGCTCTTATATAGTTGCATTCACTCTCTCTCTCTCTATATATATATAGATGTATATATACATATGTGTATATATAGGCTATCAAACTTTTTTTAGAGATATTTACTGCAAAGATTTTTCCCAGTTAACTGCTCCTATCCTAATTTTAGCTGCATTTATTTTGTTCATAAAAACTTTTTCATTTTACATAATAGAAATCGCCCATTTTATCTTTTATAATTACTTTTATCGCTTATTTAGTTAAGAATTCTTCCCTCAGCCATAGTTGTGAAAGGTTTCCTCTTTCAGTCATGGACTCAAAGGGCTTATAGATATAGAGCTGGTTCTGAGGTCACTGTACAACTTATGAGGAAACTGAGGCTGAGAAGGGTTAAGAATTATCCAAGTTAAGTGAATTCTCCACAGCTAGCAAACATCAGAAATGGGATTCAGACTCAGGACCTCTGAGTCCAGAGCCAAACTCTTTCCTCTACATCAAATTGCTTCATGTTTTCTTTTAATTTTTTATGATGTGATCTTTTAAATTTTGGTTATGTTCACATTTGAAGCTTCTTATGGTGTGAATGCTGGTGTAAACCTTGTTTCTGAAAGGCTTCTTGCCTATTTTCCCAGTAGTTTATGTTGAGTAGGGAGTCCTTACTCCCTAGTAGTTTGTTTTCTAGAGGTTACTGAATACAATTTTATTATATTTGATTGCTTTGGGGTTCTGATTATCTAGTCTATTCACTGATCCATTTTTCTATATTTTAACCTGTACCAAGTAGTTTTGGTGATTATCATTTTATAGCATAGTTTGAGATCAGTTAATGTTAGGCCTCCATTCCAACTTTTTTTTTCATTATTTACCTCGACCTCTCATTTCTCCAGATTATTATTTTGTCCAGTTTTATAAAGTTATATAGCAGTAGTCTGATTGGTGTGATAGTTGACAAACATCTAGAGATGAAAGTAGTGATTAAAAAGGGACAACATGACTTCATCATGAATGGAGTATCCCTGACTAACCTAATTTCCTTTCTGACAGGATTATGAAACTAGTAGGTACAGGGGGTGCTGTGGATATAGTGACTTAGATTTTCTTCTGATAAAGTATCTCATATTATTCTCATAGCAAAGATAGGGAGATATAGATGAATACAATCAGATGAACTTAGAACTGATCAGATGGCAGAACTCAGAGTGTTTGCCAATGGTTCAATGTAAGCATGGTAGGAAGTTTTCAGTGGAGTACTCTGGAAAACTATGTTTGGCCCTGTACTGTTTAACATATTCATCATCATCAAATTTGTAGATGGTACAAAGCTGGGAGGGATAGCTAATATGCTTGATGACAAGATTCGGACTCCAAAAAGATCTTGACCAGCTGAATTGGGCTGAATCCAATAAGATGAAATTCAATAGAAACAAATATAAAGTCTTTCACTAGGCTACCAAAAAAAAAATCACCTTCATGAGTATAATATATGGAGATACAGATAGATAGAAGTTGTGAAAAAATGATCTTGGGGTTTGAGTGGATTGAAATATTAGTATGAGTCAACAGGGTGATGGAGTAGTTAAAAAAAACAAAAACAAAAAACTAATGTGACCTTGGGCTGCATTAAGATAGAGTACAGCTTCTAGAGAGAGATAGTCTTACTGTACTCTACAGTCATTCTCTCTGGAATGTTGTGTTTTGTTTTGTGTCAAGGTTTAAGATAAACTGGAGAGTATCCATTGGAGGGCAATCAGGATAGTGAAGGATCTTGAGTCTGTGTCATATGAGATTCAGTTGAAGGAACTGGGCATATTTAGCCTGAAAAAGGGAACACTTGAGAAGCAAGGGGAAGGGACAAGATAGCTGTGTTCAAGTATTTGAAAGGCTATCATGTGGAGGAGAGATTAGAATTTGTTTTCTTTGGTTACAAAGAGAAGGAACAGGAGTAATGAATGGAAGATGCAAAGAGGCAAACTTAGGCTTGATGTTAGGAAAAAATTTCTTATAATTAGAACCATACAAATGTAGAATGGGCCTCTTCAAGAGGTAGTGAGCTCGCCTTCTGTAAGAATCTTCAATCAGAAGCTGGAAGACAACTTGTCTGGTATATTATAGTGGGGGTTCCTTTCATGTAAGGCCTCTGAGGTCCCTTTCAACTGTCAAATTTTGTGATTCTGTGATTATTTTTCTTACATGCACAGCCCAACCATAAACAATGAACACCTCTGCATTTAAGTTTTTATTTATTTCCATAAATAATATTTTCTAGTTGTGTTTATATAAGTCCTGAGTGTAATTTGGTAGGTTGACTCCTAGACATTTTGTACATTTTGTAATTGCTTTGAATGAACTCCCTCTAATCTCTTCCTGCTATTTTTTTGTCTTATAAAATTAGCAATTTGCAACACAATTTTATTGAAAATACCTGAGCATGATATTAGAGTAAATAACAGGAAATTCGTTTTGTAACAGTGACCTGATCAATGAAAGCACCACAAACAATACAATTCTTGGACATTAACAATAGCTAACAAAGGAAAGATATGGTATAAATACTTACTGATTGATATGACAAAGTTTTATGGTGAGCAACTTTGGTAAGACCATGGTTCCCTAGTTACATTATTTGGAAAGTGACATAAGGTGGTTCTACATGCATGTACCTGCTATTTTTTTGTGAGAAATATAAAGGTTAAAATTTCTGTTAATTTATTTTATAGCCTATTTTTCTGAAGTAAATAATTATTTTAATTAGTTTTTCTATTGAATTCCTAGGGTTCTCAAAGTAAGCCATCATTTTATCTATGAATAGAAATAATTTTAAAATAAATGTTTATTGAATTGAATCAACAGTGTGAGTTGGGGACTATGCCCCTGAATGTGGTTGGAAAGGTCCAACAATGTGGTAGAGTAACTCCTTTGGGTAGATATGGAACCCAGGGATGGTTCAAATCCTTGCTCTGACATTTACTAGCTATCTGATCTTAAGTCACCTAGCCTTTTCATTCTCCCTAGCATCCCTTGCCAGGTCTGGCTCAGGCTGGTGGACCACTAGCAGGTTCTCATAGGACCCTGCCATGTTAGCCAAGGTTACATTGGTAAAAAGTAGCAGACTATGAGTCTAAGTTGTAGGGGATGAGGAGAGAACTAAAAAAATGCTATCTTGCTCCAAGCTCAAGGATCTAGAGGTCTGTTGGGTTTGGGGGAAGGAGAGAAAATTCCTGTGGCTGAATTCCTCTGTCTTCAGGGAGGCTGGTGCTCAGATCAACACTTGAGTCACTACTGGAAGAGAGGATATAAAATCAGGGCCAGTATTCCAGGTATTACAAAAACAGGAACACCAAGCCAGGGGCTCAGTCTTCTCCAAGCATTGTGACTGTGGTTAAAACTGGAGTCATTCATAAACATGAAATGTCAGAACTGGCAGAGGCCCCCCAAGAAGTAGCCCACCTTCTCATTTTATAGTTGAAGAAATCAGGGCCTAGAGAGGTGATAGTACTTTTCCAAGGTCACTCAGCAAGTGAGAAGCAGATCTAGGTCTGTATCCCATGTCTTTAGACTTTAAATCCAGTTTTCTTTACACAGCACCACAATACCCTTGGGAGATCTCACCCATTGTAGTCCTTTCTCCCTGAGTATGGAGGGGTGGTAGTGAGGGTGGCCTTTTGCCCTAGGAAGGGGAGAGGATGGGTCCTTGCTGGCTTCCAGGTCATTAATCAAATCTAGACAGTTAAAATCCCTACTCTGCCACTTATTCCCTATATGACTTTAGGCAAGTCACTTAACTTTCCTTGACCTCAGTTTCTTTATCTGTAAAATGAAAGGATTGGAGTAGATGCTCTCAGTTCTATGACTTGCCTCAAGCATGGCTCCTCTAAGTTCCTAGTCTTTTGGAAGTTCAAAAGAACTCCTGTCTTCTGGCTGCTGGCCTAACTGAACAAGTCCTTGGGAATTGGTGGGGGTGGGAAAGGGCCTGGGCTCCCCTGGAAAGGGAGGAGATGTCAGACATATGTACAGGAAATTGGAGGTAGAAACTGCTCTAGAAATGGCAAAGCTGGGGTCTATCACCTGCTGCCCGATGGGAGCCTCCCTGGCACTTGTCTTTCCTCATAAACTCTGTGTTGGCCAAGATTTACTGGAAGATACATTTTTTTGGGGGGGGAGGGAGTAATCACCCTCCCATCTTGGCATTTGAACCCCAGTCATATACTTTCTCAAAGAGAGAGGAGGAGGAAAAGTGTTCCCTGGCCAGGATTTATGAGGGTTTCCCCATTTCCTGTTCTAACGGGGCCTCCTCATCTCCCGAAGCTGCAGACGTGTACACAGTGTCTGCATTGTTCCACTTTGGCTCCTGCCTCTTCCTCTTGGTCCCAGGGCCAGAAATGGGAGAGCTGGTATGAGGCTGACTTGCTTCGTCTAGGGTTCTGCTGTACAGAGCTGTAACTAGAACTTTTAATCCCTTAGGCTGGGATGGTGTAAGCTCTCTGGGATGAAGCCTTTGGAGGGAGGGAGTGGTAGAGGTCAGACTAAATTTCCTTGGGACTGTGCTGTTGTCAGCACCTAAATCTGGGCATCTTGGGAGAAAGCCTTGGTTAAGCCACCCTACTTACTTCTTAGGTGCCTGTAAAGGATTGGGTTCTCCAGGTTGGTCTTCTCAGACAATGTAGTTCAGTAAAAAGCAGGTTGGATTTAGAATTAGAAGACAAATGTGCAAGTCTGTGCTCTGTCACTTAACTCTTTAGGTGATCCTGAACAAGTCACTCACATTCCCTCGGTGTTATTTCCCCTCTCTGTCAAATTGAAGGAGTTAGACTAGTTGATACGTAAGATCCCTCTCAGTCCTCTGACCTTTACTTGCTTTCTCTTGCCTCATTTTCTAGCTTTTTGGAATCTCAAAGGACCACAGGAGTAACAATGCTATGCCCTACATATAAGTAGATACTTAGAACATCCCAATTCTCCAAAAGCTCCATGGTCTCTTTGTTGTGGGTATTTCCTCCAATGGCGCAGGTTGCAGTCCATCTATACCTGCCCATCCTGGGTGACCCTTGTGCATGTCCTCCCAGAAATTCAGCACAGGAGGTCTGCCCAATATGCTGGGATCTCCCTTGAGCTCTCTCCATGTGGACACCAATGGAGCAGTTGGGTTGTCCATCTTCTGGTTGTTCTTCACTCTCACCATCATTTTTTTTTTGCTGGCCATACATTTCTTTGATGATATCATTTATATATGTGTGAATACAAGAAAGAAAAATTTTTATTAAGCACTTTCGATGCACCAAATGCCATGCTAAGCTATGGGCATATAAATAGAAAGTTGAGACAGTCTCATTTCTCAATGAACTCACATTTTATTTGTTTTAAATAATATTTTATTTTTCCCCCAATTACATGTCAAAACAATTTTTAACATTTTTTTTAAGTTTTGAGTTCTGAGTTCTATCCCGCCCTCCTTCTTCCTCTTCCCCTTCCCTGAGCTAGTAAGCAATTTGATATGGATTATACATGTGCAATAAATAATTTCCTATTAGTTATTTTGTGCAAGAAAACTTGAACAAAAAAAGAAAGGAAGGTAGGAAAAATGGAAGGAAGAAAGGAAGGAAGAGAAAAATGGTATGCTTCAGTCTGTATTCAAACATCAGTTCTTTCTCTGAAGGTGGATGGCATTTTTCATCATGAGTCCTTTGGGATTGTCTTGAATAATTGTATTTCTGAGAATAGCTAAGCCATTCACAGTTCTTCGTTGTGCAATGTTGCTATTACTGCGTACAATGTTCTCCTGCTTCTTCTCACTTCACTCTCTACCAGTTAATGTAAGTTTTTCCAGGTGTTTTTTTGAAATCATCCTGCTTGTCATTTTTTACAGCACAATAATATTCCACCACAATCATATACCACAGCTTGTTTAGCCATTCCCCAATTGATAGGTATACCCTCGATTTCCAGTTCATATGAGTTCACATTTTAAGACACTCTCACTCTGAGTGTGTGTATATATATTATATATATAACATGTATGTGTGTGTATGTGTATATATGTATGTATACATACATACTATATATATATGAAGAGAGAAAGAGAGAGAGAGAGAGAGAGAGAGAGAGAGAGATGGTTCAGCTTCAGAGTGGGTGGAAGGGTGCAGTGATCCTAAAGGTACAGGTATAGGATGGGTGGAAGGGCCAAGTGGTCCTGAGAGTACAGGTAGAGGTCCAGATGGCAAGGCCTAGGGCTCCCTAGGGTGAATTGGCAGGTCATAAGACAATGCCTGGGAATCTAGAGGGAGTGATGTCAGTGCAGACGATAAGGCCCCTTCTGAAACTTGACCCTCCTCCCTCTCTTTCTCTACCCCATGGGTGGGAACCAAGAACTCCCGAATTAGCAGAAAGATGATGGGGTGGAGGAAGGGCTTCCCATTGTACCTTCTTCCTAATGGGCCCTTAGGACGGAATCTGGACTGGTCAGTTGGGCTGGGGAGGGAAGGGGAAAAGGTAGCCTGAAGTGCTTTCTTCCTGCTTCACACACACACTCCTGTGTAATTCTTCATTTGTAATGTTTTGCAGCCTGCTCATTCCCACCATGCATGGTCATTCACAACTCTAGTTCTTTGGAGGCTACAGGACTCCATGACTTACAGTCATACTACATCTTCAGAAGAATTCCATTTCAGGAAAATCCGGGGTTATTAATAGAGCCACACAACTTCCCAAAGGCAATCCTGGCTACTGTCTTCCCATTTAATTCTGGGCTCAGTTTATTGGTTATTTGTAGTGTCTATTACAGACATACATACTGATAGATGAGAAGAGGGGAGCACAAGTATTGTAAAGTCCTACTCTGTGCCAGGTACTCAGTTAAGCACTAATATTATCTCATTTACTTTTCACAACTCTCTGAGGTGGATGCTGTTGTTATCATTATATGACAGAGGATGAAAGTAAGGCAGACAGAGGTTAAGGGACTTGCCCAGTGTCATATAGCTAGTAAGTGTTTCAGAATGGATTTGAACTCGTCTTTCTGACTCCAGCTATTATTCTATCCATTGTGTTACTAGCTGCCTCTGAACTTTACAGGTCGTCTATACGACTGCATATCAGAATCTGGATGATAGATATTCTTCATCCATTTTGTTTATCTTGTATGGATAGTTAGGGCAAACTCCTTTAAATGATTTCAAAGCCAGTGCAGAAGGGAGTGTAATGGAAAGAACCTTGAACCTTGAGTCAGAAGACCTGGATTTGAGTCACAGCTCTGTGATCTAGGGCAAATGACTTTCCTTCTTTAGGCTTCAGTTTCCTCAATTGTAAAATGTTGAGGTTAGAGCCAATAATTTCCAAGAATCCTTCTTGCAATTGTAAACCTTGCCTTGTAATTCTGTGACTCTGTTTCTTCTAGTTTCATTGTAAATTATTCTAATTTAAACACAGGCCACAGGAGAAAGCACTAAAAGGGGCTTTGAGAAACAACCAGACCCTGTCCTTGAAGGAACAAGTTTGCTTATTTCTCCAATTTTACCTGATATTATACATGAAACCCTCTGAATATGCCAAGTCAGTGAGCTTGGGTCCATGGCAGCAGACATTTTGTACATTTTGTAATTGCTTTGAATGGACTCCCTCCAATCTCTTCCTTCTATTTTTTTGTCTTATAAAATTAGCAATTTGCAACATAATTTTATTGAAAATACTTGAGTACAGTATTAGAGGAAATAACAGGAAATTCATTTTGTAACAGTGACCTGTCTCCTCCTCCAGGCACCCACTGCAGCTACCTTAGTTCAGGACCCCATCGCCTTTTACCTAAATGATTGTAGTAGTTGTGGTCTCTCCATCTGCCTTCAGTTAACTGTGCAACTGTGCACACATTGCCCAAGTAAACTTCTTAATTCAAGTCTGACCAGTCACATTTCAAGTCACCCCTTGACTCAAACATCCACCCAGAGAGTCAAAAACAAGCTAATTTAAGTAGGGAGAGATTGCTAAAAAACTAGGAAGTGCTCGATAAGTGTTAGTTACAACAAGGATGAGGATGAGGATGATGATTCCATTAACTAGCATGCTGGGTGTTAGAGATACAAAGAACAAATTGAACCAGTCCCTTCCCTTAAGGGATGACAGCATGCACATTTGCAGCCATATACAAAACAGATACAAGGTAACCCTGGATGTAGGAAGACACAAGCAGTTAGTGGGATGTAGCGTTTGAGATGTGCCTTGAAAGAAAGATGAAGGTGAGTAAAGATTGCATTCCCGGCATGGGAGGTGTTGGGGGACAGCCACTACCAAGTCAGGGAGGCAGGAGATGGAGTACTGAACATGCGAGGAGCATAAAGAAGGCCAATTTTGGTTGCATTGTAAAGTTTGTGGAGGGAAATAATGTGCAATAAGGCAGGAAAGGTATGATGGTTCCTGGTTGGGAAGTGCCAACTGCATAAATGTCAAATGGAGGACTTTATATTTGTTTCTAGAGGTCATAGGGAGCCACTGGAGTTTACTGAGTAGGATGTGTATATATATATATATATATATATATATATATATATGTGTGTGTGTGTGTGTGTGTGTGTGTGTGTGTGTGTGTGTGTGTTGATCAAATCTACCCACACTTTTTAAGAAAAGCACTTGGGTATTGTATGGATGATAGATGGAGTGAGGAGACACTTGAGACAGGGAGGCAAATTAGGAGACTATTGTAGCAGTCCAGATGAAAATTGATTAGGGCCTGACTAGGGTGGTGACTCTGAAAGATGAGAGAAAGGAATGGATATGAGAAGCGTTGCACAGGGTAGAAATGACAAGATTAAGCAACTGATTGTATATGTTGGATAAGTGAAGAATAAAGGGCAACACCAAAGTTGGGCAGCACCTGGATGTTGGGGAGGATGGTGATGCCTTCAGTGAGACAAGTTCTAAAGAAGTGTTGATTTGGGGGAAACAGACGAGTTTTGTTTTAGACATTTTGAGTTTGAGATGTCTGAGTGACAGCTGGTTTGAAATGTCTAAGAGATGACGTGAGGCTGGAGAGAGACCAAGATTGGTTCTATACCAATTATTTATTAGCATAGAAATGATGAATGAAACCATGGGTGCTGACCAGGTCACAAGTAAGAGTGGAGGGAGTGAAGAGAAGAAGGCCAAAGACGGACTCCATGATTACTGGGTATGAGGTAGATGAAGCAGCAGCAAGAAAAAATGAGGAGAGATCAGACAGGCAGAAAGAGAACCAGGATGGAGCAGCGGCATGAAAACAGACAGGTTTGAATATTGAAGTGATGGTGGTCAATGGCAGCAAATTACTGAAGAGAAGGCAAGGATGAGAATTGAGAAAGGGCTGTGACATTTGACAAGTAAGGGATCGTTGGCAGTTTTGGGGGGAGCAAGCTCAGTTGAGTGTGAGTTTGTAAGCCAGACTGCAGAGGGTGGAGAAGAGAGTGAGAGGAGCGGAAGTGGAGGTGATGTGTGTAGACAGCTTTTTCCAGAAACTTAGTTGAGAAAGGGAGGAGAGACTTAGAATAATAGCCTGGAGGATAGGGATGCTACTTAGGTGGTGCAGTGGGTAGAGCACAGGTCTTGGAGTCAGGGAGACCTGAGCTCAAATCCAGCCTTACAAGCTTATTGGCTGTGTGACCCTGGGCAAGTCACTTAATCCTGTTTGCCTCAGTTTCTTCATCTGTAAAATGAGCTGAAGAAGGAAATGGCAAACCGCTCCAGTATCTTTGCCAAGAAAATGCCAAATGAGGTCTCAAAGGGTTGAACATGACTGAACAACAGAATATTTTAGGTACACGTCTTCCTTGATAGAACGTACAGTTCTTGCAGGCAGGGATTGGTTTTTTTATGTTTGTTTTTATTTTTGTTTTTGGCCATTGTGTCCACAGGATCTAGTATAGTACCTGACAAACTGTAGGCACTTAATAAGTGCTTGTGGACTGATTGATTGACTGTTCTGCTTGGTGCTGGAGGCAGAACTCAGAATAGTGGGTAGAAGTAGAAGGGAGATGTTGTAGCTCAATAAAACCACTTCCTGAGCATCTGAGCTGTCCAGATGTGGAAAGGGCTGCCATGATTACTCACACATCTTGGGAGCACTGTGGGATTTAGAAAATGTTTTCCTTGTGACTGTGCGAGGTAGGTAGGGTGCCACTGTCATTATTTTTATTTTTGCAGATTCTAGAACTGAGGCTTAGAGCTTAAGCCATATGCCCAAAGTCATATAGTATCAATGGGCAGAATTTGAACACAGATCTCCTGTCCTCAAGTCCAGCAATGTTCCCACTATACCTTGTCATTTCTGCCAAGTTCCCCCTCACTGGAGACCTTCATGTATTCCCCCTGTTTGGGGACACTTTTGAATGGTGAGTGGATTCCTATTTGGGATGAGATGTCTCTTCTAGCTCTGAGATTCTAGGATTCTCATCTTTCCCTGATCTAGCTGGCTTCCAAGTCTCTCATTCTCCCACCCCAGCCCAGATCTGATTGCTGCTCCTATCTCTGAGGGGGCAGGGGGGTCCAGTTCTTCCCAACCCCACTGGGGGAGTAGAGAGTGGACAGTGTGGGAAGCAGGCTTTCTCTCCTTCCGTGGACTGCTCTCCTTCCAAATCAAAGGCCAAGAGGAATGGAATGAAGGCTGGGTCTGTATTCTCCTGCAGCAATTCCAGAAGCCGGGACACCAAGGTCCACCCTCAACCCCCTCCCATTTACCCTGCATCAGAACTCCTTAGGAGCTGACAGCTGGGCCTGGAGTTGCCTTTGATGTTTCCACTGCACCCGCTGCTCCTTGAGAGCCTGAGGTCTAGAAGTCCTTGTGTAGCTTGGGGGTGGCTGGCTGGGAGGGTGTGTTCTCTGTATCACGTTCCCCACTAATCCCAGGGACTTTATTAAGGGACCTGCTTGCTCACCAAACTGCATTAGTGGGAGCCTTAGAGGGCGTGAAGGGCCCGTGGTTTCTCTGCCTTTTTATGGGCCTGTAATTGTCTGAAACAATCCCTGCAGATCACATGGATGGTATGAGGCAACAGTGTCCTTCAAAATGTTTGAGCTGTGTGTGTGTGTGAGAGAGAGAGAGAGAGTGAGAGAGAGAGAGAGAGAGAGAGACCCAGATATATGTGTATCCTCTCACATGTACTCATCCACCCAAATGAGAGCTCCCCTATACTCACCCATCATAACCGTGTGCACGTGGATACTTCCACGCATGCATATATATGTCCTTAAAAATGCATGTGTGCACATACTTATAAATAGGTGCACACATGTACGCACATACACACACACACATATACGCACACATTGAGAGGTGGGGCAGTGTAATGGAAAGAACACCAGCCTGGGAATCAGGAGTCCTGGGTTCAAGCCTCAGCTCTGCTGTGGACTAGCTGGGCGACCATGGGCTAATCATGCCTTAATTCCCCATGTTTCAGTTCCCTCAACTGTGAAATGGGTCTAGGAACTGCAATCCTGTCTCCTACATAGGGCAGCAGAGAGGATGACACAAGCTAACGTACATGAAAATGCGCTTTAACCTAGACTCATGTGTGGTACCCACGCCATTATTGTGCATGGACATGATTTGAAGTCAGATAATCTCATCTTGATTCAGAACTCTGGTACTGAATGAGTGAAGGAATGAATGAATCGATGAGTGAAACGAGTTATTCAATGATTACCATGTGCCAAGCATTGTGCTAAGGGACTAGAGATACAGGTTTTTGTTGTTGTTTTTGTTGTTTTTTTTTTTTTTAAAGAGAGATGATTCTTGCTTTAAAGGAGCAGCACATAGAGGGGAGTAAGGGAATTTTGTTCTGAGGGGTTGAAGAGCTGATAAGGAGTGGAGGGGGTGTGGATGCACCCAGCGCTGGAGGACAATGGCAAGATAGCCTGTGGGTGAATGGTGGATGGGATAGAAAGTTGAAGCAGAGTATCTATTGGATTTTGTAGGCCAAAGGAGCCAGTCTACACAAGCTCAGTTAATGTGGCTGCACCTAAGAATGGGAGCTCCAAAGATGGATTTATTTCTCTACAGATCTGGGACATGGATTCAGGATGAAGCATGAGCAAGTCGCTTAACTGACATGAGCCTTCCAGGATGATTTTTTTTTGTTCAGTTGTTTCAGTCATGATGCCATTTGGGGTTTTCTTGGCTAAGATACTGAAGTGGTTTGACATGTCCTTCTCCAGATCATTTTACAGATGAGAAAACTGAGGCAAATAGAGTTAAGTGACTTGCCCAAGGTCATACATGTCTGAAACTCGATTTGAACTCGAGTCTTCATGACTGTAGGCCTGGTGGTCTATCCCCTGAGCCACCAAGCTGCCTTCTATGATGATTAGGATCACAGATTTAAAGATGGATGGGACTTTTGAGACAATTTATCTAGTCTAAAGGGCAGCTAGGTGGTATAGTAGATAAAGCACAGGGCCTGGAGTCAGAAGGAGTAATCTCCCTGAATTCAAATCCAGCCTCAGACACTGACTAGCTGCATGATCCTGGGCAAGTCACTTAACCCTGTTTGCCTCAGTTTCCTCATCTGTAAAATGAGCCAGAGAAGGAAATGGCAAACCACTTTAATATCTCTGCCAAGAAAACCCCAAATGGGGTCACAGAGAGTCGGACATGACCGAAAACCACTGATCATCTAGTCTAAACCTTTCATTTTACAGATGAGAAAACCGATGCTCAGAAGGAGAGAGGTTAATTTGCCCAACGTCGTACGGTAAAAAGTGACAGAGCCAGAGTTTAAACAGAGATATTTTGACCCCAAATCCAGGACTTGTACCGTTGTATAAGGCTGTGTCGGTTTCTTCATCTATAAAATAGATATAATGGTACTTGTCCTACCTATCTCTTTAGGACTCTTGTGAGGATGATGTGAGACAATTTATGCAGCACCTTTTCATCCTTAAAGTGTCTCAAAAGAAGAATTGAAAGCTGTTAGCAATCACAGAAGAGGTTGCTCTAATCATAATAATAAAGCAAGGAAGTTAAGCAATGGTGAGGTTTTGCATCAATACCTACCTGGCAAAGGTAGGAACAGTCAGTGTTGGAAGGGTTCTGGAAAGACAGGCATACTAATACATTGTTGGTGGAGCTGTGAATTGAGCCAACCATTAGGAAAAACATTTTGGAATTATGGTAAGAAAATGACTACAATGTCCGTATCATTCAAACTCTGAAACCCAACAAAGGAAAGATAGAAAAGGAGATTGGGGGTGAGGGGAAGAGCCTACATATACCAAAATATTCATAGCAGCATTTTCCTGTAACAGCAAAATACTGGAAACAAAGTAGATGCTCACTGATTGTGAAATATCAATCTAAAAGGGCTATGGAAAATCATGTAATATATTACACACACATATGCTCCCATGTACACTCCCACATACATTTTTAAATGTGTGGTGTAGTGGAATTGAGATCAGGAAATGTCGATTCAAATAGAGACTCAGATACCTTTTAGATGCGTGACTGTGGGCAATTAATTTTTGAACCTCAATTTCCTCACCTGTGAAATGAGGGGGTTGGACTGAGGTCCTTTTCCTCTCTAAATTGCTAATCCAATGGATACCTGTAGTTTCTCAGGCTCGCTTTGAAAATGAAATGAGATGGTATATATAATGTGCTTTGTAAATGTTAAATTAAGCATCATATAAATGTAAGCTATAACAATTCCTATGGTCATAAATAATCCCGATTATGTATCTTGAGCTGGGTGGGGAACCTGTGGCCTCCAGGCCACATGTGGCCCTCTAGGTCCTCAAGTGCAGCCCTTTGACCAAATCCAAGCTTCACAGAACAAATCCCCTTAATAAAAGGATTTGTTCTGTAAAACTTGGATGCACCTAAAGACCTAGAAGGCCACTTGCGGCCTGGAGGCCACAGGTTCCCCACCCCGATCTCAAGGATGGTAATAAGAGATATTGGGGAGTGCTTCACAGAAGGCTTGCCTCAGAGTCGGTAAGACCTATGCTCAAGTCCAACCTTTGACACCAACTGGTTCTGTGACCTATCAGTGCCTCGAGGCAACCCTCCAAAACCATACCTGGTAGGATAGGTAAAGATCTGCATTGATAGAAACAATTCTTCAGCCTACGTGGGTGAAATCACAGGTTCCATTCCATTATATTATTATAACCATAAATTACATTTCTTTACTGCCTTCATGTTTGTTAACTACTTTCTCCATAATGGAAAGGCAGCTGGTGGGTGGATAGAGCGCTGGGCCTGGAGTCCTTTATTCGAATCCAGCCTCAAATACTAGCTGTGTGATGCTGGGCCAGTTGCTTAATTGTTGTCTGCCTCAGTTTCTCAATTGTAAAATAGAGATGATAATAGAACTTAACTCCCAGGGCTGATGTGAGTATAAAATAAGATAGTATTTGTAAAGTGCTTTTCAAACTTTAGAGCTGCTGCATACATGTGAGCTATCATTATTAATAGATGAGTAGTATATTATTAACTCTATCTTACAGAAAAGGAGACTGAGGCTTAACAGGGAGAATTGACTTGCTTAGGTCACTCAGCTAACAAGGGTCAGACCTAGGATTTAAGCCGCTCTCCACAGCCCCATAAACACACAGATTTTGTCCACAAGCCTACACATACGTACACGGGCTCCACACACATCCCTCTCCCCCCCATCCTCATTCCCTTAGCCATTCCTAACTTTGCTTCAGTGCAGACTCTGACTCAGAGGAGAGGAATGTTTGGATATGACACTGCTCTGGAGAAATGTTTCCCTCTTCCATGGAGACAGCTCCATGGTGTGTCCTTGTGCCCAGGGACACTCCCCCCAACTAGATGATGGGAAGGCCATCGTCTGAGGTCAGGGGCTCCGTCTGAGGTAGGGCTGGAGAACCTCCTATGCCTGCCAGGGTTTGAGACCATGCTGGAAGAAACAAGGGGCCCTTTCAGCCTCAGAGAAATGAAGATGGGACCCGGGGCCATGGGAGACACTTCCAGCTCCCTTGGAGAGTTCCTGGGGCTGTCCCCCAGTGGACTGATGGTAAGGTCCGCCAGCTTCGGAGGCTGAATCAGTGCAAATTCCAATCAGCTCAGGGGCAGTGTATGCAGTGGAAAGCCTTTTTCCCACCCTGCACCACCTCCCCCTTCCCCCCAGCTGACCTCAGGCACTGGCTTGGGAGTCACAAGACATGATTCCTAGCTTCCAGCTCTGTTACTCAGAAGCTGGACACAAAGTCAAGGGAGAGCAGGATTTGGATCCTGACTCCCACATGTTTTAGCTGTGTCCCTTAACTTCTCTGAGGCTTGTGCCTCATCTGTAAAATGGGGAGAATAATCCTTATATGACCTATGGTATGTGAACCTGAAAGTCCTGTAGAAATGTGATGTCATTGTTATTATTAATATTTATGAACCAAAGTTAGTAGTCTCTGCAGATGTCCAGACGAACATGTCTATTACGCATTTAAAAGAAAATCTGGGAATGGTTTTATGCAAGCAACAATGATGGACACTATTAGCATTAATTAGGAGAGGAGGGATCTGAAGATGAGTATAATCTTCTTTTTCCCCCAATGGAAGTAGTTGAAGTAACTGCTAAGCTTAATTAATTTAATTCTTTATTGAATTAACCTACGAATTTGTCAAGGTACTGACCTACTGGAAAGACAAAGAGCTGCTACTTCTAATCAATGTCAAACTCGGATTTCTGATAAATTCTAAATTACAATATCTGTAGAGTTTTGTGAACCCCACCAAAGGATGTCATTCTTAATATAACAAACAGGTTTACTTATTAGTTGCTCCAAGCACATAGTAGGGATGGGGAAAGGGACCAAACCTATGATTTCTCAGCTATAGGGAACTCCCAGATGAGCAAGTTCCCTCTACCAAGGCAGATGACACCTTCTCTGTGACCCACCATCTTAGAGAGTTGTCTAGAGCCCTGAGAGTTGTACAGAGCCCCTGTGATTTGCTCAATGTCACACAGCCAATTTCTACCAGAGGCTGGAGTGGAACCCAGGCCTTCCTAGATCCAAGGCCAGCTCTCTAGCCACCACTTCCCTCTAGGGCATAGCACACATTTGCTAAGTGTTTGTCGAATGGGAATGACCTGAGTCTAAAAAGAGAAGTTGGCTTGGGAAGGATGGGAAGCCATCAACAGCAATATCATGATGACACAGGCTCAGATGACTAGGATGCACCAGAAAAGAGAGAACTGCCTAAGAGATGGATGGATCTAGTTCAACAGTCAGTGGGCTTGACTTTAAGGAAATGTGGTGGGAGCTGGAAGCAAAAACAGGAAACTGAGGATTCATGGAACACAGTGGCATGGCCCTGGGAGAAGAGTGTCAAGAACACCATTGCTCAGGATGAACAGAGGCTGGCAAATGCTGAGTGCCACACACACGCACACACACACATACGCACACACACGCACACGCACACAACCAGAGGCTTTGCAGGCTGTACTGAGGTGGGAGAAAGATCAAAAAGGGGACAGGACCTCTGCTCAGGCTGCTTGGAAAGGGAATAATGGAAAAGTGAAGCTAGAACTACTTAACTCATTTTGTTTCTCTTTTCTCTCTCTCCAAAAGAGCAATCTCCCAATCTCCCAGGAAGGAGAAAACCAAATTGGTTAATGGAGAATGGAAACCCAAGAAAAGTGAGAACATGGTGAGAGTGCATGAGGCTGCCTGTGTCCCTTAGTTCAAGTCTCTGGGCCCAGACAAATGACACTTGGAGGAACAGAAGGACCTGGCAAATGAAGGCGGACTCAGGGGGATTCAGAAATGACTGACTGAATGCAAAGACTCTTGAGTAAGGACTGATTCCAACCTCCCCTTACCGATAAGTGACCTGCTGACCTCCCTGCCGTGGAAAGCAGCTGAATTTCATGCTTGATAGGCAGCCGTATGGACTTAAAAAGGGGCTAAATAAGAATTTCATAGAATCACAAAACTTCAGAGCAAGGGAGGGCTTCTATTCTTTCCCATACTCGAAACAGAAAACAACATGAACCATCTACCAATCTGAAACATATGCAGAGTGTGTCAAAAGTCTCAAGGAAAGCTTTTAACCTGAACTAACATTTTTGGGACACCCTATATATCAAATGGTCATTGAGTCTCTTCTTAAAAGCTTGCCAACCCAGAACGATGTCTCCAATACAGTGCCATGCGTACACCATTCTTTATCAGTGATTTGAATGTATGGTCTGAAGTGTCACATTTTAGGAAGAACATGGGTAAGCCAGAGCGACTCCAAAAGTGGGTGATCAGTATAGAGAGGGTAATAGAGATCAACCTATGTGCAGATTGTTTGGAGGAGCTGGAGATGCTTAATGTGGAGAAGAGAATTCTTGGTGGTGGGAGGGACACATGGGGATTCTCTTCAAATATCTAAAGGAATGCCAGGGCAGGAGTAGAATCAATGTGAAGAAGTTGTGGAGCGGCAAATTTAGGGTTTATATAAAGAAAAACTTTCTAAAAGTGAAAGAGAGTGAGAAAAGAGAGAGAGAGAGAGAGAGAGAGAGAGAGAGAGAGAGAGAGAGAGAAGAGGAGAGGAGAGAGAGAGGAGACAGAGACAGAGAGACAGAGAGAGATAGAGACACAGAGAGACACAGACAGAGGAGAGAGAGAAAGAAAGAGAGGGAAAGAGAGAGAGAGGGAGAGAGAGAGAGAGAGAGAGAGAGAGAGAGAGAGAGAGAGAGAGAAGAGGAGAGGAGAGAGAGACAGATAGAGACAGAGACAGAGAGAGATAGAGACACAGAGAGACACAGACAGAGGAGAGAGAGAAAGAAAGAGAGGGAAAGAGAGAGAGAGGGAGAGAGAGAGGGAGAGAGAGAGAGAGAGAGAGAGAGAGAGAGAGAGAGAGAGAGAGAAGAAGAAGAGAAGAGAAGAGAAGAGAAGAGAAGAGAAGAGAAGAGAAGAGAAGAGAAGAGAAGAGAAGAGAAGAGGAGAGGAGAGGAGAGGAGAGGAGAGGAGAGGAGAGGAGAGAGGAGAGGAGAGGAGAAGAGAGAGAGACAGAGATAGAGAGAGAGACAGAGACAGAGAGAGAGACAGAGACAGAGAGAGATATGCAGAGAGACACAGAGAGAGAGGAAATAGAGAAAGAAAGAGAGTGAGAGAGAGAGAAGAGAGACAGAGACAGAGAGAGAGACAGAGACAGAGAGAGATACGCAGAGAGACACACAGAGAGAGAGGAGATAGAGAAAGAAAGAGAGTGAGAGAGAGAGAGAGAAGAGAAGAGAAGAGAAGAGAAGAGAAGAGAGGAGAGGAGAGGAGAGACAGAGAGAGAGACAGAGAGAGACGGGGGAGGGGAAGGGGAGAGGGGAGAGAGAAAAAGAGAGACAGAGAAAGAGGAGGGAGAGAAAGAGAGAGAAAGAGAGTGTGTGTGTGGGAGAGAGAGAGAGAGAGAAGGACAGACAGAAGGATAGACAGAGAGGCAGAGACAGAGAGAGCTGTTTCAGTGGAATGGATTGACTTGAGAGATAATAAATGGCCCATTCTTGAGCTCCTCAGTCAGAGGCTAGAAAACCACCTATTGGATGGGATGCTTTGGGGCGGGGTGGGGGAGGGGGCGGATTGTTAATCAGACATAGGTCAGACCAGGTGCCTTCTGCAGTCCCAGTTTCTGGAGTCCATGATAACGTGAAATTCTAGTCTGGACTGATGAGGCCTTTTCAAGCCCCTGTGACTGTCTGTCTGTCTGTCTGTCTGCCTGTCTGCCTGCCTGCCTGTCATCAAACAAGCTTGGCAGCCAGGCCAGGTGCTGGCATTTGTCAGTGCCCCTCCCCATGACCCCCAAAGCTGGTCCTCCCCTTCTTTTCTCAGCCCCCCTCCAGGTGGTCCTATCTTAGTTCCCTGACTGACCAATGGTATGACGTTGAGCAAATCCCGTAATCCCTCCAGACCTTAATTTCCTCTTCTTTAAAATGAAGGGGTGGGGTGAGATGATCCATAAGGCTCCCTCCAGCTCTCAATCCCCTGATCCCTGATCCCTCTCCTGCCCAGCCCCTATTGAATTTCAGGGAAGAGACGTTGTTTGCATGTCCTTCTTTTCGATTCCCTCCCAACAGCCAGACTCTTGGACCCAAAGCCCCATCGCAGCCCACTGGGTGTTCAGCTTTCCCTGCTGAGCCGTTGGGGCCCCCACCCCTCCCTCTGTGCCATTCAGGAGCCCTTTTGTGAGGCCCTTCTGGCTCCCAGGGCCCCTCCTGGGCTCCGCTTCCTGCTTATTATACTGCACCAGGTGCTGGGAAACTGATCCGTGGTTGTTCCCTGGGACAATAATAGCTACCCCCGGGTCCTCTCTGCTCTCACCTGGATGGGCGCACGCCCTTCTCCTTTTGTGCAAAACAAAAGTTCAGACTCCAAGGAGCACGTTCGCAGTCCAGGCTGAGCCCTTAGTCTGCTCTCAGGCCTCCCAGGCTGCTCACTTAACCCTTATGCTCAATGTGATGTGTACATAATGTTTAAAAGTTTACAAAGCACATTACTTACGTTATATCACTGTGGCTTCATATCAACCCTGTAAGATAGCTGCTATGGGTCTGATGATGCCCATTTTGTAGAAAAAGAAACCGAGGCTCAGCAAGATCAAGTAATTTGTCCTAATACTAGGACAGGCAGGAGCTGAACTCAAATCTCTAGGCTCCAAGACCAGAACTCTATCCACTCTACTACATTGTCTCAACCTCTGAGAGAAGGGGGGTCTGCTTTTCAGGCAATTGCTCCTCCCCTTCCCCCTCCCTCTCATCCTCTACTGCTCCCCTGCGGTCCAGCATCCTGGGTCCTGGGGCTCCTTGCTTCCTAGCCCAGTGAAAATGGTTCAGGCCACAGAGACGCCCATTGTCTTTCCCACAGAGCTCAGTCCCCCTGACAGGATCTTGGCAAAAAGAAACTTTAATAAGCCCCTGCGTCTGAGGTCACTCTTGCTATAAAAGTCACACGTTTCTGTACAATTTCCAGACTGCGTTTTAAAGCCTTTAAAATGTTCTATCTCATTACGGGGCTACCAAGAGGGCCAACTCCAATCTGATCTAATCAGCGCTCCCCAACCTAATTGATGGAGTATTTCAAGCGTGGAGGAGAATATTTATAGCTCCTGGCTGGGCTGGAAATGGATAAATCCACAACCTTTCTCTTCTTTCTTAGGACAAAGGAGCAGGGAGCTGTCAACTGTTCATGCCATTTTGCTTTCAAATTTTACACATCTCAGTGAACAAAGGCAGAGTTCCGTTCTGACAACTCTGGGGCCGTGCTTATTTTTGAAATGTCTGCTTTCATCACACAAACACGCTAACTCATGTAGACACACACGTATTCAGAGACATTCTTGCATGCATATGTATGCGCCCAGACCCATGGGAGAGGCGGTATGGTGTGGTGGCTAGAGTCCTGCATTTAGAAAGGGGTGGGGATCAAAACCTTCCTCTGACACTTCTCAGCTGGGTGACATTGGGCAAGTCAAGTAGGCTCTGAGCCTCAGTTTCCTCACCTGCAAAATAGGGATAATAATAGGTATAAAACCAGGCTCGTAGGAACGGTCATGAGGTTCAAATGAGAGTATGTATGTAAAATGCTTTGCAAACTTCAAAGCACAATATGAATGTTAGTTATTATCATTGTGCACCCCCGTACCCTCTCCTCTTCCAAATATCCCAACTTCTGTCAAAGGCAACATCACTTTCCAGTCTCTCAGCTCCTCATGCCCCTTCACTCCTTACAACCAATCCATTGGCAAATCTCGCCATTTATGACTACCATAACTCTTGCTTCTTACCCCTTCTCCCTACTCACGTTGTTGTTCTCTCTATGACCCTATTTGGGGTTTTCTTAGCGAAGACACTGGAGCAGCTTGCCATTTCCTTCTCTAGTTCATTTTACAGATGAAGAAACTGAGGCAAACAGGGTAAGGTGACTTGCCCAGGGTCACATAGTTAATAAGTGTCTGAGGCCGGATTTGAACTCAGGTCTTACTCCACACCCAGTACTCTATCCACTGCACCACCTAGCTGCCCCCTCTGCTATAGTTTAGGCTCTGATTATCTCTCTGTTAAATTATTGCAATAGCCTCCTAATTGGTCTCCCTGTCTGGAGTCTCCCATTGCTACAATCCAACCTACACATTGCTGCCAAAGTAATTTTCCATAAGTACAGGTCTGACCATGTGAACCCCTTAGTCAATCAACTCCAGTGGCTTCCTATTGCCTCTAGGATAAAATATAAACACCCTCCATTTAACTTTTAAAGTCCTTCCCAACTTGGCTCCAATCTATCTTTCCAGCCTCGTTGGACAACACTTCCTCCCACACTCTGTGAGCCAGGGAAATTGCCCTTCTCTCTATTCTTCCCAAATGGTGCTCTGTCTTCCATTCCTGATGCTTCGCACTGGCTATTCCACATTCAGGATGGAGCTGATCCTTACCGCCATCTTGGAGAGTCCCTCTCTTCCCTTAACTGTAGTTCAAGCCCTATCTTCTGCATGAAGGCTCCTACTACCAGTTCCCTCCCTCCTAAATTACCTTATATTTACCTACTTTTTCTATATTTGTATTTTTTCACTTTGGGGCAGCTGGATGGTGTTGTGGCTACTCCTCCTGAGTTCAAATCCAGCCTCAGACACTTAGTAGCTGTGTGACCCTGAGCAAGTCACTTAAACCTGTTTGCCCCAGTTTCCTCAACTGTAAAATGAGCCAGAGAAGGAAATGGCAAACCAGTCCAGTATCTCTGCCAAGAAAAGCCTAATTGGGGTCACAAAGAGTTGAACATGACTGAAATGACTGAACAACAAAAAATTATTCACTTTGTATTTATGTAATAATGTATGTATATATAATATGTGTGTATATATATCTTGTGGTCTCTCCCATCAGAATATGGGTTCCTGGATTGTTTCATTGTAATTGTATCCCTAGGACCTAGTTTATAGTAGATGTTTAATAAATACTTGTTCATCAATGGATCAATGGATAGACACGAACAAACCAATTCTTAAGTGTGTGGGACTAGACAAGACGAAATCCCCTTCTAGCTCTAAAATCTTATGAAGTTTGTAGAATCACTGACCAAGAGAATATCTTTTGAATAATCTAAGAGTTTCAGTAAAGCAAGGGTGATGCCCTCGTTTCCCCATCATAGGTGGTTTCTTCCAGTTGCATCAATTGACAAGTATTTATTATGCTCCTTAACATATAAGAATAGAAATTCTTTGATGGCAAAGATATTTCTCATTTTGTATTTGTATTTCCAATGCTGATACAGTCTTTGGCATACAGTATATAATTAATAAATGCTTGACAATTAATTATCTGAATTTATGAAGTACCAATGAAATAAAAAATGCCACTTTCTTAATCAAACTTTAAAACGAGGCATGTGAAATCATGTTCAGAAGTCAGGAGGACCTAAGATTCTGGGTCAACCTGACTCAAAGACATTGCCATGATTATTCTCAAATTATTTCATAAATCCAGCCAATTGGAGGCAGTGTTGAACATAGTACACAGTACATAGTCAGCCTTGAAGATACTAAGACCTGGATTCAAGTTCTGTTTCTGATACATACTGGCCCTGGTCAAAGCACTTAATCACTCAGTGTTTTAGGCACTTTACTAAGGCTTCAAGTTGCATAGAAGGAGGCAACCAGCATTGGTGAAGAGATTGTCTTTATCTTGGAGTTCCTATCTAAGTGAAATCATAGGTCTAGTCTTTATCCCTATCATATTTCTGTTGGACTTTATGACATCTATATAAGGTATGTGGTGTCAGTCATTGCATCCATTTTATAGATGAAGAAACTTAGAATCCAAGATGGGCCTTTAGAAGTCATCTTGTCCAGGTATCCGTAACTTGGGATCCATAGATTCCCTCCTCTGCCCACCCACCAAGAGGTCTGTAAGTAGATATCAGGAGGTCCCTAGAGTTTGAATTATATGAATGGTCTGGTGGCTTTGAGCTAGGAAGTCAGTGCCTGTAGTAGAAGTATGGGGAATAACACTGATGGCCAGAAAGCAGCAGATGGGCAGTGCAGTTCTTAGGCTGGTATGTGGATTATCTGTGGAGGACATGGATGATTTGTACACGATGGGAAAGCAAGGACGGGCTGAGATCTGCATGGCTGGAGGTTATACTCACATCAAGGAGACACTAGATCTTCTGTTGTGTTGTAGTCTATGTGGCCCCAAACACCTAGAATCCAGGCTATCTTTCTGAGTTTTGGTCCATGTGATGCCAAAAATTTGGGGAAATGTGAAACATCTGAATAATAAGATATTCCAGGGATCACCCCAAAACTTCTCCATGATAGAATGAGTGTCTGGGCTGGACAGACTCAGAGCTAGAGGTTAGAGGGTATGCTCTCCAAAGACCAGATCAGCCAAGGATAATGGAAGTGAATGGGCTGGTGGTTTTGTTGTCATGCAGACAAAGCCAGGAAGTACTTTCTCCCCAAATCTAATCGGTATCTTCAGGGTAGTACCTGGAAGATAACACTGATGACCAGAAAGTGACAGAACTTGAGTCATCTTGTTGGTCCTACCATGGGCTCACTGTATTTGACTTCTGGGCTGCCAGGGTCACTTCCAGTGTCCAGAGTCCCTGTAGCAAAACTCAATGTGTGTACAACCAAGAGCTTCATGGTCCCATCTATCCCATCCATCCATCCATCCATCCATCCATCCATCCATCCATCCTGCATTCATTCATTTAAACATTCAAAATTCAATCCAGCCTGACTAAGGGAGTAGCTATTGCATGGCTTTGGACAAGTCACGTCTTTTTGGAGTCTGTTTTCCTCCCTATTAATTGAGGGGGTTGGACTAGAGCAGGGTTTTTAAACTTGGAGTCCATAGGACAGATTTCAGGGGATCTATGAGGTTGGATGGGAAACAAATTATTTCTTTATTTTCATTATCATCTAATTGAAAATTTGCATTCCTTTCAATTATAATAAAAAACACTATTGTTCTGAAAAGGGGTCCATAGGTTTCACCAGACTGTCAAAGGGTCCATCACACATACACACACACAGACACACACACACACATGTGAAGAATCCCTTGAATAGTTAGACTCTAAGGTTCCTTGAAACCCTAAATCCTGAGATCAAGAGGAGGGTCCCTTTAATTATTGAAGCCAACTGGCCTTGTCCTAAAGAGATGGACTTCTGAGGATCTGGAGGTGATCTGCTGGCCAGCCTGGGTGCTGTAGGTGGCAGGGGATAGCAGGGGGGTAGGGTAAGGGAGGAGCCCAGCTGGGCCCACAGATGCTCTCTGCTTTAGGGATTGACCGGTGCTAGGTTCAAGATCAACCTAAGTAAATTCAAGGGCGAAAGTACAGGCTGGCCTTTTGGCCTCCCAGCCCCACGCGAGCCTCGCTGGGGAGCAGCTGCCGGTGTCCGTTTTGCTGGATGCGATAAGGACTGGGGGCATTACGCAAGCGGACAAGAAAAGATTTGATGTATTTGAGAGCAGGTGTTCAAGGAGGATGTGTCATGTCAAACGGTAATGGTCGGCCAGGAGCAGCAAGTTTCAGGAGAGAACGAGACAAGGCCCACATTCCGTGCTTCCTAACATGGAAGGGACCGTGATGGGCTGGCTGCATCCCAAGCACCGAGGGAACTCGGATGGTCCTGAGGCTCAGGGAAGGGATACAACTGGGAAGCAGGCAGAGGGAGAAATGGAGGGGGGCCTTAATGCTGGTGTTCCGAGCTCTGAGTTAGGGCTAGGGATAAGTCTAAGTGGCTTTCCTGTGTAAGATGTCCAGGACAGCTAGGTTGTATAGTGGATAGAATGCTGGGCCTGCACTCAGGAAGATCTGAGTTCAAATCCAGCCTCAGACTCAGACTAGTTTTATGATTCTGGGCAAATCACCTAACTTCTGTCTACCTCAGTTTCCTTAACTGTTAAATGGAAGTAACAGCATTTACCTCCCAGGATTGTTGCAAGAATCAAATGAGATGTTGTTCAGACATTTCAGCTGCATCCCACTCTTCATGGCCCGCTTTGGGTTTGTTTTTTGGCAAAGATATTGAAGTGGTTTGCAATTTTCTTCTCCAGATCTTTTTACAGATGAGGAAACTGAGGCAAACAGGATTAAGTGACTTGCCCAGGGTCACGCAGGTAGTGTCTGAGACCAGATATGAAGTTCAGAAGATGAGTCTTCCTGACTCCAGGCCCAATTCTTTATCGACTGCATCACCTAGCTGCCCTGAAATTATGACATTATTATTAAGTATATTATATTTGACAATTAATATATTATCAAATAAGATAATAGTTGTGAAGTGCTTAGCACACAGTGTCTGGCACATAGTAGGCACTTAATAAATGCTTTGTCCCTCCTCTCCTTCCTTCCCCCCTTTCCCCTTTCCTTCTTTCCTTCTCTCCCTCTCTTCCTTCCTCCCTCCCCCCCTCTCTTCCTTCCTCCCTCCCTCCCTCTCTCCCTTCTTTCCTTCCTTCCTTCCTTCTTTCTTTCCTTCCTTCCTTCTTTCCTTCCTTCCTTCCTTCCTTCCTTCCTTCCTTCCTTCCTTCCTTCCTTCCTTCCTTCCTTCCTTCCTTCCTTCCTTCCTTCCTCCCCCCCCCTTTCTCCCTCCCTGCTCAGTCTTCCTGCCCCCTTGATTAATACCCACAAGCCAGTCTCTGACATGATAGCGTGGAAATCCAGTTTGGGTGACTTTCATTTGTTGGTTGGGACAGATTTATTTTTTGTTCTCACTAACTAGTTGTGTGACATTGAACACATTCCTTTTCTTCTCTTGGCCTCAGTTTCATCATCTGTAAAATGAAGGGTTTGTATTAGCTGGTTTCTAAGGTCCATTCTAGCTCTGACATTTGAGGTTCTAAGGTTCCTATCAGCTTTATAATTCTATAGTCTTTGTTCTGAGATCCTTTCTAGCTTTGGTATTCTATATTGCGTGTTCTAAGATTCCTTCAGGTTCTAGACTTTTATGTTCTGAGGTTCCTTTTAATGCTGTTACTCTGTATTTTATGTTCTTGGGGCCCGTCTAGCTCTGACGTTTCATCCCAAGGTTCTTTCCAGTTTTAACATTCTATGTAAGGTCTCCCTCAGTGCTGACATTCTAGAGTCTATGATCTAAGGTCTCTTCTAATTCTGGCCTTCTGTGTTCTATGTTCTAAGTTTCCTTTTTACTCTTCCTATCTTTGGGCCTATGACAAGTGTCTCACTGGGCCCTCCTCCTCCTTCTCCTTTTGTCCCCAGTATATCACCCAATGAGAATGAAAGCAGAAGGACAAAACGTCCCCAACCATGGTAAGGAGGCAGAGGAGCAAGCAAGGCCCTGGGGATCATTCCAGAAAAGTGCCCAACCTTGTTTTCCTCTGCTATGTTAGAGGAAGAATATGTCACTGCCGTGGACTTATTCTCTTGAGCCAATTTTCAGAAAATTGTTGGAAAAATACAGGCGAGGAAAAATGTACAATTTGAGAGAAAATTAAGGTTGTGTTAGTAAGGGCAGAGTCGGTTTCCAGGATCAAATAACATCAAACACTTTTCTTTGGCCATTTTAGGTCCTTGCCTTCTTATTTATTTATTTTCAAAGCCTCAGATTTCAGCCCCAGCCTTCTCTTCCAACCCCCACATCTGGGACCTTATTATCAGGGCTTCCTTCCCCGAAACTCCTTGGACAACTCTGCCCATCTACCATTTCTGCAATAAATTACTGGGGCAGAGTAACTGAAGTCTTCAGAGGGACTGGCAAGTACAGCTCCTTCCCAATAAACATCTTTTGCTTGGCTTTTGTGTGTTCTGTCCAAGAGGCTCCGTGAAAGAACAGCTTTGATTGAGTCCTATCCAGTCCAACTGTGACAAAGAGGCTTGATTTCCCCAAGGTTGTGGCAATGGAGCTTTTTTTTTTTTAAAGCCACTGAGACAAGTGCATCTTGAGGCTTGGATCACAGAGTAGGAACTTTTACGAAATAATGTCCAATGGCTAAGTGGGGGCTCTTAGGCTCCAAGCTACTTTTCCCACTGATAGTCCAGGCCATGAATATTTGTCAGCCTCAGTGTGGGGAAATTAATTGGTAGGGGCCAGTCAGGCAGCCCTCAACCATCCTTGTAATTTGAGGAGTATAGCTGTTCAGGCCCATTCATGGAGAAAAGAAAGCTTTGGAGGATGAGGGCCGTGCCCAACACAGGGACTTGCCTATTTGAGCCTCTCCTGCAGCCCCCAGCTTCCCGAGCCAGAGCAAGCACTGCCAGCTCATGGTGACTCCATGGAAAATTCAGACGTGCACAAGGGAACTCCCCCGATTAGCTTTCAGAAGACGCCTCCTTTAACCAACTTAGAAAGTAACCTCACTCTTCTCATGGGAGATTGGACCCGCTATTAGCAGGTGGCAGGCAGCACCCAAAGGTGGGGAAGGGAACAAACAAGAAAATGCTAGATTCGCTTCAGTTTTCTAAGCTGTCTCTAGGTGAGCACTGACAAACACAGGCCTCCTCCTGGGGTTGGGGCAGGGGTATGTATGGAACTATGGAACCAGGACTATGTAAAGGCCACAGGGACTGTGGTCCTGGGCACTGTGATCTAGGGTTTACTGAGCAAGGACAACTGCAAACACAGAAGAACAGCCCTTCTGATCTGCTGGTCTGTTCACCCATTAGCAAGAGCAAAAGAGCGGATCCTAAATCTAGAGTTAGAAGGGAACTCAGAGGTCATCTTTGGCACAACCCCTCTCATTTTACAGATAAAGAAATGGAGATCTAGGGAAGTTAAGTAACTTTCCTACTAACTATAGGCATCAGAGATTGCATCTGAAAATTTTATTTTATTTCAATGAACTAAAATCTATTTCCTCTTTCTCTCTCCCCTCCCAACCACTGGAATAAAAAGAACAAGCAACAAAAAAAGTCTTGTAACAAATTTGCACAGTCAAACAAAACACATTGGTCTTATCCAAAAAGTACATGTCCCATTCTGAACCCTGAGCCCTTTACTTCTCTGTCAGGAGAATTTGAACCCAAGTCCTCCTACTCCAGAGCTGGGTCTCTTTCTACTAGAGCATAAGAGATCCCTTCTGGGATGTGGCTGTCCCAATTGACTGTGCCCAGAGTACAGTAGAGAAAATGGTCTGCATTCTGTCCTCCTGGGACAGATGCATCATTTCTCCTTTTGGTCTGCACCAGGGATTTCTTTGGTGTAAAGAGGAGCTTCCTCCCTGGATATAACTCAGTCACTTTGGGATGAATGAGTTTCCTAGACTTCTGAGAGGTTAATAGACTTACCTTTGGTCATACAGCTGGCATGCCAGGCACTGTGCTAAGAACAAAGAAAGGTAAATACAGGCCCTTCTCTCAAGGAGCTCACAATCCAATGGAGAGAGAAGCAGTGTGGCCACTGGATTGTGAGCCTTTCTTTGTATCCACAGCTCTTAGCACAGTGCCTGGCATACAGATGGTGCTTCATAAATGCTTGTTGACTTGACATGACTATAACATGTCCAGACTGCTTTTTGAGGAGAAGCTACCCCTCTCTCTTGAGTCTCCAGGGCTCCTAACATTTTGTTACTTTGATTCATTCAAAGATGCCTGATTTCAATGGGTTAGGAAGTTTCTCCATTAATCTAGGCCACCCACACCACAGCGGGTGATCTTGGTCAGTTGCTGTGGCTGAGAAATTCACCTCCTGGTGGCCAGTGTTCTGGCGATAGGCCCTTCCCCACTTAGCCAGGCTGAGCCTTGCTGAACCCACAGGCCCTCACTTGGTCTTCACTCAAATCCTTTTCTAGCTTGTAACTGAACTGAGCTCTAGGGGAAAGACTATTTCATCTGGGGGCATAAGTTTTTTAGTTCAAACCCCACCTTTGCTGTGTGATCCTGGACTCAGGAACACTCATCATCCAGAGTTCAAATCCAGTCTCAGACAATTCCTAGCTGTTTGATCTTGGGCAAATCACTTAACCCTTTAGTCTCAATTTCCTCTTCTGTAAAATGAGCTGGAGAAGGAAATGGCAAACCACTCTAAGAAAACCCAAATGGGGTCACGAAGAGTCAGATATGATTGAAAAAATGACTAAAAAGCTATGCCATCTTTGGCAAATTGCTTTACAATCCTGGAAACCATTTTCTCCTCTATTAAATTATGGATTTGGACTAGGTGGTACAATGGAAAGAGGTCCTGGGTTCTTCGAATTCTTCCTGTGATATAGGACTCCCTGTGTGACTTTAGTCCAGTCCCAACCTCTCCAAGACTTCTTTTCCTCCTGTGTAAAATTAGAGGGTTGAACTTGATGACCAATTCCAATTCTAAACCTAAGAACCTTTGAGCTTTATCCTAGGATTTTTAGTTGATAGGCATTTCATTAAGGACCTACTATGTGCTAAGTACTGGGCTCACAAAAAATGGTAAAAACATGATCCCTGACCCCAAGGAGCTCATCTTCAAACAGAAGAAACAGCATGGGAACAACTATGTATGTATAAAACAGGATAAAAGAGACTAGTAGTATCAGAGAACATTAGCTCTTGGTGGTCGAGCTATACTGTCCCAATCTTTGAAGAATTTCTAAAAGGGTCTTGTTAGTACTCAATAAATACTAGAGGAATGAAATAATAATGATACTCCACTATTATCATCCCCATGGCATGGCCTAGTCTCTAGAAAGCTAAGCAGAGAAACACAAATTCAGGAAGGTTCTAGGGAACTGTAAAAACTTCATGGAAGTAGTGGCATCAAATTCAACTAGAAACATACTGTGCCAGCAGCATACTGACTTAGAAAACCACAAATGAACATTATCTGTGTTGTATTGTATTTTCATTGATTTTGTTAAAATGTTTCCCAATTACATTTTATCTGGTTTGGCTATACTCAGGAGTTTTGCAGTTGGTTTCTGTGATTTTGAAGTGCCCAGATATGAACTGTGTTGGTTGTCTAAGATCGGAATAATCAGTTGTGGAGAAGTTCATTATCAGAGAGTTGGCCATAAGATGATGAATTTTCTTTTGGCCGAAGGGAACGGGGAGCTCTAATGGGAAAAGAATATAACGTGGAGCCTTGACCTCTTGAAGAATTGTGGTAGTAGTTCTAATGAAGCAGCTACCCAAGCTAGTTCAATGGTGGCACCTTCACACTTTAGGAAAGGCCTGGGGCTATTTGCAAAGAATTCCCTTTTGGAATAGGGAACGTTCTTGGATCATTCTGAAAGAATGGGCAGATGGTGACTTCTGGGAGTGAAGAACGGGAAGGCACTGTAGTACTAGACAAAGGCAAGTGTTGTCCCAATTTTCTGAAAAGTGAAGAGAATAACGTCTGAAAATCAGGCCAGTGAGCTTGACTTCAATAGTTAGCAAAAAAGAGGATCATTTGTGAACACTTAGACAGGGAAGCATTGGATGCCTACCAGCTGGAGAAACTAAAGAGATTACACTATATGAACATAACCCAGTATTATTGTGTCATAAGAGGTGATGAAAGGGATGGTATCAGGGAAACTTGAAAAGACTTGCTGAGCTTGATGTAGAGTGAAATGAGTAGAACCAGGACGACAACTTACACAATGACAACAACGTTGTAAACATAAACAGTTTTGAAAGACTTGAGAATTCTGATCCATACAGTGACCAACCATGAGCCCAGAGAGCTGATAAGGAAGCATGGTACCTACCTCTTAAAAGAAAGGGGATGGACTTAAGATGTAGAATGAAACACATTTTTTTAAACATGATCAGTGAAGGAATTTGCTTTGCCTGACTATGCATATATGTTACAAGGATTTTGTTTTTCCTATTTTTTATTGAGGGAAGGAGAGAAAGGGAGGAGGAAGAAAAAATAGATTCCCTTTAATTAAGATTACTTAATTATAATTTACATAACTTAAAAAATTTTTTTAAAAAGAAAGAGAAACATTGATCACAAGGAACCATCATGGATTCACCAAGGACAGGTCATGCCAGACTGACTCTATTTTGTTGTTGTTATCATCAGGATAACTGGATTGGTAGTTGAGGGGAATATTGTGAAAAGTTTCTCATGTCATCCTTCTGGACAAGATGGAGTGATATAATCCAGATATGGCCAACCATTAGGCAGATTAGAATCATTAATGGTTCAGTGTTAACCACTGAACCCAGTGGATTGCCTCAGGGAACTATGTTTGGCCCTTCTCTGCTCACCATTTTTATCAGTGACTTGAATTAAAATCTAGATGGTATGCTTATCATGTTTCCAGATGATAAAGAGCTCAGAGGAACAGTGAATTCATTGGATGACAGAGACATGATCCTGTCAGAATCTGAGAGGGCTAATTATAACAAGATGAAATGTAATTGGAAATAAATTTAAAAATCCTATATTTGGATTTTTTTAAATGTACAAAAACATTTATAATAGCTCTTTTTGTGATGGCAAAGAATGGGAATCTGAGGGGATGCTCATCAATTGGAGAATGGCTGAAGAAGTTATGGTATATATATGGTATATATGCATGTGTGTGTATACACATACATATAGGTATAGGTATAGGGTAGATATATATATATGTGCGTATATAGTATATATGTGTGTATATTGTATGTGTGTGTGATATATTTTGTGTATATATGATATATATGTGTGTAATATGTGTGTATATACATATATGTATATACATACATATATATATATAATGGAATACTATTGCGCTATAAGAAATGATGAAGAGGATGGTTTCAGAGAAACCTGGGAAGACTTATATAAACTGATGCAGAATGAAGTGAGCAGAACCAGGAGAACATTTTATACAGTAATCACAACATAGTGAAGATAAACAAATTTGAAAAACTTAGGAACTCTAGATCAATCACATTTCCAGAGGATTCAAAATGAAACAGGCTACCCACCTCCAGATAGGGAAACGATGGATTCAGAGTACAAACCGAGATCTCTTGGTGGAGGGGTGGATGATAAGGGGACACAGACAATGTAGGAATTTGTTTTGCTCAACTATGCATGTTTATATGGGGATTTTGTTTTTCTTGCTTTCTCAGTTGGGGGAGATGGGAGGGAAAGAATGCAGATATGAAAATAAAATAAAATTTAATTTGAAAAATCAAATTCATAGGTACAAGATGATGAGGTATGGTTAGAGAGCAATTTGTCTAAAAAAGATCTGGGAGTGTGATAGGGCAGCCTAGTGAATGTGATCTTTAAATTCCTTAAGAGATGCATAGTTCCTAGAACTAGGGAGATTTCTTGGGCCTGCCATGCTCTGCCATGGTCAGAATGCATCTGGAGTATTGTTGAATTCTGGGTGCTGCATTTTAGGAAGGACAAGCTAGAGTGTGAAGAGATGGTGAAGAGCCTCGAGTATGTGCCATACATGAGGATCAGCTGAAGGAATTGGGGATGTTTAGCTGGGAGAAGAGAAGACGTGGTAGGAATGGTGAGGGTGCATGGCAGCCATTCTTTTTTTAATTTCTTTTTTATTTTTAGTTTACGACACTCAGTTCCACAAGTATTTGGGTTCCAAATTTTCTCTCCCTCCCTCTCCTCCCCCAAACTCCCCAAGATGGCATGTAATCCAATGTAGGTTCTACATATACCTTCATTCACATTGAACTTATTTACATAGTATTCCAGTTGTAATGAAGAATTATAACCAATGGAATGAATCATGAGAAAGGAGAAACAAAACCAAATTTTAAAAGGGAAAAACAAAGAGAGAGAGCAAAAAGTTTTCCTCAATCTGCATGCAGACTCCATAATTCTTTTTCTGGATGTGCATAGCTTTTTCCATCATGAGTCTTTTAGAGCTGTCTTTGAATCTTGCACTGATGAGAGGAGTCAAGTCTATCAAAGTTAGTCCTTACAGATGTCTTATGTCTGTAATTGTGTATAACGATCTCCTGGTTCTGCTCCCCTCATTCAGCACCAGTTCATATAAGTCATTTCATGTTACAATGAAGTCCATCTGCTCCTTATTTCTTATAGCACAATAGCATTCCATTACATTCATATACCACAATTTGTTTAGCCATTCCCCAATTGATGGGCATCCCCTTGATTTCCAATTCTTTGCCACCACAAAAAAGATCTGCTATAAATATTTTTGTACATACGGGGTCCTTTCTCACTTGTATGATCTCTTTGGGATACAGCCCTGGAAGTGGTATTGCTGGGTCAAAGGGTATGCACATTTTCATAGCCCTTTGAACATAGTTCCCAATTGCTCTCCAGAATGGCTGGATCGGTTCACAACTGCACCAACAGTATAACAATGTTCCAATTTTCCCACATCCTCTCCAGCATTTATCATTTTGCTGTTTTGTCATGTTAGCCAATCTGACAGGAGAGATGTGGTACCTAAAAGTTGTTTTGATTTGCATTTCTCTAATAATTAGTGATTTTCATAAGCCTATAGAATCTTTAATTTTTTCCTCTGAAAACTATGATAGCCATTCTTGATCCTTTTGAAGTGTTGTCTCACGGAAAAGGCTTGGACTTTTTTTTCTGCTTGGCCCCAGAGGGAATGAATAGACATTGCAGAAAGGCAGATTTCATTCTGATGTAAGGAAAAGTATTCTAATAATTAGAACAAAATGGAAGTAATGGATTCCCTACCACTGGAGGTATTTTTAAAAAGGCAAGGCGGGCTGCAAGCTTTGCTATTAAAGTCCACCTTATTCCGGTATGTAATAGGTTAGAAGGCCTCTGAGGTCCCTTTGAATCTGTGACCATGTCGTGCATGGCCACAGAAGCAAGGTCTTGGATTCTGTCTTGCAGGGCAAGGCTCGGCATTCTGCTCTGGACCATGGTAAAGGAAGCAGCTCGCTCAGCCTGCTTAGTGGAGATTTGGCATTCTAATGTGCCTGACGCACTCTGCAGACAGGACAGGGCTGAAGGGGCTGGAAAGGACATTATTATGTAATGTTATTTTTCCTTCTCTATTTGGAGCCCAGACTAGATGGGATGGCTGAGCACCTGATGATGCCTCTGGCCTGGACCTCTCTTAACATTCTGAGAAATAGTCCCTCTCCCACTCCCTGGAAGGTCAAAAGTAAAGAAACACTTTTGCAGCCAATTTCTATTTTTAACTCTTCATCTGACTGCTTCCCAGCAAAGCATTGATGCTAATCCTTAAGTATGGGAAGAAGCCTCAAATGGGTTTGGAAAAAACCAAAGTCTTTCCCAAGAAACCCCAAGGAATGACACTTGTATATGGCTGGCTGTTGGATAATGGTAGTGTACTCCCATTCGAGGCTGGGTAGCTGGGGGAGGGGCAGGGTTCCAATACTAAACAATAGAGGATACTATTTGTGTGATACATAGTACGGGCTCACCCTATTAGCATATATTTTATACATGAACATTTATAGGATCATGGGATTTTGGAGCATAGAGAGAGTTGGCTTTGGAGTAAGGAAGATGTGGGTGCAGTCGCTGCCTATGACACAAAATGGTTGTGTGACCCTGGGCAAGTCACTGGACTTCTCACTGTTCCCAGGTGACTCTCTAAGACTGTAGGTTGCAAAGCAGGTCTGGTTTGAGTCAATGGAGGGAGTTTATTAAAGCTGGGTGACAGCTGAGGACCAAAATTAAGGGGATGGGAGAGGGGAAGCAGGCAGCAACAAACTCAGAGTCCTCATTTAACAGAAAAGGAAACTGAGGCTGAGAGAGGGAACAAGATTTTCCTGGAGTCACACAGGTAGTAAGTTGAAGAAAGGCAGGATTCAGACTCAGTTCATCTAACTCCAAATCCAGTGTTTCCCTCACTATATCATACTGCCCTGCTATGCAACAGACAAAATTGACGAGGTCCATGAATCAGCTTTCACAGGAGGTGATTCAATACATACACTTGAAAAAGTGAAAAAATCCCTCCCCGTCACCACATTCTTTTGGTTACCATCCATGTTCTCAAATTAAACTTACTTTCCCTACTCTGGATCCTGAAATTTTCTTTTTCTTTTTCTTTTTTCTTTCCTTCCTTCCTTCCTTCCTTCCTTCCTTCCTTCCTTCCTTCCTTCCTTCCTCTTCCTTCCTTCCTTCCTCTTTCTTCCTTCCTTCCTCTCTTTCTTCCTTCCTTCCTTCCTCCTTCCTTCCTTCCTTTCTCTCTCTCTTCCCTTCCTTTTTTCTTTCCTTTTCCTTTCCTTATCAATTACTTCCCTATTCAATAACCTTTCATAATTCCTGATTGATTAAAGAATAAAATCCATACTATCTTGCAGCCAAAGCTGTCTGCATTCTAGTCCCAAATGCCCTCTCTGACTTGATCTCCTATTACTTCCCTAAATGCAACCTCCCCTCCAATAGACCTGTCTTCTCACTATTCCCTGAACAGAACAGATTCGATCTCATTTTCATAGTTTTGTTTACCTTATCATTACTTTTTTTTGACTAGAATGTTCTCTCCCTCCTCCAAGTCCCACTATCTTTAAAGACCAGATCCGAGTTTGACTTTCTACAAAGATTCTTTCCAGAATCCCTCTCAGACCACTCTGATCTTCTTTTTCTCTGAACTCCTATTGCATTTAATATCAATACTTTCCAGACAAGTGTTCTATCTAAATACACAACTTACCACTTAATTATTCTTTCTGTCATCTGTGTGGATCTTGTTTTCCCTATATACTGCAAGCTTCCTGAGGGCAGGGCCCAAGTCTCTTTCACCTTTGTTTCCCCCACAGTAGAATGCAGCTGGATGCACAGGAGTACTCCTAAAACTCATGCTGAGTAATTAATTCCCTTTGCATGTGTGGGTTGCTGCTAAGAGGATAGACAACTGGAGGCATTATATATCTTCCAGCAGCATATTTAACTAATAGTAATACAGGTGCTGTAGCTTATGACTGCCTTTCAAATTGGCTTCAGCTTCCAATTTTAGTGAAAGCAGCTATTGTGTGAGACTGTTGCCACAGGTCTGGAAGGTACAGAGAATAAAACACTTCAAGCTTTCAGAAACAGCAAAGGTCCCAGCCTGGAATCTATGCTGAACTACTACTGCTGAACAGATCTACACTCCTACTGACTATGGAAGACCATTTGTTCATTCAGTATAATCTAAATAAATTACTGTGCATATGTACACAATGTGGTGTAGTGGGAAAAGTGCCTGATGTAGAGTTAGGAGATCTGGCTTCAAATTATGGTACCAATATTTATTTGCTGTGTCACCAGAGATGAGTCACAACTTCTGTCATACTGTGTAGGACCCTGGGGGATGATTGGTCAAATGGAAAAGAAGGTGATCTCCTGATTCAGATATAAGTCCTTTCTGTATTCTTTACTGTGGAAATAAAATCTATTCAATGTCTAAGCCTGAATGCTTGTAAGGAGGAGCTAGTGGCCACTCTTAAAGGGTACCATTCACTGATGTTATCAGGTTCTACTCAGCAAGGACAGTCAAGCCAAATAAATTATAGGTCTTGGAGGAAGAATCAAGAAGGCAAAGTGAGAGTCAGCATTTTTGCCTAGCTCTCCCAACATAACTCCTCCACAACGGCCAAGAAAATATAGCAAACTGAATTATGATTAGATAAGACAACAAAAAGTCCCAGTGAGTCATTTTTCTAGCCCAAAGAAGCTTAGAAAGACAGACAGAGATCTCTGTGGGCACTGGAGTGGGAGCTGGCTGGGAGCGCACTACAGCGGCAGCAGTGGTGAGACTGGGAACATTCCATTGCCAAGGGATGGAAAGGAAACCAAGACGCAAGCAACCAGAAAGAAAGAGTTCAAGTTCTGTGGAGCCACAGTCAAGTTCTCTCTAGATTTAGCAGCTATCACCATAAAGGTACAGAGGGCTTAGCACATGATATTCCTGAAGGTAGAAGATCTAGGAATATGGTCAAGAATACCCTATCCAGCAAAACTGAGTATAATCCTGCAGGGAGAAAATGGGCATTTAATGGAATAGAGGACTCTCTAGAATTCCTGATGAAAAGACCAGACCTTAAAAAAACACCAGGAATAGAAAATTTGACACTATAGAACTCAAGAGAAGCATAAAAAGGTAAACATGAGAGAGAAATCATAAGGGAATAGAGAAGGTTAAATAGTTTACATAATACATAGGGAGATATAACCTCTCAGAACTTTATCATCACCAGGGATCTTACAGGAAGTCTAATTAGACAGAAAGCCTAGGTGTGAATCTATTGTGTTTGCATGCTTACAAAAGAAGAATGGAAAGGCAAGGAATATGAAGGCATTGGGAGGGGTGAAATAGAGAGGAAGAGTGGATGAAATTATCTCACATAAATAGAGCATACATAGAATGGAGAGGGTAGTGGGGAAGGTAGTGGGCAACATGTGAATCCCACTTATATCTGAAATAGTTTAAGGAGAGAATAATATACATACGCACAGTTGGGTACAGGAATTCATCTTACCCAACAGGGTTAAGAGAAAGCAGGGAGGAAAAATGAAGAGAGAGAGTAGATTAAGGAGGCAACTGTCAGAAGCAAAACAGATTCTTAAAGAGGGGACAGGGTAAAAAAGAATGATGTGCAAGATGGAAGGAAACAAACAGTTAGGAGTAATAGCTGTGAATGTGAATGGGACAAATTCACTTGCAAAACAGAAGCGGATAGCAGAACAGAGTAGAAGCCAGAATCCAACAAAATAATGTTACAAGAAACACACTTCAAACAAGCAGATGCACATAAAGTCAAAATAAGAGGCTGGAGCAGAATCTATTATGCTTCAGCTGAAATTAAAAAAGGCAAAGGTGGCAAACATGATCTTAGAAAAATCAAAATAAAAAACAGAACTAATTAAAAGAGGTAAACTGGAAAACTACCCTTTACCAAGAGTTAGCATAGATAATGAATTAATATTAGTACTGAACATATATGTACCAAGCGGCATAGAATTTAAGTCCTTAAAGGAAAAGTTAAATGAATTATAGGAGGAAATAGCATAAGCTATAATAGTGGAGAATCTCAATTTACCCCTTTTACACCTAGATAAATCTAACCATAAAATAAGAAAAAATCTAAGGGGATGAATAGAATTTTACAGAAGTTAGATATAATAAACATCTGGAGAATATTGAATGAGAACAGAAAGGAGTATGCCTATTCTCAGCTGTACACAGCAGTTCACAAACAAATATAGAAAGGCAGAAATATATTTAATATTTCTTTCTGACCATAGGCAGTGAGGAAATAAAATTGTTGTGGTTTGCTGATGACATGATGCTATACTTAGACGACGACGACGACGATGATGATGATGATGATGATGATGTGTGCGTGTGTTTCCCCAAGAGGGGAATCTCAACTGGAAGGACAAAATCAAAAATCATCACCCAAAGCAGGAGATCAGCTTTGTGAAGGGAATTCTCTAACCTGTGCTCCAAAACCATCTTCAACCATGTTTCTCTCCCTACTCAAGGATAACCAGCTCTCCAATTGGGAGCAGGAAGCTCTGGCTTGGTTGTGCTCTGGTTCTGATTCTTGCCTAGGCAAGAGCTCCTGGATGGGGCAGAGCTGGCTTCTGAATGATACTTACCATACTGGGTCTCTGATTATGGGCATCCTGAGGCAGATATAGCTGTTTCACTAGGTTTTGTGAGTCCCTTCCCATCTGTTCTTGATCCTCTATCAACTCCTTGCTTGCTGTCTCTTCTTGCTTCTGGGAACTGAATCCTCCTTCACTTTCATTTCACCTTCATGGATTCAAGACCTAAAACTTCACAGAATGATGGAATCACAAAACTGAAAGGGGCCTCAGAGGCCATCTGGTCCAACCTTTACCTGCATATGTATATGTATGTGTATATGTATATGCATATGTATATATACACACGTGTATATGTATCTATGTGTGTGTATGTATAATTTGACTTTTACAACAATCTTGTGAGGTAGGTGCTACTTTTATCCACCCTTTATAGCTGAAGAAGAAGAAAGAGGTTAAATGACTTGCCCAAGATCACCCAGCTACTAAGAGTTTGAGGCAGGATTTGAACTCAGGTCTTCCTGACTCCAAGTCCAGAGCTTATAGTGAACTATACCCCCCAGGTGCCTACAAATAAACATTCAGCATCCATTTGAAGACTTCCAGGGATTTGAAATTCACTAACTCCTGAAAAAGTCTATTCACTTTTGGATGTCTCCAACTGTAAGGAAGTTTTCTTTCTCATTGAGTTGAAATCCATCTAGGAGCCACACATTGCTCCTGGTTGTCCTCCTGGGGTCAAGCAAAATAGATCTAATCCCTTCTCCATGAGATAGATTTTCAAATACTAGAAGACAATGATTCTGTCTCCTTTAAGTCTTCTCTTCCCTAAATTAAATATTACAGGCCTTCCAGCCAATTCTCATCAAGCATGCTCTCCAGGTTCCCTACCATTTGGTTATCTAGCCCCAGACCTATTCTGATCTGTCAGTGTCCTTCCTTGATTTGTTTGCTAGTACCTGTACTTTGTCCCTTGTCCCTTGTAACAGCCTCCCTTTCCATTCTCAGGATTCACTTGGGCAAGTAGCTTCTAAAAAGAAATGCATCCAGGCTTCCCAAGGGACCAAGAACGGACTAGGGACAGTCTCTCAGTAGTGATACCACTGTTCCCTTGGGGATTGGGAAGTGAGAGAGAGAGATGAAGAAAGGAAGTGGAGGGTGCCAAACACAACATTTACTTATCTTAAAAATTCTCTATCAAACTGGCTCTGTACTCAAGAAATGGGGAAGAAACTCTTCTTGTCTCCTATGAAGCATGCTTCATTGTTACACAGTTCTGTTTTATTTGGTCCAGACCTGTGATTACATTGGTCTGGGGAACTCCTGGTATGGAAATGCCTTCTGCTGATGGAGATAAACAATTCTTCTGTAACTTATTGTCTTAGAGACTCATCTGAGACCCTAAGAAATCAAATGACTTGCCCAAGACCACACTGCCAGCATGTATCAGAGGAAGGACTTGAATCCATGTCTTCCCAACTCAAAGGTTGCCCCTCTATCCATGATCACATTCTGTTATTAGTTCATATTAGTACTAAAATCCAGCAACTTCAGTATTCTGAAGAAATCCATGATTTCATAGATCATGGTGCTCCCTGCCTGCCCTCTTCTCACCATATATAGTAGGCCCCAACCTCTCCACAGTAGTAGGAGGTTTTCCTGAGTTGCTGTGGCTGAAAATATTCATCACTTGGAAGCAAATCTCTGAGGATGAACTTCTCCACACTTGGTTGAAGCTGATCCTAGAAAGATGAACAAACAATCCATCATTGGGTCACGGACTTCTTAGCTTGGGTAAGACTTGCCAGAGACGAAACTCTGTTGGTTTGGCCTTCAAGGACCCACGCTCATCTCCATACCACAGTGGACCATCAGAGAAGAAATTGAGAAAAAGGCATATTTTTCTTTTTCTCTTTCTTCCTTCCTTCTTTCCTTCCTTCTTTCCTTCCTTCCTTCCTTCCTTCCTTCCTTCCTTCCTTCCTTCCTTCCTTTCTTTCTTTCTTTCTTTCTTTCTTTCTTTCTTTCTTTCTTTCTTTCTTTCTTTTTCTTTCTCTCTTTCTTTCTCTCTTTCTTTCTTTTTCTTCTTTCTTTCTTTCTTTCTCTCTTTCTTTCTTCCTTCCTTCCTTGCTTCCTTCCTTCCTTCCTTCATTTCTTGGAAACAGGACAGGAGGGTGGAAGGGAGGGAAATGGGTTGCGGGTTTAACAGGCTTTTGTGGATTGGCCTGGTCCCAGTTGAGAGAACTAGGAGCAATGAGTGCAAAGCACAGAGAGGCAGATTTTGGCTAGATAGAAGGAAAAACTTCCTAACTGTTGTCCCAAAGTGGAATGTGTTGCCTTGGGGGACATAGTGGTTTCCTTCTCATTAGGGATTTTTAATCAGAGCTGAGTGAGCACTTGGTCGATGATATAAGTGAAATCAGGAAGACCTGAGTTCAAATTTCACCTCATAAGTCACTTCTCTCTGCTTGTTTCCTCATCTGCAAAAGCTTTCTATCATCTGCCTGAAGGATTATCATATGAAAGAAGAGTTAGATTAATTCTGTCTCACCCTAGAAATCAGGACTGAGCTCAGGGTAGAAGTTAATATAGGTAAAAGTCAGCTCAAGGTAAGGAAAATCTTCCTTCAAGCCAGAGCTATTTCAAAATGAAATGGGGTACCTTAGGAGGGAATGAGCATTCCATCACTAAAGGTATGCAAACAGAGAAGATATTGTCGAGGGAATTTCTGACCAGGTATGGATTGAACTTGATGGCCTCTGATGTCCCTTCCAATTCTGAGGCTCTCAAATTCCAGGATTCTGTGTGAAAAATCACAGAGAATCTCCCATCCTGCTGGACCTGCTTGGTTCGCATTCTTTATGTAGCAAGAGATTGATTCATGTTTGTGAATGAGCTGGTGTTGAATTGAATCAAATGGGCTCACATGAGTGTGTATGTGTCCCTGTTCCTTTTCAACTGACTGTGTCACTGTTGTTTCAAATTCCCAGAGGCAGGCTCATGGGATCAAAAGTCGGAGGCTAATAGGATCATAGATGTGGATCTGGAAGAGTTCTTAGAGGCCGTCTTGACCAATCACTTCATTTTACAGATGGGGAAACTGAGGCCCAGAAAAGTGAAATGAATTGTCCAAGGTCACGGAGTTAGCAAGTGAGAGAGGCAGAACATGGACAGAGCAATGTTTCTTCTGAGGATTGAGTGGGTGCCAACCTACCTAACAGTGACTCTGACCCCAAGAGTTCTGACAAGATCATGGCCACAACATGCTAGCATTTATATAGTGCTTTCAGGTTTATGAAGCACTTGACAAATGTAATCTCTTTCAATCCTCACAACAGCCTCAGGAAGTGGATTCTATTATTATCCCCATTTTACAGGTAAGGAAACTGAGGCAGGCTTGTGACTTGCCTAGAGTCACACAGCTAATAAGTTCCTGAGACTGAATTTGGACTCAGATCTTTTGAGTCCAACACTCTAGCTGCTACAGCTCCAGCTAGCTGGAGTATTAACAGTGCTCGCAATACTTCAGCAGGTAGAAACAACTGAGCTTAGCAGCTGGTTAGCAAGAATAGGAATAGGTGCCAGATCTGTGATGTCATTGCTATAAAGAACTCCCAGGTGAGGACACTCTCTTTACCAGTGCAGGTAGATAGAGACCTTCTTTACAAGAGGTAAAATGACTTGACCACGGTCATACAGCTAGGAAGTGTCACAGGTGGCACTTGAATGAGGTCCTGCTGGCTTTGAGGATGGCTCTTTACTATACACCACATTGTCTCTCTGGAAAGAATACTTTAGTTCAAATAGGAAGCTACTGGATGGCCCTTGTCTTTGCTGGCCTTTGTCCCAGCAGCTACAAAACTCTTCTCTAGCCTGATTCTATCCTGCTCTCTTCCCTTGTCTCCTAAAGTCTGTCTCCCCAACACAGGGCAATGTGATAGGGTCTCCTCCTAAAGAACATTGTGTTCCAGGTTCCAAGGTCTCTCCTTGACCCCTTCCCTCCACCCTTTGCAGCTCAACTGAGTTGATATTTAAAAGGCTGATGGGAGGGTATCTTTGGAGCTGTTTATCCCAGGCACCAAAATTGCTAGTTATCACTCTGATACTGCTTGCTGACCCTATCCTGAAACAGTGTGATTCAGTGGAAAGAACACTAGATTTGGGATCAGAGAACCTGGGTTCAAATCCGAAGTCTACCATTTATCTCCTGTGTGACCTTGGACAAATCACTTGAATCTCAGTCTCTTCTATAAAATGAGGGGGTTGGGTCAGATGATAGTCCCTCTCAGCTCCAAATCCTAGGACCTTCTTTGAACTACAGCTAAGCATGCAAGTATTTGATGACCTTATTCCCCACCGACAGAACTTGTTGCTTTATTGACAGGTCACTGGGACTGGGGGAGTAGAAGAGGGTGGGCTTGGATACTCCATTTGGAGCAGCTGAGTTCTTGGCCAATCTAGGAAATGATCATTCTGTAATCCTTTGCTTTGGCCCCAGGCTGGCCTCTTTCCCCTTCCTGCTCTCGTGTTCATAGCTGCGTGCACCAAGCCTTTCTCACCCTTGGACTGGCTGCTTCATAAGAGCAGGGGGGACAAGGTCAGCAGGCTCAGAGGTCATGAGTAAAGGGGAGGAAGGTCATCTTAGTTTTCCAGAATCTCCAAGGGAGATCAAGAGGCTGTCTGCACCCCTGAAGGGGAGATGTAGCTTCCCTGGTTGCGCTTATAAATCCTTGGACAGGCTACTTATATTCCCAGCAAGCTGAGCCCAGGGGCCCAGGGTGGGAGTGGGGTGACTCATTGCTGTGAGAGAGGTCCGGGCTGCTGAAGCACTCATCATGTTCCTGGTAGCCATCCAATAATAGCCTTCCCTGAGCCTCCCTTTGAGGGATCCCCAGAGCCAAAGGCCCAGGATGACCCATGGGCCATGACTCAAACATCCCTGGGTTGGGCCAATGGCCCTGAGGATTTCTTATGAAACACCGGGGGGCTGGACCCCTGTTTTTGAACCTCCTTTTCTGAGAACTGTTGGCTTCATCGACAGCATCAGAAACAATATGGCATCAAAAAAGAACTAGGGGAATCAGGAGACTTGAGTTCAAATTCTAGCTCTGGTACTCAGTAATTATGTGACCTTGGCCAAGTCACCCCCTTGTCTGAGTGTCAGTCTCCTCCTTTGTAAAGTTAGTATAATTATACTTTGGCTCATATGATTTAGAGCCAGAAAAAGTCTTAGAGACCGTTGTGGTATAGTAGAAAGAAGGCTAGACTTTGAGTGAGAGGACTCAGGTTCAAATTATGACTCTGCTAGTGGTTATTGTCACCTATCGTTTTTACTATCTATTATTATTACCATTAAGTTTCCCCATCTGTGTAAAATGGGTGGGGTTGAACCGAATGACTTGTGAGATCCCTTTTGTGTTTACATTATAATCTTTGTAATATTTATATTTAAGGAAATAGGTTTAGGGACAAAGGATTATTCTTAGTAATAAGTATTATTGTTATTAATGTCAATAATAATAATGTGGTGCAGTGGTTAGAATATTGGGCCTAGAATCAAGAAGCCCTGAGTTCAAATCTAGCCTCAGACACTTCACGATTGTATGACCCTGGGCAAGTCACTTAATCTCTGTTTGCCTCAGTTTTCTCAACTGTCTAATATGGGAATAATGATAGCCCCTTCCTCCCAGGGTTGTTGTGAGGCTCATGAGAGGATATTTTTAAAGCACTTAGCCCAGTGCCTGGTATACAGTAGGTGCTCCATAAGTATACACTGCTATTATGATTATTAATTAGTTAGCATTTGTATAGTACTTTAAGGTTTGCAAAGTGTTTTACAAATATTATCTCATTGGAGCCTCACACCAACCCTGAGAAAGAGGTGCCATTACTATCCCCAAGGAACCTGGGACAAACAGAGGGTAAGTGACTTGCCCAGGGTCATACAGCCAGTAAGTGTCTGAGGCTGGATTTTAGAGTGCCATAGTTCCCAAATGGCAATGTTGCACAGTGATAAAGGACTCACTTTGAAATCAAGATCTAGGCCTGGGCTTTCTCCACCCCTCTCCTGGGACAGAGACCCAGCCCCTGGGGGAGTTTTCCCTTTAAGGCTGGCTCACACGAGTTTGGGCCGGGCTGAGGCCTAGCTGTACAAGGTCATAAACACCTCAGCTCTGGTTTGAGTTAAGCTGGGTCACAGTGATTCCCTTCCTTGTGTCTTAGTCAGTCTTTCCTCTGTAAAGAGCGTTTATAAAATGACACGATGCCCGGGAGTGAAAGAATGATCGCTTTGACTGCTGCGAGTATGTGAGGGCCAAAAGTGGGGAGTCTATGCCCCTCCACACAGCTGAGCCGTCAATATCGGGGACCGACGGAGCTGTGTTAAATGGAGAGCTTTAATTGGAACGATGATGCTTTGAGAAAGAGAGTGATCATGTCCTCCTTCAATGTGAATCTCACCTTGAGGGCTGAGATCCAGGCTGCTAGCTCTTTAAGGCTATCTCCCATGGGAACAGTGGAGGCCGATTTGAGGTTTAGCAGCATGTGGCAGTAAACAGGTCATTTTGGCTTCAGGTTCTGCTGGGTCTGAGTAACTTCTTTCTGAGTGTCTTTCCTGGCAGGGGGTAAGGGAGAGGATATTTATAAACAGAACAGCATCAGGACAGACGTCTTAGGGAGTCTGTTCAAAGCAGGCAGGGGCCATCTGGGCATTGACAAGTGTGATGCATCAGACTGGAGGCTACAGAGGGATGTACTTTGAGATGAATTCATCTGTTTGTTTCAGTCTCTGGCAAAGGAAACGTCTGGTTCGATGAGCCCAGCTCCAAATAACAACACCCTATCAACTTGCTATACTGCAGAGATTCGGACCTCTTTCAGAATTAAGCAGAGAAATCTTTTCAAGGGCATCTGTACCCATGAAAGATGCAGGCATTTGAGGTTGAGGGGAGGGAGCACCAGGAAAACCATTCATGCTTAAAACTGTTCCTCTCTTCTTGTTGAAATATTTATTATGTCTTTGACTAAGTGTTTTAGTCACTATCTAGTAGCTAGTAAACTAGTAGCTAGACAGTTGCTCTGAAAAAGATCTGGGGTTCTGAGTGGACTGAAAGCTGAAGATGAGTCAATAGTATGAACATAGCCATCAGCAAAACTAGGGCCTAGAATGAAGAAGGTTATAGTCCTGCTACATTGTGCCCTGGTCAGAGCACATCGTGGGTACCGTGGTCAGTTCAGGGCACAATATTTTAAGGAAGGACAGCAATGAGATAGAGAGTATCCAGAGAACAGCAACCAGGGTGGCCTAAATATGTCATGTGAGGATTAGTAACAGGAGACAGAGAGTTCAGCCCCCTCCCCCAAGGAGAGGACTTAGGGGTGAACTTGAAGCTGTCTTCATATATTTAAAAGTTCAACATCTATCATGCGGAAGAAGGGTAAGAATGGTTCTCCTCGCATCCAAACTCAGAACAAGGAGCAAGAGGAAAGATAGAGAGAAATAGAATTAAAGTCTTGATGAAAAAGGAAAAAAATTTCCTAACAACCAAAGCTATCAGAAAGTGGAATGGGCTGCCTGAGGAGGTAGTGACTGGGATGCCCCTCCCTGAAGATCTTTAGGGAAAATGGAGGGGAAGGGATTGAGCATTCATATAGCACCTACTGGGTGTACTAAGCATTGGTAAATTTTTAAAAATTATTTATTTATTTTAAATATTCTTTTCTCTTTAAATTTCGAGTTCAAAATGCCCTCCTCTTCCACCCCTCCCCCACTCACTGAGAAGGCAAATAATGCATCAATTAACTATACTTGTGAAATTATGAAAAACATTTACATATTAACCACGTCATAAAAAAGAAAGCAAAAAAAATAAAGTTAGAAACTTATACTTCAGTTTTCACTCAGAGTTCATCGGTTTTCTCTCTGGAGTGGATAGCATTTTTTCATCATGAGTTAGTTGGAATTGTCTTGGATTATTATATTGATTAGAGTAGCCAAGTCTTTCACAGTTGATCATCTCATTACAATATTATTCCTACTGTGCTCAATGATCTCCTGGTTCTTCTCACATCACTTTGCCTCAGTTCATATAGGTCTTGCAATGTTTTTTTTTCCCTTGAAACTAACCCCCCTCATCATTACTTAAAGCATCATTACTTAAAACATCACAATCATGTGCCACAACTTGTTCCACCATTCCCCAAATGATGAACAGCCCCTCAATTTCTAATTCTTTGCCACTACAAAAAGAGCTGCTATAAATATTTTTGTGCATATAGGTCCTTTTCCTTTCTTTCTGATCTCTTTTGGGGTGTAGACCTACTAGTGGTATTGCTGGGTCAAAGGATATGCACAGTTTTATAGCCCTTTGGGCATAGTTCCAAATTATTCTCTGGAACGGTCGAACCGATTCACAAAGCCACCAAAAGTTTATGAGTGTACCTATTTTTCCTCATCTTTTCCAGCACTTGTAGTTTCTGATAGATGTGAGGTGGTACCTCAAAGTTGTTTTGCATTTCTCTAATCAATAGTGATTTTGAGCATTTTCCATATGACTCTAAATAGCTTTGCTTTCTTCTTCTGAAAATTGTCTGTTCTTCTCTTTGGAACATTTATCAATTTGAGAATGGCTCTTATTTTTTATAAATTTGATGCAGTTCCCTATATATTTGAGAAATGAGGCTTTTATCAGAAAAACTTACTGTAATTTTTTTTATATTCCTCCATCATCTATGGTACCCTTTAGCAAAATGTAGTTTCCCTGATTATCTCTTTTAATTAGTTCTTTTTTTACTTTTGTTTGTCTGAGATCATGATTGCTATCCCTGCTTTGTTTTTTTTAGTTCAGCTGAAGCTTAACAGATTCTGCTCCAACCCTTTATTTTAACTCTGTGAACTTTTTGGTTTCATGTGTGTTTCTTGTCAACCACATATTCTTGAATTCTGGTTTCTGATCCATTCTGCTGTCCACTTCTGTTTTATGGGCGAACTTATCCCATTCACATTTATAATTATGATTACTAACTGTGTGTTTCCCTTTATCCTATTCTCTTCTGTTTATTCTCTCTCTTTTTACCCTGATCTGACCACAGCCTCCCTTAATCTGCCCTCCCTTTTATCATCTCCCCTCCTTCTCCATTTCTCTTATTCCCTTCCCCTCTTATTTCCCTATTGGATAAAATAGATTTCTATATGTGTATATATACCCTTCTCTCTTTGAACCAAATCCAATGATAGTGAGGTTCAAACATTGCCTGTTATTGCATTCAGGAAAACATGGAAAGATTTACATGAACTGATGCAAAGTGAAGTGAGTAGAACCAGGAGAACATTTACACAGTAACAAAAATATTGTGTGATAGTAACTGTGAATGAGTTAGCTGTTCTCGGCAATACAACAATCTAAGACAATTCCAAAGGACTTATTTTGAAAAAATGTTATCCACTTTCAGAGAAAGAACCGATGGAGCGTACTTCTAAAAAAACTTTATTTTCCTTTTTTTTGGGGGGGGGGTAGGGTGCCTGTGTTTTCTTTCACAAAATGACTAATATAGAGACAGGTTTTGAATAACTGCGCATGTATAACCTATATTAAAATGCAGAGGGAGGGGAGGGAGAGAATTTGGAACTAAAATTTTTTTAAATGGATGTAATAAATTATCTTTACATGTAATTGGAAAGTAACTAAAAGAAAAAATGAAAAAAGAAAACTTTCTCCATTTTACCTCTCTCTTCTCTTCTCCCAGTGTATCCCTCTTTCTCACTCCTTCCTTTTTTTGAGATCATCCCAACATAATTGACTTCTAGTCATGCCCTCTGCTTATGTAGACTCCTTATTTTTACCCTCATAATGATAAAGTTTTTGGGAGTTACATGTATCATCTTCCCATTCAGGAATTTAAACAGTTTAACTTTATTTAGTCTCTTATGATTACTCTTTCATGTTTACCTTTTCATGCTTCTCTTGAGTCTTGTATTTGAAGGTCAAATATTTTATTCAGTTCTGGTTTTTTCATTAGGAATGCTTGAAAATCTTGTTTCATTAAATATTCATTTTTCTCCCTGAAAGATTATACAGTTTTCCTGGGTAGGTTATTCTTGATTATAATCCTAGTTTCTTTGCTTTCTGAAATATCATATTCAATGTTTTCCGGTCCTTTAACGTGGGAGCTGCTAAATCTTGTGTGATACTGATCGTGGCTCCACAATATTCGAATTCTTTCTTTCTGGTTGCTTGCAATATTTTCTTCTTGCCCTGAGAGTTCCTCTGGTTTGGGCTATAACATTCCTGGGAGTTTTCTTTTTGGGATCTCTTTCAGAAGGTGATCAGCAGATTCTGTCAATGACTATTTTATCTTATGGTTCTAGAATATCAGGGTAGTTTCCCTTTATAATTTCTTGAAATATGATGTACAGCATCTTTTTTTGATTATGGCTTTCAGGTAAATTATCTCTCTTCTATCAGTTCTCCAGGTCAGTTGTTTATCCAATGAGATACTTCATATTTTCTTATGTTTTTATTTTTTTGACTTGCTTTTATTGTTTCTTGATTCTCATGGAGTCATTAGCTTCCACTTGCACAATTCTAATTTTTAAAGAATTACTTTCATGAGTGAGTTTTTGTACCTCCTTTTCCATTTGGGCAATTCTACTTTTTAAGGAATTCTATTCTTCAGTGAATTCACGCAAAGTGATTTGAGCAGAACCAGGAGAACATTGTATACGGTAACAGCAATATTGTAACAATGATCGACTGTGAAAGTCTTCGCTACTATGATCAATACAGTGAACCAAGACAATTTTGAAGGATCCATTATGAAAAATGCTACTGTCTCCAGAGATAGAACTGATTGTCTCAGTGCAGATTGAAATACATATTTTCACTTTCTTTATTCTTCTTGCTTTTTACTTTTTGCAAATTTTACATGATTTCACAAGTTGATATCTTTTTGTTTGCCTTCTCAATGGGTAGGTGAGGGACTGGAGGGAGACAGGGAACTCCAACCTCATAATTTTAAAAAAAAAGGTTAAAAATAAATAAATAAGGAATAGTTTTATTTAATTTCCTAATTAATGAATAATAAAACAATGAAATGTTTCACAGAGTGAAATCAAGGCCTTATATTGAAGAACTTGCAGTTGTGGCCATCAGCATTAATCAATTCCCCACTCTACCCACAACCATTTGGCATCATGGAAGAAAATAAAGATTATACCTGTATTCATCCAACTGACCTTCCTGCTGTCTTGGGAAGTCAAACACATTAATCACTTCTAAGTAACCATTGGAATGAAGACAACATGGAAAGATCCACTCCTGTAACACAACATAACAAACATTTGGAGTATTATTAGCTTATTTAATTTCTTTGAGAATGAAATGGCTATAATGTATTTTTCTAGACAACTAACTCATCAAATATTGTCTTAACACATTTGAAAATGGCACTCTTCTATACTGCTAAACTTCTCTGCAATAGCCACATAGAAAATGCATGGAATAAGAAATTCAAATTTACTTTCTTATGAGCTAGCTACACACTGTTACTCCAGTTTTATGCTCTCATAGTTGCTGCTTAAACAGGTTTTCATTGTCCTTTTACCTTTTAAAGTAAAACTTAAAAAATAATAAATTTATTTATTTTTGAAATATCACTGCCAAATCTTTGGAGTAGTTACAAAACATGGTATGGACTAGAATTTCAGGCTCTTGAATGGCTTATTTCTTGGACTTTCAAAACTTACAAGGTTGTAGCCCCATGACTCCTGTCACCTAAAAAAAAGTACAAATGCTGAGGTAGGCAAAGAACTGAAGTTGTCCTTGAAGGAGAAAATACTGGAGGCCTTTCCTCTCACAGGACTGTCTATCCTTGCACACCACCAACAGAGTCAAGCCAAGAGAGGAGATCTAATCCAGAGAGAGCACCTTTTGAAAGTGACCACATCTCTAGTTCTGACTTCAGCCAATCAAATGGGCTGCTTCCACTCCATGGCTAGCAAACTAGAATCAGTCTACACACACTCCAAAGTCTCTCCGAGGTGCTTCTATCACATGTCATCGTGACTCTTCCAGAAGCAGGCTCCCAGACTTTTCCATATAGGGTTACATAAATATGTATATTGAGTCTACAGGGTGTTCCTAAAGTCTGGACACATAGGCAAAAATGCATATTTTCGAGAAATGAAGTGAATGAAATTTTCAACACCATTTTATTTAATTGGAATATTAACAAATAACATCTTCAATTCATTTGTGATGCAAAGGTCGATGTGCTTTGCAAGATTCACGTGAACTTGATGCAATAACTCCACATTGCCGTCAATTGCCTTTGTGTCCAGACTTTAGGAACACCCTGTATATGTAAACCTCAAAGCACCATACAAATGTTAGCTATTATTATTATTGCTATGGACATGATGTTTTTCTCAATAGATGGATACATGAATGAAGGGAAGTGACTCGAGCCCTCTCCTACATGCATTCAACATTAGTCACCTTTCAAACTCTTGTCTACTTGCCTTCCAGCTCCACCCTTTCCTCTCCCATTCTCTCCCACCTCCAGCCCCCAAACATGGTTCTCTCTTTCCCCTCATAGGGTCCACCTTCCTACTCCAGTAGCCCAGAACTATTCCAGTCAAGTATATCTTCTACCAGGAATTATCAGCACAGTCCTTACAATACTGATATTATTCTATAAGATTGGCACAAGGACCCAGTGTACCTAAGTCCCCAAGTCAACAAGAATTTATTTAAGAGTCTACTAAGTGCCGAGTACTGTGCTAAGCTCTCAGGATACAAAGAAAGATGAAAAAAACCAGCCACTACTAACAAAAGTTTCATAGACTAATGGGTCAAATAACAGGCAAACAATTATGTACAAATAAGATATGGACAGATTAAATTGGGGAAAATCAGTGGAAGGAAGGCTGGTGACAGCTGATTCCACTTATTGCCTACATTCTCAGTCAGCCTCGCCCTCCCTCATGAAGGGTCACTTGAGGGAGCACCCCAGTCTTTGGAAGAGTCACACCCAAAGGGTCAAGATGAACCATCAGATTACTCAGGGCTTTAACCTCTAACCCACCCTTCACACACACACACACACACACACACACACACTCATGCTCCTACAGCTTACTCATGTAAGCATGTCACCAACTCATCCATCTTCCCTACTTAGAACACAAATCATTCCAAATCCCACACTAATACCCCCTTTTCTTTGCATATTTCATTCTCTACTTTTAACATTTTGTTAAAAAACCCAAGGGCTGATTTTTAACCACCCCCCATATCAAAGTTTACCAACATCAGAGGGATAGTGGGGATGGGGGTTCGTCAATCACTACAAGCAGCTGTGTGCCCTCTTCAACTCAAGGATGCAGCTGCTACCTCTTCAGTGTCTGTCCACGAGGATTCTGGGTGCTGTGTGGTTTGTGGTGGTCTGGATCTCCTGGGTATTTTCTCTTTTTTGTATTTGATTAAGTAGCCAGCAATCATTCTTCAGAGTAGCAATGTGGCAGAGTAGACAGAATGCTGGCCTTGAAAACAGGAGGATATGGCTTCCAATCCTGCCTCGAAGACTTACAGGGGTCAAAAGGGTGATCAAAGAAGGCGTAGGACCACACCTTTTGTGAATGGGACACTGACAAGCAAAACTACTCAACTTTGATTTTATTTCAGTTCTCTCCACAGAGAAGAATGACCTTTGGACTGAGAAGGATAGAAGACATGTGGTTAAGAGAGAACTGGAACCCAAGAGAAGGGAAGAGATGTTAAGAGATCAAGCAATTGGCTGCCCTTACATTGTTCAAATAACCAGGCTCATGTCAATGAGGCATGTTTGGTCTTTGGAGGAATTTAGGTGGCACAGCACAAAGAGTGCTGGGACTGGAGTCTGAAAGACCCAAGTTCAAATCTAGCCTCAGACACTTACTAAATGTGTGACTGTGGGCAAGTCACTTCACCCTGTCTGCCTCAGTTTCCCCAGCTGTACAGTGGGGACGATAATAGCACCGATCTCCTAAGGTTGTTGTGAGGATCATATCATATAATATTTGTAAAACACTTAGCACAGTGCCTGGCACACAGTAGGCACTTAATAAATGTTTTTGAAGGAAACCTTCCTTCAAAAGATCACGAATGGTGCCATAGGACAAAAACTGGGCAGATGTTGTCCAATTTTTCCTCCAAAGGGAAGAGAATGGAATATTACTCAAACATCAGCATAATGAAACTGACCCCTGGCAAAATTCTAAAACATATTATTAAAAGGATGATTGTGGACATCTAGAAAGGGAACCAGAGGAAGCATGAGTCCATCAAGAAAGGTACTTAGATTTTAGCAAAGCATTTGATAATATGTTTGATGACAACCTTGTGAACAGGATAGATAGATATGGGCTGAATGACATTTTCAGTGGATTTGAAATTGGTTAAATGACCAGATTCAAAGGATAGAGATCAATGCCTTGATGCCTGCTTAGAGCAGGGATTGGTAAGCTATGCCCCATGGGCCAAATCCAGCCAGCTACCTGTTTTTGGGTAACCCTCAAGCTAAGAATTTTTTTTTTACTTTTTAAAATGTTAAGTCAACCCCTAGCTTAGAAAGATACCTCTTAGAAAGATATCTAGTAGAGTACCCTCGGAATCTGTCATTAATTCAGCTCTGATCAATATTGTTTCAGTGACTTGAACAAGGGAATAGATAGCATAAACATTAGATTTTCAGATGGCACAAAGGAGGGAGGGAGAACTAACATATTGAATGACAGTCAATATCCAGAAAATATCTCGACAAGCTAGAAAAATGGATCCGATCGAATGAGACGAAATCGAACATTGGGTTAATGGTAACATTAGGTTAATGATTTTGGCTCTATTTTTCTCGGTCAGCGCTCTAGAGGTAACCTTGGGAAGTTAGGAGTGTCTTTCTAATGTTATAATTCACAAGTTCCCGTTGGATACCTTTTTCCAATATTGATCGCCAGTTAAAATCTCCCCTATTTAAATTGTCAACGATTACCTCCCTAATATCAGTTGACCAACTAATATCTTCTCAATAACATTTAGGCAGTTAATATTAATTAGCTTTTACAAAAGGATATTTACTGAGAAAGCTTAGTAGGGTTAGAGGTGCAAACACATCCCTTCAAAACTACACATACTCTCTTGTCTACACATCCGCCTATATATTCTAGGGACTGTGATGATACTTCTTGATAGAAACTTCCTGGTAGGAGTAGTGCCTTTTACATTCACACTCAGTACCTAGTAAGAAGTTTTTTCACCAGTATTCAGTAAGCCACCAGGAAACAGTCATTTTATCTGAGCATGCTCTGAATCAGGATGGAAAAGGGCCCCAATTCCTCCATCACACATTTACAGAAGCAGGCTCACCAGACCTTCTCCTAGGAGAGGGACCCAGACTTAAAGTGGTGGCTGCCAACACTCCTCCCACCAAGTATACTTCTTGGGGTGACCTAGCTGAGGGACGAAAAGTTCTTTTGCTTTCAGGAAATGATGTCTCTGCTGCTGGGTCAATCAACTGCCATACTCAGTCAAGCAGGTTGCTCCCCAGTGCTGGCTCTTTACTGGGCTCAACTCTTGTAACTACTAGAAGACTCTCTTATGGACTCTGGTTGACAGGACTCTGGTCACTATTATGATTTTCAAAGCTCATAAGGTCATAGTCTAGTCCAGGGGTGGGGAAGCTGCAGCCTCGAGGCCACATGTGGCCTTCTAGGTCCTTGGGTGTGGCCATGGTCTAGTCCATTCTGTCTCTGATACCTATTCACTTAAGATCAGGAAAGAATGACCATGACAAAGACAGAAGAAGTAGAAGCAACCATATATTCACGGCCGCCTGGCAGCCTGGATGGAGAGATGAGGCAGCCTGCATCAAGGTGCAGGCTGCAGACCCCAAACTGCTGCCATGTCTGCCTCTCTCCCTCTTTGGAGGTTATATGTTGTCTAACTCATATTTGAACAGTAATCCCTTTTTATGACAATCAAAACAGCTCTTGCTTTTATTGCCACCAGGAAAGAGAGATATTTTTTTTTCTCCTGGTATTTTTTGTACTCACACTCAGCAGCTAATTAAAAGACTTCTCATCACTATTCAGTAAGCCAACAGGAAACAGTCACTGAATATTTGAGCATACTCTGAATCAGGAAGAAAAGAAGGCCCTAGCTCTTTCATCTTGCATTTATAGAAACAGGCTCACCAAGTCTCTATGGGGATTAGCAGCAGAAAGTACATACTACAAATCCACTGGGCCATCATTGGCCTGTCTTCCCCATTACAATAGAGGGACCATGTCAAGAAGCGATAGTCTGTCCCACTGCCCTTTTCCCCAGTTGGATCACACCTGGAACAAACATTGTGTTCAGTTCTGGGCATCACATTTTAAGAAGGACATTGGCAACCTGGCGCACATCCGGAGATTTAGGAACTGTGCCACACAAGAAGACTTGAGGGACGTGATGGCTGTCTTCAAAGGATTCTGATGAGTGTAATATTTAAAGGGCTGTGATGAGGAAGAGGTGGCCACAAAAAAAGGTAGAATCAGAGGCAATGGGAGAAACTCCAAAAGGGGACAGGTTGAGGCTCTTTGTAAGTAAGGAAAAGCTTCTTAAGACTTAACACAGTCCAGAAGTGGGCCTGGCTGTCTTGGGGGTAATAATATCTAACATTTATATACTTTATCTATTTTATATGCTTTAGAGCACTTTAAAGGTTTAGAAAGTATTATAGAAACATCTCATTTAATCTTTTTTTTGGCTAGGCAATCTGAGCTAAGTGACTCTCTCAGAGTCACACAGCCAGTAAGGCCAGATTTGAACTTAGGTCCTCCTGACTCCAGGGTCAGTGCTCTATCCACTGTGCCGTCTCATTAAGCATCAGTTAAAAGCATCAATTTTGTAAGAGAGGTTTTTTTGTATAGGTTTTTTTCTTTTTAAAAAATTTAGACCTAGGAGTTCATCAACATAGGGAACTCCTGATGAGGAAATGCTCTCTACTAATGCAATTGGCAGCTTTTCTTAGAGATTTGTCCAGAACATTGAGAGGATACGTGGTCACACAATTAGTATGTTATTACATGTAGGTATTCCTGGTATTATCATCCCAATAAAGGAATTATTGTTCCTATTTTACAGATGATAAAGTTAAGGCTCAGATTAAGTGATCTGCCCTTGCTTGTGTCAAAAGCAGGATTTGAAATCAGGACTCTCTTGATTCCAAGGTCAACAATCTTTCTAATTTATCATGGAATGGTGAGTTCTTCCTCCTTGGAGATCTCCCAGAAGAGGCCGGATGACCACCTCTCAAGGGTGTCATAAGAAGGGATTCCTCTTCAAGTACAGGTGAGATGAGATGCTCTTAGAGGTCTCTTCTGGCTGTGAGCTTTGGAGAACCTAGTGCTTTGATGGGCTTTGGGAAGACTGGCCAAGTGAATGCCCAACATCGGTTTCACTTGGAGGGGGTACAGAGATGGGGGGAGGGGAGTGGGATTTGGGCACTCACTTCTTATCACAAGGCATCTCTATGTCCAGTTCTGAAGTGGGGCCTCTCCTGGCAGGGTTCTTATCTGCTGGACTTGTAAGGGAAGTGTCCTGTCAGGACACACTTCACTCCGCCTCCCCAAATTAAGTTCTTATTGGGTTTTCTCTTCCCTCCCCTCCTCCATTCCCCACCTCCTCTCTCCCTCTTCCCTTCTCTCTTTCTCTCTTTCTCCCTCCCTCTCTCTTTTCTCTTCCTTTCCTTTCTCCTTTTCCTTCCTCTATCCTTCTCCCTTTCTCTCCCTCTCTCTGTCTTTTCTCCCTCTCCTTCCCTCCTTCCTGCCCCTCTCTGGTTTTTTAAAAATTGTGAAATGCCCAACACATTTCCTTTCACAGTCAACCATCTCTCTTTGAGGTCCCTCTTGCTCCTGGGGCATCACAAACCCAAATGGCAGCCCTCACTCGGGAGCTCAGCTTCTTTTCCCCTCCCATGGCAAAGGGCACTCATTCTCTGGTCTATGTAGCTCCAGGGGACATGGTGGGCAGTAAAGTCCCAAGGAGTACCAGGAGGGATTGGAGCCCAGGCCCATGGGGTCCACTTCTTTGCTCTTGGGACTGGGAGGGTCTGGAAGCTCACACACAAAAAGAAGGCCTGTGCAAAATTGGCCTGGGCTTACTTGCTGGAGGGGTTCAGAGAGTTTGAATAAGGATTGACCACACTCCAGACTGTGTGGGTGGGAACAGCCCCAGAACCACAGCCACGGGAGAGAGAAGGGGCTGCCAGAGAGATGGAGCAAGGCTCTCAGTCTGGGAGGCGCAGGCAGGGAGGACCTGGAACAGTGACAGCTCGATCCTTCCCCAGCTCACCTCATGCCAAGGCCCCACCCTCTGCAAGGCCTGAAGATACACTAGCATCTCCAGACTGGAAGCCAGCCAGCCCTCAGCTCAGGTACGAGGAAGGCCCCTCTGGGGATTTACAATCATCTGGCAAGTTGGCAGCTCCAAACTATCTCCCCACTAGATTCATTCTCAGGGAGGTCTTAGTGTGGGTATCAAGAAAAGTCACTCTGGAGAGCAGAAGAAGAATTGACTTCCAAGGGGTGTAGAGGAAGCTGGCTAACTAGGATTAATAGGCTTTTCTATCTAGAAGGGAGTGCAGAGAACATCTAGTCCTACCTTCCCTTTTTATAGATAAGAAAACTGAGGATCAGAGAAGAGAAGGGACTGGACTAAAGTCATACAACTAGGAGGTGGTAGAGTGAGAAGTCATTCTTAGGCCTCCTGACTCCTGTTGAATGCTCTTTCCACTAGCTGGAACAAGGCACCCCGGGACAGAGATAGCAAGGGGCATGTGCCAGGTGGCTCAGTCTGCCTCCATCACCACCTCCCCCCAGAACTTGGTAGGGACATCTCAGGATCCTGAGTCTGAGGGCTCCAGGAATAGTCATAGTCACTAAACCACTGGCCCTGATTCCAGTTCAGCCTTTGAAGCCATTACTGAGGGAAGCCACCCTTGGGGAGAAGGGTCCTACCATCTATGCCATCTCCAATACCAACTACTACCACCATTAAGCAGGGAAGCCCAAAGGCCCTGGGAACAACAGCATCCCCCAGACAACTGGCCCTCTAGCTATAGTCCAGGGAAGCAACCTATGTGGAGATGTGACTTGTAACATCTCTGCTGGGTTGGCACCTCCTCACCTACCATAGCTACTGAAGACCTGGAAAAGAAGGCCTTGGCACTGCCAAATGGTTCAAAATCAGAAACTAGGAGGGGGTTTATTAATGGAAGTGACATTAACTATAATGCATTACCATCTACTTTGCTGCTATGTCCTTTGGACCAGCGGGCCTTTCCATCTGATGTGCAACTGAAATCTATGTGTTGTCACCCACATTTGAATGGGAGCTTCTTAGGAGGAAAGACTGTCTTGATTTTCCATTTCTTTCCCCAGTATTTATCATGGCCCTTTGCACAAAGTGCTTAAGAAATGATTTTTCTTTCATTTGCTCATCCATCCATCTATCCATCCATCCATCTATTCTCACTACCCCATGCTGGAAGTCCTTATAGAAGCCTAAGGCTTTCAACATGGTTGAATTTCTAGAAACTCAGGAGTGAGGTTCAAAAGATCATCACAGGTATCATCTTTGAGTCTGGATGGGGTCCTACAAGCTACGAGCCTGTGTTTGTCTCTTTCCAAGGTAGCCTGAAGAGTCCCTGGTAAAAACCCAGAGAATCTTCTGCATCCTCCGGAGGCAGTGTGGTGGCAATGGAACGAAAATTGAACATAAACTATTGAATGTGGATTCTTGGAATCAGAGGTGGAATCCCAGTCATTTGACTTTGATAAGCCTCAATTTTCCCATCTGTGAAATGTGAGGGTAGGACTAGTTTTCCTCTAAGTTTTTTTCCAACTTTAAATGTATGAGCCTATGCTCCAATCTGCTATTTACTATTTGGGTAGCCTTAGATAAATCTCACTACCTCCCTGAGCCTCAGTTTCTCCTCTGAAAAACCAAATGGTTACAATAGATTAAGTTTTCTTGATTTTTGTGGGAGTAATGGACTCCTTTGGATGTTTGGAGAAGCCGCTGGGCCCCTTCATGTTTTTAAAATTATCCAATAAAACACATAATATTACAAAGGAAATCTTTCATATTGATGTGCAATTATTGAAATGTTTTTTTAAAAGAAAACAAGTCCATGGACCCCAGGCTAAGAACCCTTGCATTAGACGATTTCCAAGATGTCCACTAGCTCCAAATCTAGGATTGTTTGCATTTGTGCAAACCTTGCATTTTGCCAGCCGTGTATTAAGGCCAGTATCCAAATTTTGAGGAATGGCGGCATTAGATGGCTAACTTCAGAGCTGTCCAGCTAATGTGAAATTGTGGAAGAATGAACCTTTGGAACAAATGCTTTATAACACTATTAGTGAGCAGCACTTATTTAGCAATCAAGCTGAAATCATTTACTGGCCTTCATAAGCACCGTGGGCAATAGGGACATGTCTGGGCACTGTGCCAGCGCCTGGGGTTCTTATGGTGAAGTAAGTCTTCAAGAGAAGACTTGGAGGGGGGAATAGGATCATAGGACTTAGGTTAGCGACCGCCTAATCAAACTCCATTTTACAGAGGAAGAAACAGCCCCAGAGAGGAGACATTACTTGCCCAAGATCACACAGATAGTAACAGAGTTAAGACTTGAACCTGGGTCCTCTGACTCTCTATCAGGACACATGGTATTCCCCGCTGGAATGGAGGGCTTTCCTTTCTCTTCCTCGTGAAGCTGGAAAGGGTGGTTTGGGGCCAGGTGGTTGAAGGTTCCAAATGCAGTCCTAAGGTTTGAGTTTTATCTTGAAGACAGTGGGGAGGAGAATTATATGGAAAAATGGTGTTTTAGGAAGAGAAATATGGCTTTGGTGAACAAGATTGGATGGAGGGGAAGAGAGGGAGGACCAGAGAAGTCCTTTAAGATACTAATAGAGTAGTCCAGGTTTGAGGTGATAAGGGTCTGGATGAGGGTGGCAGCTGTGGAAGCCATTAGCATTTCAAATTTATGGTTGACTGCTACTTAAACCCAGTCAGTGAACCTCTGCTAGTTTTTTTTCTAGTTTTTTTAAATTTCTTAAAAATTTTTAAAAATATTTCTTTTTCTTTTGCAGAGGGGAAGGCAGGGCAATTGGGGTTAAGTGACTTGCCCAAGGTCACACAGCTAGTGTGTCCAGTGTCGGAATCCAAATTTGAACTCAGGTCCTCGCAACTCCAGGGCCGGTGCTCTGCTCGCTGCACCACCTAGTTGCCCCTAGTTTTTCAAAAAGATTGACCATGGACTAGAGTAGTTTGGTTAATGTCGACATTACCCATAGTTTGGTCTTCAGTTGGAATACTAGTGAGCTGGTCGAGAGCCCAAGGACCCTCCCAGCTTTTGTTGGGAAATCCACCCTGACAGGCACTAGTGGGCCCAACAGAAAGACAGGGCATTCTCAAGCTGTGGTATCAGGAAGCACCTGATTGGATTTCCTGCTTTAGGGTTTGGAAATGAGTTAAACTGCTGGGGTTTCATGCTCTTCACTCACCCATTCAGTATTTACTAAACACCTTCTCTGTTCAAGGCTGTAGGGAGCTGAGAAGCCTAATGCCCTGCCTTCAAGCAGCTTATAATTCAATTTGGGAGACAATTCACATCCACAGGGAAGGGCAAATACAATATCATACAGTGGTGCCAGAGGCTCTGGGTTCAGGTCCTGATTATAGTCCCTGTGGGTTTTGGGGCAAATCACTTAATGTCTTTGGGTCCTAGTCTCCTATTCATTAAAATGAGAGGGTTAGATTAGAAGGGCCCTCGGATACCTCAGAAGCTTTGAAGATCTGTGAGCAGAGAGAAGACATGACTCGATCTATCTATGGGGAAGGCAGAGTAGTTACAGATTAACAATAACTATAACTCTGTGCCAGACGCTGAGCTAAGCCCTTCACAAATAGGATCTCTTTTGATCTACTCCGGGAGGCAGGTGCCATTATGATCTCCATTTTACAGTTGAGAAAACTGAGCCAAACAAAGGTTAAGTGACTTGCCCAGAGTCTCACAGCTAGAAAGTATCTGAGATAGAGACAGAGACAGAGGCACAAAGACAAAGAGAAGGAGAGGGGGAAGAACAGAGAGAAACAGAGACAGACAGAGAATAGATGATAGATGGATTGAAAGAAAGATAGAACATCTGTTGTTCACTGTGTGCTAGGCACTGTGCTAAGCTCAGGAGATACAAATGCAAACAACAGTCCCTACCCTCAAGGAGCTTATAAATCTAATAGGGAACCCAACACATAAAGGAGAGCTGGAAAGATGGGCAAGAGGGGGGAGTTGGGGAAAAAGTCCTCACGAAGAAGGGCAAGGTTACTGGGGAGGAGGTGGAGAAGTGTTGAGAATGTGGCATAGAGCTGGGGAAAAAGTGAACATGGCCTGGACACCTCATGAAATCGTAGTCCAGGCCAGAGGCTCTCCATGACAGGGAGAAAGATCTCAATTTCCCATGTTGGGATGATCTGGCTTAGAGGGCTCTTGAGATAAGCTCTTGGAGGGAGAAGGTTCATTTTCAGCCTTGGGCTTTTTTGTGAGGTGATACCGAATATAATCTTCTGCTCTCACCCTTCTCCCTGACATTTTACCACCAAGTTCGTACTCTAAAACCAAGGTGTTCTCAGAATTTCTAAAGCTTTCTGTGTTCTATGAGGTCTCTAAGAGTAGCTTTTTCCCTCCAGGTTTCTTCCACTTTAAGTGATAAGAAACAGCTTCATTTTGATTTTTTTTCAAAGTGTGTTCACACTAGCATTTCAGGGGTGTTGGTCCAGTGCCTATAGTGAAGAGTAAGTAGTCTTGGTGAAGATCAGTAATGCTGACTCTGGCTGGCAGACAACAGGGATCATGGCTTTGACTGTAATTCCACTATATATTTCCATAGTGCCCTTGCTCCTAAGGTGCTAGCATTTTGATGATCTCACACCTTCCATGGGAGGTAGATTCTATTCTTTTCATTTCGTGAATGAGGAAGCAATGGCACAGAGAGTTGAAATTACTTTGTTATAGTCAAAATTCCTTCCCTCCCCTCCCTTCCCCTTCCCCTTCCCCTTCCCCTTCCCTCCCCTCCCCTCCCTCATTCCTTTTCTCTGTCACATTCCCTGCCTTCTGATGCTCAGTTGCTTACATTCATAGCTATTTCCACTGGCTCCTAGAAACTCTTTCCTCTGAACTGCAGACGTTTTCCTCCAGTCCAAGGAAAGTTTCTGGTCCAAGATCCTTACTTACTGATACTATCTATGTGACCTTGAGCAACTCACAAAGGCCTCAGTTTCCTAATTTGTAAAATGGAGGCTTTGGACTTAATCTAAATCCTTTTATTGAGGGGATTTGTTCTGTGAAGTTTGGGTTCAGTCAAAGGCTGTACTTGAGCACCTAGCAGACCACATGTGGCCTCGAGGCTGCAGATTCCCCACCACTGGACTAGACCATCTCTAAGATCCCTTCCATTCTGTAAACCCTGTGGTCCTTCCCAGGCATGAGTGGATGAGCTTTCCCTGGCTGTGAGATCCCCTCCTGGAGGATGGCTTCTTCAGTGTCCCTCACATCTCTTCCACATTCTGTCCACTACAAACCATTCCATCCACTTTCTGAAAGCCTCGCCTATAAATGTAACTTATCTGATGCCCTGGGATCACTGAGTATTTGATTTGGACTGCTCTGAGGACTGCAAGGTTCTTTTTTTTGCCAATTTCAGGCGCTCACAAGCTAATTCAACAAGAAGCACAATCTCCTGGATGACATTTCAGCCTCCCAAACAACCCTCCTCCAGCCCTTTAATGCCCCAGAAAAGCCTGGACAAAGCCCTCCCTTAGCAGCTTTATCCCAAGATTCGAGATGAAAGGGAGTGCAGTCCAAGCACTCAGCACAGAAGGCAATTCTCCGCAGCTCCTCCTCACAGGACGTGAAACCTTTATCATAATATTTACATGCGTTATTTTAACCTTGTAGCCAGTATTTAAGATGGAAGCGCTGGCTGCTCTGGGGCCCTGCTGGACCCAAATTGTTGGAATTCATCTCACTTCATAAATCTGGCCTTGAAAGGAAATGGGGAGCAGCCTATTCTACATTTCTGTTTTGCTTCCTTTTATACTAATATTTTTATACCAATTCTGAATCAGTGTCTAAAGCATCGATGAGGGATTGTGTTCTGGGTTAGGCCAAAAAAATGCCCAAGGATCTGGGTAAAGGTTTTCCAGGCTCAGATGTCCAAAAAGAAGCATGCGATAATGCCCACCCACCATCCACACATCCACAAATCTGTGAAGACCTCGGGGATGCTTTTGTCAAAAATCCACATTCTCCTTCTTGACTGGGTAAGGACCCCTTGAGCTCAGAGGTGAATTGTGCTTTGGGCTTGGGGGTTTGGAGTTAGTTCAGAAACAGAAGGACTGTATGTGCAGACTTCTCTGATTGGAACAAACTGGGAGGGGGAGGTAGCAGGAGGGAGACAGCCTTCTGAAAACAAATCACTCCCCAGTGAAATTTCAGTAGCTGAATTCTCCGCTCTCCGACCCGGAGGAGCCCGCGGGGGAAAGAAGGGGCAATTGACGTGGCAGACACCACAGGGAATGAGTCTCCGAAGGAAAAAGATGAAAAACCCAAACTCTTCAAATCTTGAAAAACAACCCAGGGCTCATTGCATAGAATAAAGGCCTTCTCCAGCACTGCTAACACCACCCCTCCTCTGCTCTTCCCCCAGGAGGCCAGCATGAAACACTCTTTGAGTAAGGGTTAGATCCAGAAAGGGTTTCTCCTCCCTCCATTTCATTTTTTCTTCTGGAGAGTACCAAGTTGAAAAACTGCCCCCTGAAAGTGAATGTAGAAAGAGGGCAGCTAGGGAAGCACCCAAGTTATAGCTTGACCCTTGAGCTTTTTCATGTGTTGCCTGCCGGTATGTGTGCTGGGGGATACATACACGTCTCCTCAGGTTGCTTATGATTTCTTTTTGAGTAAAGATTCTTCACTTGGGCTTGGAAAAGCATCCCTAAAGCCAGCCTCACAGAACCACTCCTCCACCACTCAAGAACAGTCACAGAAGCTGTGCCTTGTTCTGTGACATACCTAATGAGGAATGGTTCAGCTTCTTGAATGCCTTGAGTAATAGGAAGCTCATTACCTCACGATTCAGCCCTTTTTGGTTTTGGACATACAGCTCTGATCATTAGGAAATATTTCCATCTATCGAGCTGAAACCTACTTCTCTGCACCTACCAACTATTACTGCTAATTTTGCCCTCTGGGACTTACACAGCCAATTTAATGCCTCTTCCCCATGACAACCTTCCAAATACTTGAAGACAGGAATTATGTCCCTCTTAAATCTTTTCTTTTTTAGATTAAACACACCCAGTTCCTTCCTGATACTCATAGAGTATGACTTTCAGTCTTTTCAACACCCTGGTCATCTTCTCCTAGATAGGTACCAACTTGTCTAGGTCTTTCTTCAAATGTAGTACTTAGTATTGGAACTCAATGGTCTGACAAGGGCAGATGTCAACAGGACATCTCTTTTGTTTATGAATATAATTTCTCTATTAATGCAGCCTAAGACTCTAAGCTTTTTTTGGTTACCATGTCATATTGGTGACACATATAAAGCTTGAAGTTTATTAAATTTCCTGGATTGTTTTTTATGAATTATTCTCTACTCATGCAATTTATTTTTGAGCCCCAATATAGGACTTTATATTTATCCCTGTTATATTTCAGCTTATTAGTTTTAGCCCATGGTTCTTCTCTATTCTTCTCTATACTTCTCTATTGAATCCTTTTTGGATTCTGAATTTGTTGTTCACCATATTAGCTATACCTTTCAGCTTTGTGCCATAGCCAAATCTTGTAAAAATGATCTCTACACCTTCCTATTAATCACTGAACAAAATCTTTAGTAGAATAGGGCCAGGGCCAGATCCTTGAGGCATTCCATTAGAAATAATCAGTGTGGTAGAAACACCACTATATTTGGAATTAGATGATAGGTTTGAGTCTGGACTCTGCCATTTGCTATTAATTTTTGAAGTTTTGAAAGGTGATTAACCTCTCCAGCCCTTTGCTTGTTTATGAAATGATTAGATTGCATTAGGACTCTTCCAAGTCTAAATTCCATAATATCTGCACATGTCTAGGTAGTCATTGGCATATTGAGGGCTGTTCTTTTGGTGTAGTCATTTAGCCATTTCTGAAACTATCTCACTGACAGATCATCTATCTATCAATTTCTCATGATATGCTTTGAAGATGTCATGTGAAGTTTTTTTCCAAATCTTTGGTGAAATCTAGTGGGCTATGTAATCAATATCTCTAATGCTATGTAAGGTGGTCTCCCTTTTGGATTGGGAATTTTTTTTATTAATTTAAAGTGGCATTTAAAAAAAAAGACAGTTGGATAAGAAACTTATAAAAGCAATCCCACAGGGAAGATAAAGTTAAGATGACTGAAGTGTACAGTTTCCCCATATCTAAATTAAATGAAAACTTTAAGATTGTTAGCTAGGAAATCCTAATACATTGGACTATTTGGTGACTATAGGAATATTGCATATTACCTAGTTGTGGCTGCTTGTTGTTTACTGTTTGTCCTTAGTCCTCAAACAGGACCATGACATCAGGGAGGTTATACCATGACATGCAAATAAATTGGATTTAAGTGAGGAAGGGCTGTGCAAAGTCACCAGCCTCACTTTCTCCTCTGGAGCCATCTGGATCCAGGGGACAGATATGGATCAGGATGGCTTAGCTTTTTCAAGCTAAGGTCTTTAACAGGTTTCAGTTTGACTGGCTGAAACAAATGTGGATTTTTGTTTCTTGCCATTAGATAAAGGGGACCATTTCATACTCTGCTTTGGATCATTAGGGTTGGTAAAGACAAGACATCCAAGTGGGTCAGAGTCAGATCTAAGTCTAGCAAGACCTCAGAGCCTATACTCCGTACACCGCTTGGAAGACGGAAAACCTTTTTTTTTAGGAGGAGCTTATTGAAGGAAAACCTTTGTGGCTTGGATCATAGAATCATGAGATCATCTCTTTAAAGATATAAGGGACCTTAGAAGCTACTGAGTCCAATCTTCTTATCTAACAGTTGATAAAACCAATGCGCAGAGGTTAAATGACTTGTCCAAGGTCACACAGCTGATGTCTGAGAGGGAGGAGATTAGAGAAAAAAGTTTTGCTGCTTAGACAAGTTGACTGGAAGCAAAGATTCTCTCTTTACCTTTCCCTGAACTTCTATCTACTTCCATAGCGGTAGAACCTCATTTCCTAGCCAATGGAGCAGAACTGGAAAAGTTCTGCAGTTCCTAGGCTTAGGGTTTCTGTTTTGTCTGAAAAAGTTTACTACTGCCTCAGCAGCCCAGAAGAAGAATGATGTGAGAACAACAGTCAGAAGAGAACCAGAGAGGCCCAGAAGAGGAGCAGCCCCATACAAAGACGCAAAGACAAAAACAAAATAGAGTTTGTCCTCAAGAGTCTTACTGTACATTGGGGAAAACAACATGAACAGAGATAACTAAATATAAAATATACTAAATAAATTGCAAATTAATTTTTGGGCACAAGACAGGGGAAAACATTAGGAACTGGAGTAGGTCTCCTATAGGAGGTGATGCTTGTGCTGAGACTTAAAGGAGACTAAGGATCTACAAGGCAGTTGTGGTGGAAGTTTAGTCCAGACATTTGGGGCAGTCTGTGCAAAGGAATGGTGACAAGATATGTAATATTGCATATGGAGGAACAGACTTCTGTTCTTGTGAGAGGAGAGAGGGGGATGGATGCAAAGAGATGTTATGGAAGTAGAGTGATAATCAATCAACAAGTGCTTACTATGTACCAGGCACTGTGATAGGCACTGGGGAGTGAGATAAAGAGTGAGGCAATACCTACTTTCAATGTGAGACTCAATAAGTGATTGTATGTATGTGGTCAGGGAGAATGAAGAATTGGGGGTGATTTTAAGCTTGCAGATCTTGGTGACTGAAAGAATGCCTAAAATAGTATAAGAAAGTTCAGAGGAAGAAGGGATTTGGGAAATGGAGTAGGATAGAATGAGTTTCATTTTTGGGTGTGATGAGTTTGGGATGCAAATGGGATGTCCAGCTGGAGCTGTCCAGCAGGCAGTTGGTGATTCAGAACTTAGAGCTCAAAAGAAAAATTAAGCCTGGATATAAAGATCTGAGAGTCATCAACATAGAGATGATAACTGAACCCTTGGGAGGTGATGAGATCACCAAGTGAAATGGTATCAAAGGAAAAGAGAAGAGGGCCCTGCAAAGAGACTTGGTGAAAACCCACAGTTAGAAGGAGTGGAGAGGGGGTGGGGGTGGAATGTGTATGATGATTGATCAAAGAAGACTTAATATGAGCAGCAGTCAGATAGAAAGGAGAATCAGGCATGAGTGGAGTTGGAGTTGGAGTTGGAAGGGATCTCAGAGGCCATCTAGTCCAACTCCCTCATTTGACATATTAAAGTCCAGAAGGGTTAAGCAATTGTCCCAAGACCACACAGGTAGAAAAAAAGCAGAGCCAGGAATCAAACCCTAGCCCTCTGACTCCAAATCCAAGACTCGTTTCCTGGTAGAGGAATTTTTTCTGAGTAGGGCAGAAAATCTTAGACTTATTATCCCACTTTTTGGATCCTGGATAGCCTAAGATTTCATTAGTTGCCATATGACACTGTTGACTCATATTTAGCTTGGTCTCCACTAAAATCAGTAGATTTCTTTTCATAATAATCACCATCTAGCCATCTAATCTGTAGTTGAACAGTTGATTTTTTGAACTCAAATATAGAAATTTACATTTATCCCCATTATGCTTCCTTTGATTTGATTTGGCCATCCAACCATAGAGTTCTTTTTCTAATCTGACTCTGTCACCTAGTGTGTTAATTATGCCTCCTAGGTTTGTGTTATCTGCCAATGTGATGTGCCTTCTATGGCTTCATCCAAGTCACTGCTAAAAATGGCAAGGACTGTAGTACTCCACTAGAGACCCAAAATGCCCAAAAATGGCATTAATAACTACTCAATGAGTCTAGTCTTTCAACCAGACCAAAGTGATGCAATTGTGCTATCAGCTAGCCTACTTCCCTCCATCTCATAGATTCAGACAACCAGTGGGGATCAGGGGAAAGGGAGAAGTTATAGGGAGATGGATTTCAGCTTGATGAAGGATTTGTAGTAGGAAATATTCATAAAGGTCATTTAGTTCAAACCCCTCCTTTTACAGAAGAAGAAGTGGAGAGATATAGAGGTTTTAGGTGATTTGCCCAAGGTTCAGTCAATGGCAGAGCTGGGATTTGAACACAGGTCTCCAGACTCCCAATCACAGAATTCTTTCCTCTCCGCCACAGACAGCTGTCCAACAATGGAACTGTTTTATAAAGAAGCACTGAGTTAGTTCTTTATTGCTGTATGTCTTTAAATTGAGGTTCTAGCATTACTTGGGGTAGGTGGGGCACTGCAGGGGACTTCTATGGTGAGAGAGGGTTGGACCAGATGACCTTTGAACTTGTGATCCCAAACTCCTCATCATCCCCTGGAATGAAGACTTCTGGAATGATGGTGCTTTGCTGAGCCTCTACTGAGTCTGGGGAGTGGCAGGGAAGAAGGGGATAGTTTATCATCTGCATCAAAAGACAAAGACCTTGGCCAGCCCACAACCCACTGCTGGTGGCCTCGGACAGCCTAATTATCTGTCTGGTATCTGCTTGGTAAACAGCCAGGACAAATAATGTAAACAGAACTGGTGTTTATTTTAACCTAAGTCTGAAATTGGAAGGAATGAAACTTTCCCTCCTACCCCTCCACTTCACCCACTCCATCTCTTGGGAGCGTGTAGGAGTCTTTTTACTTGGGTAGCTGTGGTGGACATCTTTCTGCTGGACAAAGGGATAGGGAGGTTTTGTCTTCTTTCAACAGAGGACTGCAAAGGAAACATGCCTCCCACCTCCTGTGAGGGAGGTGATGGACTTAAAATCCAGAATGACACTTTCATTTTTTTGGTCATAGTCACTGTGAGAATTTGCTTTCCTGAACTATTTGTGTTTGTTGTGAGGGTTGTAAAAACAAACAGAAAAAAAATTGTGACAGGCTGTGCAGTCTCCTATCAGCTCCCTAGGATTTGGCCAGGGTGGAAGAAATAAAGAAGCAATCAAATGCATCTGATAGCAAGAGGAGGAGAGCTGGTAGTTAGGGAGTAGAAATGGACCCTGTGCAAGCAAATGTCTGGCATCCCTCTGTTTGCTCAACTGATGTGGCTTTTGGGAGAGGCCCCCAGGGGCTCCAACTGGTTATATTGCCTCAATGTGGAGCTGGTCCTCTCCCTTGCAGTCTGTGAAGGAAAATACGATGAGTTAAGAGAAACGAGGGAAAACTTGTGTGAACTGATGCATAATGAAAAAGTACTCAAACAGCAGTCACGATGACTACAATAACATACAATGAAAACAATATGAAAAAGCAGCTGAACTCAGATTAAATATGGTGACCTATGTTAGTCATAGTCATGGAGAGCAGATAAGGAAACTAATTTCAGGGGAAAGGGTTGGAGATGAGTTCAAAATGTGACACATTTTGTCAAAGTGGTCTTGACTCAGTTTTGCTTGACTGTCTTTGTTACAAGAGAGCTTTTAGGTTGGGGTGGGGTGAGAAATATCAGGAAAACAAGGCATCAATAAAGCAAAAAACAAAGGAAATTTATTGAAATCATTGTAAACCTTAAAGTAAATAGATAGATGGACAAATGGATAGATAGGTTAGATAGATGAATAAATTGATAGATACATAGATAAATGGACAGACAGATGATGAATAGGCAGGTAGACTAATAAATAGATGGATAGACAGTCAGACAGATGGATAGATAGATAGATAGATAGATAGATAGATAGATAGATGGATGGATGATAGGTAGATGATAGATAGATAGAGCATTTGTTAATATTTTATTATGTGCCAAGCCCTGTGCTAAGCCTTGGGGATACATAAATACAAGCAAGCAAGACAGCCTCTGCTCTCAAGGAGCTCACATTCTAATGGGAGAAGACAACACATAAAACGAAACTAGGAGGGACAGGGTTTGTCTTTGCTTATGGGAGCTGCATGGCTTAGAGCTGGTGACTGGGAAGTACAAAAGAAATATTAGCTGTCATGATTTCCACAACTTTATGGTAACCTCTCAATTTATTTATCTTTGTTCTATTTGATAAGGGGCAGTATATCACAGTTGGTAACATGCAGGACCTACAATCAGAAAGACATGGATCCCAATCCTGCCTCAGACAGTAGTTATATGACCTTGGTCAAGTCACTTGAGCTTTGTGGGACTCAGTTTCCTCATCTGTAAATGAGGAAATGAGTTTTGGTTTTTTTTTTGCTGATCTTTAAGGTCCTTTCCAGCTCTAAATCTGTAATCCTTGGCTTATAAATTCAACAAGAGCAAGGGCTATGTTGTATGTATCTTTGTAGTCTCAGACCATATCACAGAGCTTTGCATACAGTAGATGCTTAATGAAAGTTTGTTGGAAGAATAGCATAGCAGGAAGTCCTGTTCCAGGTAGATACTGGACTGAATGCTGTCTGTGTTCCCTTCTAACAGATTTGATGGTTCTGTGAGCGTAATGAAAGATCAAACTTCAAAGAGAGATTCAAGTCATAACGTGGAGGGCCTTGAATGTCAGGCTAACTTGCCAAGCATCCTCCAGATCAGAGGCACTGATGTCTATATTAAAGCCTTATTCCACAGCCGAGGGCACCTCAGGTTCAGACCTCGTAGGTTGAGATGTTTCTTGTCCCTACAACAAAACCAGATCACATACAGGAACAAAGTCTTCTCCCACAGGTCACAGCTTCTGAGACTCCCTGGCATTCTGACCAGACTGCCTCCTACCTGGGGGCTGAGAGGAAAGGGATGCTATTTCTTTCTCCCCTGGAAAAGCTGGAGGCATAGCAGGGAGGCAGGCAAGGTCTCGAAAAACCTGTGGAAACTGGGGAATAAGATCTGCAAATTCCTATAATATCGTAAACATTCCTGGTGGTAGTAGGGAACCCACACCAAGCTAATGGTGGCAGAGGCTTGCTAAGGCCTCTCTGGTGGCTCTGGCCCTGGCCCTCTCTACATATAATGGAAACTCGTAGAATGTCTTTTTTCACCTGACAGTCTGGCCAGTTTCCATCTGGGGTTTTGGCATTAGGATGTCATTATATCAACAGAAAAGAGCCTGGGCCAAGAAATCAGGAAACTAAGATCCAGTTTCAACTCTGACTTGACTTGCTGCATGACCTAAGGTAAATTTCTTTCTTTTCTTAGGTTTCCAGTTTTCCACATTTAAAAGTATTAGGCATCTAGGTGGGACAGTGGCGAGGCCCTTGTGCTGGACTTGGAGTCAGAAAAACCTGAATTTGAATCTTGTCTCTGGGTAACCTCTCTCAGCCTCAGTTTCCTCACTTGTCAAATGGGGATAATAAGAGTGCCAAATGGGATAACATGTAAAATGCTTTGCAAACTTTAAAGAGGCTTTATAAATGTTAGGGAAGCTGGTTGGTGCAGTGGATAGAGCACTGGGCCTGGAGTCAGGAAGATCTGAGTTCAAATCTAGCCTTGGATATTGATGAGCTGTGTGACCCTGGGCAAATCACTTAACCTTGTTTGCCTCAGTTTCCTCATCTGTAAAATGAGCTGGAGAAGGACATGACAAGCCACTCTAGTATCTCTGCCAAGAAAGAGTCAGACACAACTGAACAATAAATAAACGTTAGTCGTCCTCATTACAACACTTTCGAATGATGACCTATGCTCTCAGACTGTCTTGATGAAGGCAGTCTCCAGGACCAGGGAAGTCATGGTCCTGCTGGACTCTGCTTCTTCAGATCACATCTGGATAAAAATTGTAATAGCAATAATAATGGTGGCTTGTCCGTATCTTATGTTTTATAGTTCGCAACATACTCCGCATATGTTATCTAATTTGATTATTGTAAGATAGCCACTATCATTATTTTTATTTTACAAATGAGGAAAGTGTTTATCATCCACAGGCAGTTCCCCTGATGCCTGTTGCTGGAGGTGGGGGTGCATCAATCACCAGGAGCAACTGCAAACCCTCTTCAAGTCAAGGGCACAGCTGCTACCTCTTTAGTATCTATCAGCGAGAATCCTGGGAGCAGTGGAGTGGTGTGATTGTCTGGGACATCTGGGCATTTCTTCTTCTCTGGGTTGGTTTATGTCCGAGCCTTTAGAGAAGGTAATGTGGTATATTGGCTAGAGGGATGGACCTGGAGTTAGGGAGATTTGGATTCCAATCTGCCTCTAACACTTAAGAGCTGTGTGATCCTGGACAAGTCTGAGCCTAGGTTTTCTCACCTGTATAATAGTGTTCATTTTACCTACCTCTCAGGACTGCTATGGATTCAACCAGATTGTGTATGTAAAATGTTTTGCAACTTAAGCATTGTAAAACTGACAGGTATTACTGAGGGCACAAATGGTGTGAAGATCCCCTCTCTCTTCCCCAAATTTCTCCATCTTCTGCCCTTGTACTTTTTGTTTGGGCAGAGGAAATAGTCAAGGCAAAGCCCAGGCAAAGACACGGAGGTCAGAAATGGGACATCATATACGGAGACTAGCAGGAGGGTAGTGGGCAAGGAAGAGTCTTATAAGCCTGGAAAGATAAGCTGGTGTCAGATTGTGAAGGCTTTTAAATGCCAAATAGAGGAGTTTCCATTTTATCCTACAGGAGAATAATGAGCCACTGAAGTTTCTTGAGATGGGGAGCAACAGGGTCAGACATATTTTAGAAGCATTGATCTGTCAGTTGTGTGGAAGATGGATCAGAGAGGGGAGAGAGCAGATGCAAGGAGGCTATTTCTCCACGTGGAGAAATAGCTTAACTGAGATGACCAGGATTTCATGGAAGACATGGTTAAAGAAGAACATGGACAGCCAAGGATGGGTATGTAGTCTGTTCCAGGAATGGCAGTGATGTAAACAAAGGCTGGGAGGGATTGGGGACTAGAAAGATGTCCATTTTGTCTGAAATGTTGTTATGGTAATTAGGGTGGGACTTTTTTTTTTTTTTACTGTTTTCTCTTTTGGAATGCTGAGGTAATCAAGTACCTTTGATGAGTTTTGCTTTTCAAATGTAATAGCAAGCAAAGTGGACTTTTTGTTGTCTTTATTTTGGAGTGCTTCTCAGCACTAAGGAATCTTTGATTGAATAGGGGGTCTTTGATGACCTGCTTACATCAAGGGAAGGCCTAAGTCACATGGGTTTGAGTGGCATGGTTATGGTGCCCTTAGACCCTGAAGAAGTGTATATAAACTCAGAGGTTAGCATTTTGTTTTTGGGGGCTCATTCATTGGAAGAGTGTTGGTGTGAAGACTCTAGGTAGCCATTAAGGAGCCCCCCAGTTTTGAAAACCCAGATGTTGGTGCTTATCTCTCTGGTAACTATGTATGTATAACTTTGGTCAGACAGCTAGAAGCCTGTCTGTTGATTTGTGTTATTTGCTCTGTTTATATTTTCTCTGCTTGTAATTTCTGTTTGTGTTTGCTCTGAAGTTCAGAGTGCTGGCTTTTCCCCCTGAACTAAGTGAATGATATATGCATCTTTGATTAAACTGAGATCGTAAACCCCTTTAAGTTGCTTTTCTTAGAAAAGCAGATCAAAGAATCTGTGCCAGCAGCCTTTCTGTGTGCCTTTGTTGTTGGTCTTTCACCCCCACAATAGCTGCTAGCAACATTGTTGTTACACATGTACAATGTATAAATTAGATTAGGGAAGGATAATGGCTGGAGAGGTGGTCTGGAACAAGATTTTGAAGGATTTCAATGGTCAGGTGCAGGAGTTTACACTTTATCTTATAACAATAGGACATCACTGAAGACTTAGAGCAGGGAATTGATGTAGTCAGATTTGTGCCTTAGGAAGATGATTTTAGTAGCAGGGGGAGAGACTGGAGCCAGGGTGGGCAATTACAATAGTCCAGGTGAGAGATGACAAGGACTAATCCATAAGGGGGTTGCTGTGAAAGTAGAAAAGATGGGGACTGAGGCCAGATTTTTTTTTTGATGGTTGAATTAGCCTGACACAGGACCTGAATGGATATAGGAGATGAGGAGGAGGAAAGAGGCAAAATTACAAGCCAAATGCCTGAAAGCACGATGGTGGTGCTATAAACAGAAATAGGGAAGCTGGGAGGAGGGACAGGCTTTAGAGATGGGGCGGGGGTGGGGTGAGACACTGAAATCTGTTTGAGACAAGTCGTGGTTCAGGATTCATCTAGGTGGAGATGCCCTGTGGGCAGTAGTTCTCCCTAAGGGTCAGGGAGAATGATCAGGGGTGGATATATCTGTGAGTTCTTTGTTAGAGTTTGCAGTTGAAGCCATTGGAACAAATAAAACGGCCAAGGGCAAGCATGTGCAAAGAGATGAGGAGCAAGGATGAAACCTTGGTGGATGCTCACTCTTGCAGAGAGGAGGAGAACAGGGAAGAAGAGCCTTTGAAGGAGATGGAAGAGGAGCAATATTATAAGATGGAAGAGAAACTGGGGGAAAGTGGTGTTAGCTACATCCCGCCCAGCCCTGGTTACACAAAAGAACATTGCAAATAAGCTATGTACACTTTTTTAAAAAAGCAAAGTGAGCAATAAACCGAAATCCGGGGAGTTCTAGAGACTAGAATACATCAAATAAAGAGTGATGGACTCCAGCTGGGAGAAAAAGAAGCTCTCAGCTCAGAGAATAACCTCACTGGGGCAATCTCTATGGTATAAGCATTGAAAGCTAAGGAATGGGGCAGCTAGGTGGTTCAGTGGATAGAGCGCTAGCCCTGCAGTCAGGAGGACCTGAGTTCAAATCCAGCCCCAGACACTTACTAGCTGTGTGACCCTGGGAAAGTCACTTAACCCTCGTTGCCTCCAAAAATAAAAAAACAAGGGACATTTTGTGGGACTGGCTTCCTCTAGGTGTATATGGCTCCACAGGCTCCCAGTAGCCACCCAAAATTTTGCTTCTCAATTCTCTTAACTTCCTGAAGTCCTCCAACACTCTTTCATCTTAAGAAATCCTTTCCTAGAGGCGTAACATTCTCTTAGGTGGGCAGGTGTCCCATCTCCCTGCTGCTCAGGAAGCACCAGGGTCATAGAACTCTCCCTCAAAAAAATCCCACGTAACTCATGGGAGCAGGGGTGTTATAGCAGCATTATAGATACCAAGGGATATGAGAATATAGAGGTAGAGGGGGTGGTCAGGAATCTCAATGGCTTCATTGTGGGCTCAAGCTGGCATCTGTTTGGCCTTGTGTTGTGTGAAGAGCACCGACCATGGACTCAAGAGACCTAGACCTGAATCTCGGCACTTTCTAGCTCCCTTCTTGCTCTCAGTTTCTTCGTCTGAAAAATAGGATAATCTGTACTACCACAGCTCACAGGATGATTGTGAGAAAAGTACTGTACTTGGTAAATGTTAAATCTTGGAGCTGAATAGAAGTGGGATCTGTTGCTTTTTCCAGGCCTCAAAAGTCCACATCTGGTTTAATGCAGTCACTTCCAGGTTCAAGATCTGGCACCTCCCCACCCCAAAACCTTTATGCCTTTCTCTCAGCAGGGTCTTGTTTCTGATTGGGTGTCTCTGCTCTAAGGCTTCTCTCCAGGGGCACAGACCCATCAGGACCAGGTTGTTGGCAAGGGGTCAGTGAGAAGCTATACAATAGAAGCCTCAGCCAGAGCCATGACACAGGCTTAGGTTGATTTCTCCATGGTAGGAAACCAGGGTAAGGTCTTGGTGAGATTTTGGGTAGATGGCTAGGACTCTTAAAGCAGGCCTGGACTAGAAGCTAGGCTACTGGGACCTCAATGTACAATTTCCAGGACCTGGCAGTACACCCCTGCATCTCCACCCCAACAACTCCACAGGCTGGACTGTTTGAAGCTTGGCTGGCAGCCCAGCTTGGAGCTGAATGTTCTAACTCCTCTTCTAGTGCCAATGTGTTCCCACCTCCCCATTGCTTTTGGTTGGCATTTTGTCTTTTTTTCAGCTTATTCTGCAGAAACTTTTGAAAACATGGCTATTTAGAGCAAACTGAAAGTCACTTTCCAGTCCTACCTACACAGTTATCTATAGTGTATAGAGCTCTGGTTTTGGAGTTAGGAAGAGCTGAATTCAAATCTACCAGCTAAGTAGTTGTGTGACTTGGAGCAGGCCTGGAGGATGGGACAGTGGAAAGCATGAGGTGTTCTCAGCTTCTCTGTAGTCGTGGTTAGAAGGCTATTCTTCTGGCTGTTAGAAGAGTAACTGGCAATCAGATTCTTTCTTTTTCTCTCCTTTTCCCTGTTTCTGGTAGGAGTTGGGAAGCCTATATGGCCTCTTGTCAAGGTATGTATTGTCAATCCACTGCCATTCACTCTCAGGAAAAATTATGTGTACCATACTTTTAGGAATTCTATTTTCACTATATAGAGTCCTATTTGATAAATTTATATGCTTGCATTGAGCCAGGAATTTCTTCTGCAGGTCCATGTGTTTGAGCTAATAATGGCCCCTGGGAGTCAAGTGTACTTTATTGTTTCCATTAAATATCTCTCTCAGCCAAAATTGTGTCTTCATTTTGTGGGATTCAACTTCCAGGCATTCGATGCCAGGCAAAGAATACCTTGAGTATGGATAAGCTGGTAACAGATTTGGAGCGTCAGCAAGCTTGATAGGAGAAGTGGATGTGCAGAGTGTATCCCCTAAAGTCTCTCTCCTCTTCCATAAGGCTCAGTAAAAGGACATACTGATTGGTAGTCAAGCCCATGTTTGTCCAGATTCACACTCAGAATGCAATGCTGGGAGTACCTGATGTTGCTGAGCTCTAAATAGGGCAGTCATCAGATGCCCAGCTGATCCCCTTCATATGCACATTCCACACATGTAATACTCCATTTTGCCTGCAAGATGAATGTTCTCCAAGGGCCAGAACTAGAACAGGCAACTGTTGCTTCACCCCAGGGTGGAAAATTTGTCCCGGGGCAAGAAATTTAGACAATGGTGACAGCACTTCTATTCCTTTAAGGAAAAAGCCAAGGGTAGTGCCTGCTAATAGGATGGTGAGAAGTGCACAAGACTACAGAGTAGGCCAACTGCTCTGGCTGTCTAAGTTCTTATTCAAGGGAGAAGCCATGGCTGGTGGAATCTGAGCTCTGGCCCAACCTATGGGTGGGAAAGGAGGCACAGCTTTGGTATAGGTTTCCCCTCATTGATCTTCTCAGTTCTAACAGAGGCCATCAGGCAGCCTGGGACCCTGAGCAATGGGATAGGGAAGAAAGGTGGGGGTAGGACATTATGGAAGGACTGCTGTAAATGTTCCACCCTACTCCACTGAAGGCTGAGACAGTGCCAGGTCTCTGCTCCCCTTGGGGTAGGCTGTTTGTCTCTCCTCCCTGGGATGGGTAAGCTTGGGAACAGAGTAGGCTCTCTTCATCCCTCTACCCCTTACCCTCCTCTTCCTCCATCTTTTGATCCTGCTGTCTTCTCATTTCTCCCTCCCTCTTCATAGGTTCATAGGCTGTTACCCCTCCCCCTTTCACACCTAATTATGGAATAGCCTCTCTTCCTCCAAGTGGAAACATTCACCTTTATTGCTCATTTTCAGCAGCCTCAAATTACCTTCCCTGAAAACCAACCCCCAGGCCAAAGTCCTCCAGGCCAGATCTTGCCAGGGAACATAGCCCAATTCAGCTTAGTCCAATTCAACCCTGCCCAGCCCCGCTCAGCTCAGTCCAAGACAGCCCAGCTTAGTCTAGCCCAGCCCAGCAAAGCATAACAAATTTCAGGCCAGCCGGGCCAGCCCAACCCAGCCCTGTCTATCTCAATCTAGTCCTGTCTCGTTCATTCTTTTCTAGTCCAACCTAGCCTAAGATAACCCGGTCTAGTCCAGCCTATTCTAGTACTGCCCAGCCTAACTCAGTCGGGTCCAATCTGGCCAAGGTCACTCTAGATTAGTCCTATCTAGTCCAATTAAGTCCAGTCCAGTCCGACTCAATCTAGGCCATTCCAGATCAGCCCAATTCATTTCATTTCAGGCCAGCCCAGAGCAAGGAGGTAAACTTGGGATACTGGCCTTGTGGGATACTGAAAGCTCAGGCCCACTTTTCCCTGGGCCCAGATAGGAGCTCACACTTAGCCCTTTCAGTCTTCTTCCTCTTACCCTCAGTGGACTGGAGGTATCAAACATTGGTTAGGCTTCTGAGCCAGATTCACACATAATGGAGAAACATTTAACAAAATAAATACAAATACGACAAAACATAGATAACATCCCCTTTTAAATCTAAGTCAATATGCAGAGGGCAGGCATCCTTCTGTGTGGATTAGCGGCTCCCTATTTCTATTTAATCTTGACAGCCCTTATCTGAGGGATCCTAAAAGGAAGCTAAGCTTTCAATTCTGAGAGAACATCTAATCCATTTTTTTTAATCAAAGAATCCCTTTTATGACACCCATAAGCAGCCAGGCAGTCTCTCCTTGGAGACTTCCAGTGACAAGAGAACTCACCACCTCCTGAGGCAGCCTGCGCCATGTTGGGGCAGCCCTAATTGTTAAGTAGGTTATTTTCACACCAGCATCCCTGCGAGTGACTCTCTCTGCTCCTACTTCCTTCCTCTGAAAGCAAATGGTGTTGGGAGGGTTGGGGGGACAGTCTAATCTCTCTTCCCTTTAAGTACTCAGAGATGGCCATCATGGCTCTACCCCCCTTTCCCCACCTCAGCCTTCTCTTTTCTTCTCCAGTTGCCTTGACCAGTCTTGATATGCCCTATTCTCCAGTCATCTCACCATTCTGGTCATAGTCTAGCCTTAGGAAAGATGGATGTTTTTGCTAAAATGGAGTGTCCAGAAACTGACCCCAAAGTTACAAGTGTGGGTTGAGCAGAGCGAAAGACAATGGATGATGACCTCTCTGATTCTGAATAATGTGCCCTGAATAAGGCAGCCTGGAACAGCATTACCTTTTTTGGTTGCCATGTCCTACTGTTGACTCATTTTGAGCTATCTCTTCACTAAAAACCCAGGTATTTCTTATGGCCTGGGACAGCTAGGTGGTGCAGTAGATAGAGAGCTTGCCCTGGAGTCAGGAAGACTCATCTTCCTGAGTTCAAATCTGGTTTCAGATACTTACTAGCTGCATGACCCTGGACAAGTCACTCAATTCTGTTTGCTTCAATTTCCTCATCTATGGAATGAGCTGGAGAAGGAAATGGCAAACACTCTGGTATCTCTGCCAAGAAAACCCCACGTGTGCTCGTGAAGAGTCAGACACAACTGAAATAACTGAACAACAAGAATTTCTCAAGGAAGCTATTATCCAGCCATGCTTTCTCCATGTCGGTACTTGACTTTTTTTTAACCTGGCTACAGAACTTTGTTTGTCCCTATTACATTCCATTGATTCAACACATTGTTCAAACTTAGTGAGATTTTTTGTATCCTACCATCCAGTATCGCAACTTTCCTCCCAACTTCCCATCCACAAATTTGACAAGCCCATCTACACCTTCATCCTTCTCATCATCACCTCTTAATCTTAATTGCATCTATCAGGAGCACGTTTCCTAGCCCTTCTTTAGTCTTTCTCTTGCCTCCTACATAATATAAAGAATACCTTTCGCTGTCCTTCGAGTTCTTTGCCAGTCTCGGCTAGTTCAAATTCTGGGTTTTAACACTCCTGACACAATTTTTAAAAATTCAATTTTATTTTCATCTCCAAATTCTCTCCTTTCTACCTACTCTCCTCCACTAAGAAATCAAGATAAACAAAATTTGTTACAAACACATAGAGTCAAGCAAAACAAATTCCCAAATTATCTGTGTCCAAAAAAAAGGAGAATATGCCTCAGTATGAATTCTGAGTCCATCACCTATCTGTGTCTAGAGTTAGGCAGCAGGTTTCCTCATGTGCCCTCTGGAATTGTGGTTGCTTTTTGTATTGATCAGACTTGCTAGATCTTTCAGTTGATGCAATTCATTGTATTGTAAGTCTCACAGGACTGTGCTACTCATATGTATTCATTCAGAGTTGTTTCCACTTGTTTCCATATTCTATATAAACATATGACATGGTTGATAGGTTCTCTGTGCATCAAGTTCCCCTTTTTCCTACTCAACAGAATAATTTCTGCTCCTATATTCAGAATTTCACCTTTGAAAGCTTTCAATCCATCTTGAGCTGACTCCCCCTATAAAATATTAGGCCATTGGACCCTACCTATTTTTTCTCAGAATGCTTTAAAATCTGATTTCTCAAAGTCAAGGGTGCATGGCAGACTCTGCCTGGCTTTCCTCTCCTCTATCATGAGCTCTTTGAAGGAAGGATCACCAGTCCCTATGCTTCCTACCATTTCTACTTCAGCAAATGGTCGGCATTAGGTTTAGAGTAACAGGTCTTCTTGTGGCTCCTTCCACCTTTGGAAGAAATTGTCGTTAAGGCAAATGAAGATTTATCAGCTGCTTTGCTTTCAGCAGAGACAGAGACAGAGTGAACTTCAGCAGATGTACAGGTACAAGTCCCCATCATTACAATATCATTCTTCCATACTAGATTTGGAGACAGATGATGGCCCAAGGCAACACTGGGTGGGAATATAGATTTGTCTGTAAAATCTTATAAAGAATGATGATGGCCACTCATGAACATTATTATCTCATCAAGCAAAGGGAAAGAGTGAAGGGTAAAACCAGCAAAAAAAATCTTGGCAATATACCCAACTAAGCAAAATCATCCCAAGGGTATTCAAAGCAAAAATGAAAAGAAAACTACAAACATTAGAAAAATGGAAAAGATTTGTAAAAATTGTTATAATATACTGTTTTCTCCACCAAATAAGCGTGGAACCACCATACTTGGACCCTAACATCCCAGTCCCCAAAGTGCTTATAGAGAAGGGAGAGATGACACTGAAGAAAAAAAAAAGATGTGGGAAGTGGCCAGATTGGATCAAACAGCGAAGAGATCCATGTTGGAGGCAACTCAATTTTGAGTAGATTGAGGGACCAATCACAAGATATCTAGAGGGTGAGAAGATATCAGAGGTGTGGCATCTCAGACCCTAGGGCAGCTAGGTGGCACAGTGGGTACGGCACCAAGCCTGGAGTCAGGAGGACTGAGTTTGAATCCAGCCTCAGACACTTATTGGCTATGTGACCCCGAGCAATTCACTTAACCTTGTTTGCCTCAGTTCCTCATCTGTAAAATGAGCTGGAGAGGGAAATGGCAAACCACTGCAATATCTTTGCCCAGAAAATCTCCAATGGTGTCACATAGAGTCGAGCATGACTGAAAAGACTCAACGACAAAATCTCAGACCTTATTAATACTAAAGAAAAAAAGATGACCAAGAGAACATCAAGCGTTACTGACTTATATGCCTATTCTCCAATCTACATAAAAGCTTCATCATGGCCCTCTATACATCAGTTAAGGGCATCTTTGATGATGGTATCTGTAGGGAACAAGCAGGCTTTTGCAAATGATTTTCAGCAATGGACTACATCTTTGCCATCTCATAATTGATTGAAAGATGTAGGGACTCTAAGATCCCATTGTGTTTCCTTTTTTTTTGTACCAAAACCAAACCAAAAATCATGAACTCAGTAGAATGAATCACCATTTTGTCTCACACAGGATGTCTCCAATTCCTACATCAAGCTCATTCAAGATTCCTTGGAACATGATATAATAGAAATAACCCTGTTCAATGACCTTCTCATAATAAACATTATAAAACAAGGAGATATAGACTTGCCACTACTTCTGTCTTTTATATTTGTCAGTAGGATGGAGAAGATCCATTGCAGAGCCCATGTCCAGGAAGGATTCTCAATAGATGAGGAGGTCCTTCATATGTTCCTATTTGTGAATGACATCGTATTGATTATACCAAGCCCTGAGGCATTGTAGAACCTCCCAAAAGATATCTATAATCACTCAAGGGAGTTTGGCTTTCCATTTACACAGTAAAGACCAAATGGATTAGGAATGCCCATTGCTCAGATCTCAACCTGAATATGAGGGGACACACCCTATATAATTTATCCGACAATATGTCTTTCTGGGGCACACAGTACAGATGGACAGTGTCCTGGGTCCAGATTTGAACAGAAGGAGATCAGGCTGGATTGCTTTGGGAAAATTACAAAGTATTTTTTAATGATATCAAGCTTCTCAGAGCAGCAAAGGCCCATTTCTTCAATACAAATGCTTTATCAGTGTTGTATGGTAAATGAACACTGTTTGGCATTGGAACTTTGAAGAACTAAAGATGCCCAGCATATAGAAGGCAATGGAAAAGCTCATGAGGGGAGTGAACAGGCTATAGCATCCAACCAGTGAATAATTCTGAAAAAGATCAGGAGTAAAGGGTGCCAGTCAACATGCGTTTATTAAACACTTATTATGTTGCACTTAACTATGTATGGTACTAAGCACTAGGTATACAGCGAAAGACACAAACAATCCCTGACCTCACAAAACTCACATTCTTTTTTTAAATTTTATTTTACCAGAATACAAATACAAAATAGAAAAAGGAAATGAAAACATATCATAAACTTAAATATTGAAACTTAAATAGAATAAGAAAGAAAAAAGCATGTCATATGCACAGCAGAACATAGGAGAAGCTTCAAAATACGTAACAATAAATTTTCATTTCAAGAAAACCTGTATGATAAATAGTGCACCTTGTGTTGAGAATTGTCCATCTTTTCTTTGCTTCCTTGTATTTTCTTTTGTTCTCTGCTGTGCCCTTTTCAACTTTGTTCAAAACTCACATTCTAATGGGGGAAGTAATGTGTAAATAAATATTATACATATATATATATATGTATATGTATAAGACTAGATTGGAGGTAATCTCAGAGGGAAAGATTCTAGTAGCTGGGAGAAATAGGAAGAGCCTCCTGCAAAGACTGGGATTGGATGGAATCCAGGGAAACTAACAGGCAGAGGTAAAGAATATTCAAGGCACAGGAACAGCCAGTGAAAAAGCTTGGAGGTGGGAGATGGGTATCATGTTGGACGAACAGCAAGTGGGATCAAAGAGTATCTGGAAGAGTAAAGTGTAAGGCAGGTGGTGCAGTAGATAGAGTGCTAGGCCTGGAACTCATCTTCCTGAGTTCAAATTTGGCCTCAGACACTTCTTAGCTGTGTGACCCTGGGCATGTCACTTAACCCTGTTTGCCTCAGTGTCCTCATCTGTAAAATGAACCAGAGAAGGAAATGGCAGACTGTTCCAGTATCTTTACCAAGAAAACCCCAAATGGGGTCACAGAGAGTCAGACACGACTGAACAACAACAAAGTCAGGAAAGGGAAAGAAGAGAATAAGCATTTATGTAGCACCTACTATGTAGGAACTGTGCTAAGGACCTTATAAATATCATCTCACTTGATTCCCACAACAACCATTCGAGGTTAAGTGTTGTCATTATTCACATTTTATATCTGAGGAAACTGAGGCAGATGAAGATGAAGTGTCTTTGGCCACTAATATTTGGCCACTAGCGTGGCCAAATACATGTTACACTTTGATTCAGGTTATGTGAGTTTAGCTGTTGGCTCTTAATATTTGCTGGTGTCATCGTGGATGGATCGCTTTCCTTCTCTGGGTCTCACTTTTCTCATCCATGAAATAGAGATAATATTAATTCCCTTTCTCACAGGCTTATTATGAGGAAAGCATTCCACCACTTTTAAACCCCTATAGAAACAGAAGCTGATGTTTATTGCCTGTAGTTAGTCTTGGGCACACAGAGAGGTGAATTTGTGTTTGGGTGGTGGGGAGGAAGAGTGTTTCCAATCTCTTGCAAGCAAGGGAGGGTTGCTGTTGTATTAGCTATAGAGGAAAGACCAGAAAATGTGTTTCATTAAAACAATGCAGAAACTGAGTCTCTGCTCACTGATTGATTAACAAGAAGACTGGAGAAAAGGGTAGCTTTCATGAAGGATGAGAAGAGTTAAAAAAAATTTTTTTTTATTAACAAGCATCTATTTTTCCTCCCTCCTGCTTCTCTCCCATCCTCTACATTTAGGGAGGGGGAGAAAGATAAACAATCCCCTTGTAATAAATATGCATAGTCAAGTTAAACCAATTCTCATATTGGCCAAGTGCCCAGATGTATGTCTCATTCTGCCTCTTGACTCCTCACCTCTCTATGAGGAGGTGAGTAGCAGGGTTGATCATTGGTCTTCTGGAATCCTGGTTGGGCACGGCACTCGCTGATCAGAGTTCTTAAGTCTTTCAAAGTTATTTGAAAGTGTCTAGTGTTGTTACTTTGTGTTTTTAGCGTTTAGTTCCCTTAGTGTCGTTACTTACTGTGTAAATCATTCTCATGGTTCCAGTTACTTTACTCTGCATATGAATGCATGTATGACCATCCCTCCAGTTGCTCAGAGTCTGAATCTGGCCTGTTTCATGCCCATGAAGTCCATGGGGACTTCCAAGAACGTGTCTGACTCATGGGCCCCATGCACAGAGATGTCTGTGGGGGTCACGACACACTCCTTCTGGAGAGTCGATCACACTGTCCCAAGTTGGAAAACCAGGAACCAGCAATGTTTTCATCTTGTAAAAATGTCACCCAGGAGCCTTCCAGCTGCACAGTTCAAACTGCCAGCCCCTCTTTCCCTTTGGCCTGAAATTTCATTACTGACAGTAGAGTCTGTGACCCCAGAGGGGAGGAAAGGGGGAGGGTCCTATAGAGCACATCAGGCCTTCCTTCAGAAAACAGAAGAAAAATCCAAGGACGTGCATATGTCCTTCTGATCTTATCTCCATCCATACCTTGGCTTCTCCATTCCAATGGACCAGAAGACCTGGCTTTTCTCACATGAGCAAAAGTGTCCTAGGAAATTATAACAGCCCCTTGCATTTCTGCAGGCCTTGTGGAAGGGTTATAATCCCCATTTTACAGTTGAGGAACACTGAGCCATAATTCTCACGGTCTGTGGCCCTCACTTCCTTCCTAACTCATGGGGTGGAAGACCTAAAGTTCTTTCCCAATGACTGCCTTGCCCGGGGGTGAAGTTTATATCTCTGGGGCCTGAATTTCTCCATCCCTCCCAGGGAGAGCTGAGACCTTGGCTGCCCCAGTCTTCCAACTACTTATTTACAAATATCCTGGATCTGCCTCTAGCTCTCTGTGCATCCTTGAGCAAATCACTTCCCTATGCTGATTCTCATTTTCCCCATCTATTAAATGGGAGCTAGCACTCTCTCTGTCTCTGTCTCTCTCTCTCTCTCTCTCTCTCTCTCTCTCTCTCTCCTTCTTTTTCCCCTCTCTCCCTCCTTTTTCAGGAAATTCCTGTAATTTCCACCCATAGCTTCTATCAGGTCGACAGTGGCACCTTAGGTAAGCTTGTATAAAGATCAATAACCTATTCCTGATTGTGCTTTAAAAAAAAACTTTAAAATTAAGATATCTGTAAAAATATTTAAATGAATGCCAAATAATCAACAATTGCAAATCTTGTTTGAGAGAAAATCCATTTGGAACAAAACAAAAACAAATATCTCTTAGGAACAGAAAAGATTTGTATTGTTTCTTTAATTGCTACTCATTCTCAATCTTAACTAAACCTTGGTTTTAATCTTTACTTTTAAAAAATGTTCTCATCTAAGTTGCTTCATGCATTGCAACCCTTAGGTTTGTCCATGGCTTCTGGCAGCCAGAGTGAACCACTTACAGAACGCTGCCTGCTTTCCTAGAGAGTTAACAGCATTGTAATTTCACACTGCCAGTCACTGTTAATCTCTCATAAAGTAACTAGTTGCAGAGAACCCCTTAAATTAGGCTTGTCCGTATAGTGCTATTCCTTAGCCCTTCTTCATATCTATGCCTTCCTCTCTACTAATACTAATTCAAGCCCTCATCACCTTTTGTAATAGCAGCCTAAATGGCATCCAGTCTACCTCCAGTCTCTCCTCTCTTCAGTCTGTACTTCATATACTACCTGAGAATTCTTCTTAAGGCACAAATTTTTACTGTCAAAAAACAAAACAAAACAAAACAATGTCTTACTTCGCTCAAAAACCTTCAGTGATTTCCTATCACCTCTAGGATGAAATACAAATATTTGTTCCAAATATTTGAAGTACACAGTCTTCCTCCAAACTACTTTGTCAACCTTTCAGAATTTCATACAACTCCCCTCAACACATTCTGTGTTCCAGTCGAACTTTACTACTAGCTGTAGGAGTTTCCTCATCTTTCTGCTTGCTTTCTCCTTGGCTGCTATAGTAATTTCCCACCTCTCCATGGTCTCCAAGGCCATGATGTGAGAAATGGAACTGCGGATTTCATGTACATATGGATAAAGTTACATTGCTAGATCCTCATCTCATCTGACCCTCTCCCACCATGCCTCTCCCTCCATGCTTTCTCATTATTTCTGCATCTCTATCAAAATTCTCCTCTTCTTTTATGCCTAATTTAGAGATCATCTTCTCTAGGAAGTTTTCCTGGCTCATGAAAGTGGTATCTTCCTTGTCAAATTACCCTAGAGGACCTTATATGAATCTCTCCTTTGCTCCTATCAAACTGATTTCTCACCTGGCCCTTTCTTCTCCTATGTCTTGCCTGACACCCTAGCCATAAACTAATGTTGAATAAAATTTCTGGCTTGAGGCTAGCTTTGCCGTATCCAATCTAATTGGGAAGGACAAGGTCCCTAGACACTACCATGCTTCCATTAAGGAGATAGTCAGATGCAATGCGAAGGGCTCTGTATTTAGAAGAGGACCTGAGTTTGCATTCCCAGCTTTGCTCTATAACCTTGAGCAAATTTCTCCCTCTCTCTGAGTTGTAAATTAAAGGATTGGACTAGTTTATCTCTTAGGGCCCCCAGCATTTGCCTGGAAGATAGTAAGTGTTTACTAAATATTTATTGGCTTACTGTTCTAAAGCCTATATTTTAAGCTATTCTGTGAGAAGCATTGTGGTCTGGTGGAATTGACATTGGACTTGGGGGCCAGGAGACCTGGATTCTAATTCCACATCTTCGAAAACCTGGTCATATGACTTCAGGTGAGTCACAATTTCTCTCTGGGTCTCAGTATCTTAATTTGTGAAATGAAGGCATTGTATGAGGTGATCTCAAAAGGTTTTCAAAGCTCTAACTTCTCGGTCAAGATTTAAGATGATGAAATATCTTCCTATGATCCCATGACTACTGGACACTCAGTTTTAGGTTCTGGCCCTGGCCCTGAACCACAGTATTCCTTTCAGAGCTTCCTGGAGATGGGGGGATGTAACTTCTTGGATCCCCTAGGATGCTTTGAGAAGAATGTAAACCGATATACAGAGAAAGGGTCTCTCTGGGCTTTGGAGGGCCACATAAAAAGATCAGAGAAGAAGGAGGCAGAGCTGTGAATGGGGCATGAGTTGGGAAATGATTCAGAAGAGAAGTTTTCAGACGATGTCATTTTGGCTGCTTTTTGGATTTCCATTTAGCAAGTCATCATCTCGGCTACATCCGCCACTTCTTGCTTCTTCCAGTGTCTGAAATCTTGTTTGGCAAAGAAAGGGGGAGGGAAGGAGAGGGTAGAATGGAAGGGCTGACTCTGAAGCCAGAGCCTATTTATCCAGGGCTCAGGTCTTAGGCTCTGGGATGATCACAGTGGGTTTTCTGGAACCTGTGGCCCCCTCAGTGATGTGCCCCTCCCCCACAGTAGGACTAGAAGACACCTTGAGAACTCTCCATTTTGAGGTCAGATGAAGGGAAGACTGGGGGAAGGGATGGGCAAAACTTCCTGGGATATGGGGGAGGGGAGAGGAGGGCAATCACCTGGAAGAAAGCTTGTTAAAGTTTTAAAATGGAACTGGTGCTGGCCCCTCCATGAGCAACAAACCATTGCCAGGGGAAATCTGTCCAGGGCTGGGCTCTGCTCTATCTTGGGCCTCCCTTAAGTTTCCATATCTTTTCTCTCCCCCATTTTATGTTCTAGGCTCCCTTCCTTCTCTGACAGTTTGGGACAGGGGTGGAGAACCTGTGGCCTCGAAGCCGCATATGGCCCTCTAGGTCCTCAAGTGCAGCCTTTTGACTAAATCTTTGTTCTGTGAAGTTGGGATTCAAAGGGCTGCACTTGGGGACCTAGAGGGCCACAAGTGGCCTCGAGGCTGTGGGTTCCTCACCCCTGGTCTAGGAGACTCTGTCCCGAGTATTGGCTCAGCCAAGGGTAGGCTTCTCCACACTATGTAGAGACCCCAAACTCTCCCCATCCTGATCTCCTTCCTGAAGTCTGAAGTCTGGACTGAAGTCAGAGCTCATCGGATCACACGCTATAGAAGGGACCTCTGAGAGAATCTAGTCTAACCCCCTCATTTGACAGATAATGAACTTGAGATTCAGAGCTATGGAATGTCTGGCTTGATGTCAGTCAATTGCAGAACTTGCAACCCAGGTTCCCTAATTCCAAAAGCCATTCTCTTTTCCCTAGACCATGTGAGGGAACTGGGAGGGGGGAGAGGGATGGATAGGAGGAGAATTGGAAAGTTCTCTATACCAAGTCATTCATTCTTTCATTCACTCAACACCCAAAGACCTACTATGTGGAAAGCACAGACTGGGGGTGGGACCAGGTCCTGGGAAGAGAGGAATCCTTTTGCCCCCACTCCCACCCCAAATGAGTCAGCTAGTGGGGAGACATCTGTTTGCAATGACTGAGATGTGTTCCTGCATGGAAGGAAGGGGCTGGAGCAGGTGAACTTCCATTACCATGGCCTGGGTAGGGGTAGGGATGGGGTGGAGGTTGGGGAGGTTCACCAGATGATGAGAACAAAAGCCCGGTGTCCATGTCCCTGGATCCTCTAGGGGAGCACATGCTGGGGGCCAGATGGACTATCTCTAGAACCTCTCCTTCCTTTGGCAGAACCACCTTTGTCGTCTTGCCCCTGGGGACCCTGGAGAGCTTCAGTGCCTACATCTTAGGGTGTGATGTCCCACTGTGTGTTGGTCCTCTCTCCCTACTAGGCCCCTACCTTAGGCCATTCTCTTTTATAACTCCCAGTTCTGATAAATCTCCCCCTCCTCCAGGCAGCCTCACATGCCTATTAGTACTCTTAACAACGCTTGCTCCCCCTTCAGCAGGAAGACTTCCCTGCTTATTTCTACCTTCACCAGCTTCCTATCCGCATTCTCCGGGAACAGCTCCCTGACCACTCCCCCTGGCCCTCCCACAAAGCTTCCACTCTTAGAGATCACATCCGTTCAAGCTCAAAGGGACTTTCCAGACTATCTAGTCTAATGGTCTCATTTTATAGTTGGAGAAACTTGGACAGAACCAAGACTAGCACACAGGTCAAGCAACTGCAAGACCAGTGCACATTACCTCCTCCAGGAAGCCTTCCCTGATGACTCCCATCTTAACCAATTTTCTAGCCTATCTGCTCCAGAGGAAAACTTTTCTGACTCTTTCCACACTAATAGATTACCTCACCCCAAACCTCTCTTCTCTAGGAAGTCATTCCCGATAATCCTCACTTTAATAGCTCCCCTCTTTTAAAAATTCATTCAGCAAATGTAAGGGCCCCTCCCTAGGGCTGAGCCCAGGGGTTTGATCCCCTCTGCCTATACCAGAAAGTCATTTCTGCAGCATGGGCTGAATGGAGAAGCTTTCGACAAATCAGTGGAAGGTCGGGAATTGAGTGTGTGGTCTGGAATGTGGGATGGAGGGGGTGGTGCTCTCTGCCCTCTAGGAGCTTGCCATCCAGCAAGAGGAATGAGACAAGTATGCAAATTGATTAAAAGCAATGATAATTATAGCTAACACTTGTATAGGCCTTGAAGGTTTTCGAAGCCACATAAATGTATGTGTATTTATGTATGTATCTGTAAAATATTGTATCTTCATAACAACCCTGTGAGTGAGGGGCTAATATTATTCCCATTTAACAGACAAGAAAATTGAGGCTACAAGAGGTTAAGTGATTTACCCAGAGTCATGCAGCTAGTATCTGAGTCAGGATTTGAACTGGAGTCTCTCCTCACTCTCCAAGTACAGTACTCTACATACTATGATGCCTATCTCCTCCTCCCTCCTATGGTGTAGTCACTGAGCACAGACTGGGCATGCACTGAGCCTGCTTGTCCATTGATTGGCTCATGGCTCAGGCAGAGATCTCAAGACTTTAGACAGTCCCCAAGTGGCCTCTGGCTTTTCAGCCCTCTCTGACTAGTGACAGAGTCACAGAGTCTCAGACCTGGAAGGAACCTCCAGGGCCATCCAGTTCAGCCCAGACCTGAGCAGGAAATCCCCTCAGCATCATCCCTGACAAATGGGCCTCCAACATTTGCTTGAAGACCCTAAGTCAGAAGCATCCCCTCACCTCCAGACCACTCTGGGTTTGCTCTGTCTCTTAGGCCTTTTTTTCCTATCAGATGAGATAACCCTTGAACTTTGAAATCTTTTTGCACAGTACTATAGAATGCTAGCTATTTTTATTATTATTTGTAGTGTGGTTGTTGTTATTATTAAGCCTAAATCTGCCTTCCTACAATTTTGAGCTCATTGCTGCTCGTTCTGTCTTCTGGGGCCAGTAGAACAAATTGATAGTCCTTGAAGCACAATGAAAGTGGTGATCTCGTGCCCCTCCCCAAGGCTTTTTTTTCTCTTTTCCGAGTGCCTCCAGCTTCTTTAACCAGACCTCCATATGGTATGGTCTTGAGGTCCTTGAGTTCAATTCAGCTCCAGCCTAGAAATAAATGTACCTTTTGTGACAGTAAAAAAAAACTAGAAACTGAGGGGGTGCCCATCAATTGGGGAACAGCTGAACAAATTGTGGCATATGGGTGTAATGGGATACTATTGTGTAAGAAATGGGGAGAAAACCAGAATGCTAAATACAAATTAAAAAAAAGAAATAAGGAAAGACACTATTTTTTGCAGTGCATAAAATCTTCCACTTTTTCCTCAGATGAACTGCTGCCAAGCCATGCCACCTCCATTTTTTATTTGGAAAGCTGATTTTTTGAACCCAAGTATGAGACTTTACATTTGTCTCCATGTTGAGTTTCAGGTATCTATGGGACGTCCAGTTGGAGATGTCCAATAAGCCATTGAAAATGCAAGACCAAAGACTAGTTGGGACTCCTAAATACAAAGGAATTAGGTGAGAGCTAATGACTGAAGGAATCTAGAAAGATCTCTAATAGGAGATGACTCAAGCTGAGGCTTGAAGCTGAGGGAAAGGAGTTGGTATAGGAAGAAAGTATAGGCAAAGATTGAGAACCTTCCAGGCACAGAGAACTTTTGCCTGTGCCGAGCCAGAGTGGAGAGAGTATATGTTGCATACAGAGAATCTCAAGTAGACCAAGGATCATTATTCCCATTTTACTGACAAGGGAACTGAGACCCAGAAGAAGAAAATAGTAACACAGCTAGTTAATTACTAGCAATCAGAACTTGAATATAAATCTTCTGACTTCAGATCTGGTGCTTTTACTACTCATGACAAACTATCAGCCCCTCTGATTAACCTCCAACAAGGTAACTTGCCCAACCTAGTTTTTTATCATGAGCAAATATCATAGATCACTCTTGCTGCCCAAAATTTCTTCCTATTTTAACCTCCTATAATTTTTATGCCTTGTATCACAAACTTTAACACAGTGCTTGGCACATGGTAAGCACTTCATGCATACTTGCTGATTGATTGATGGAATGGGTCTATGCTGAAATCTTAGGCTATCAGGACTGGAAGGGAGCTTAGAGATCATTGGGTCCAATGCTCCCATTTTAACAGATGAAGAATTTGTGGCCCAGAGACATTAATTGACTTGCTTAAAGTCACAAAGCCAGTAAACTGCCGGGACTTGGGACCTGTTCTCCAGCACCCCTCTCCAACACATCAGAGCTAGTGCTCTGTCTCTTCCATGCGTGAATTTCATCTCTCTAGGCAGATGGGAGCTCTTTGGGGTCAGGGTCTGAATTAGCTTCCCCTTTCCTATGGTGTAGCCACTGAGCACAGGGTGGGCATGCATTGAAGCTGCTTGTCCATTGACTGGCTCATGGCTCAAAGACCATATGTGCCCTCCACTCTCCACCTCCACCCCTCCATGTTTCTGCAAGGACCGTTCTTTATAGAAATGACTGAGCTAAGCTCCTGGACATTGCCTTAGAGAGGGGCAAACAGACCTGAGGGCCTCAGTCCCAGCTTTACCTGAGACTTATTTCCAATGGCTTCTAGGTATTATCCCCAGCCTCATCATAAAAGTAGTTCATATTTTCATAGAGTTTTGAGGTTTACAATGTCTTTTCTCTGGCCGTGGAATATCTGAGCTAAGAGGGACCTTAAAGGAGGAGGAAACTAAGGCACAAACTGGAAAGGGGCTTGTTTATAATGACCCTGTACAAAGTGGTGTGGGCATTCTGGTCCCTCTTTTATAGATGGGGAAACCAAGGCTCAGAAACATCAGGTGACTTGCTGAAGGTCACATAGCTGAGAAATATTGCAGCTGGGGCTTTAATTCAGGTCTCCTGACTTCAGATCCAATGATCTTCCCATTACACTGCATTGCCTTTGGATTCCTGGCCACAGACAGACCGGCTGGGCCCCAGGACCCTGGGGATGACAAGGGCAGCCAGCCAGCCCCGATGCTGCCCACGGGCTGACTCTTTGCCTCTTTTCAGAGGCTTTTTTTTAATTCATTTTTCATTTTCTTCTAAAAACCATTTTCCCCTCTGCTCTTGGACAGCCCCCAAGCACAATTCTCTGCCACAGGCTCCCACACAGAGACACACAAAGCCCCATTGACAGCAGGACAGCGGCTGGCCTGGGTTATGGAGGCGTTAGTTACACTTACATGAACACTGCCTCAGGGGAAGCCTGGTATGGCTCTCACTTACTCCTTCCTCCTCACAAGCACAAGCACATACAGAGCACCTACTGTGTACACGGACAGCCCTGGGCTCAAAGGAGAGAGGAAAAAGGCAGAAATGAAACACCCCCAGCCCTACCCTCATGGAGTTCATAGCACAGCAGTGGGACAAAACAGACAAACACACAACCCTATCAAAACCCAACCTCTCCCAGAATTTCTAAGTGTTGGAAGCCTGGATGCAAACCCAGCCCTTTCTTCTAAATCTAGACAGTCTTCTCTCCATACCATAGATCCAGGCTGCTCTACTAATTCTGGAGCCAGCTCTCTCTCTCTCAACTCTGGAACCAGCCCTTTCTCCTAACTCCAGACCCAAATCATCTCCTAATTCAAGAGTCAGCCCTCTCTCCAAACTCCAGATCCAACTTCTTTTCTAACTCTGGAGCTAGCCCTGTCTTCTAGCTCAAGAGTCAGCCTTCTTTCCCAACTCAAGTCAGCCCTCTCTCCTAAATCTAGATGTAATCTTCTTTCCTAACTCTATAACTAGCTACATCTACCCAAGCTGCCTTTCTAATACAGTTAGAATGATAAAAAGCCATAAGACAAGTACCCAGTTCTCCAAGGATTCAGAGAGGGAGATACTATTTCTTTCTGTGGGGATGAAGGGAGACTTTATAGAGGTAGTTTGGACTTCAAAGTCCTCTCAATTCAAGGAAGATAGTATTTTAAAAGGCAAATATCTGGGAAGAGAAATTCCAGGCATAGGGAGTAGGGTGAGCAAAATGAAAGAGGCCAGGAAAAAGTAGGATGAATTTTGGGAACAGCAAGTGGATCAGTTTGGCTGAACTGGAAAATTGGGGAACTGCTAGATCAGGAAAGACCAGGGGTTGGACATTCTCCTTTAGGCATCAGGAAGTCATTGAAGGTTCCTGAGCAGCAGAATGACATAGTAGACCTATGAATAAGGATTAGTCTGGTATTATTTTTTTTTGTTTTAAATAGTATTTTATTTCTTCCCAATGACATGTAAAGACAATTTTAAACATTCATCTTTTATAAATTTTGAGTTCCAAATTTTCTCCCTTCCTCTCATCATTTCCCCTCCTTCCCTTCCATCTTCCTCCCTGATATGGTAAGCAATTTGTTATAGGTCATATATATGCAATCATATAAAACCTATTTCCATATTAGTCTTGTTGTGAAAGAAGAAACAGAACAAAAGGAGAAAAACCACACAAAAATAAAGAAAATGAAAATAGTTATGTTTCAATTTGCATTCAGACTACATCAGTTCTTTCTCTGGATGTGGATAAAATTTTCCATTCCATCCAATTACAGAATTTTTTTGGATCATGGTATTGTTGAGAAGAGCTAAGTCTACCATAGTTGATCATCTCACAGTGTTGCTGTTACTGTGTGCAATGTTTGCCTGGTTCTGCTCATTTCACCTTGCATCAGTTCATGTAAGTTTATTGAGGTTCTTCTGAAATCTACCTTCTCATGATTTCTTATAGCACAATAGTATTCCATTGCATTCATATACCACAATTTGTTCAGCTATTCCTCAACTGATGGGCATCCCCTCAATTTCCTATTCTTCTCCAAGTCTGGTTTTATTTTTTAACGGACTGGAGCAGGGAAAAGAATGGAAACAGGGAGAGCAGTTAAGATAGTTACAATGGTCCAGTTTGAGAATGGTCCAGGTGAGAAGAAGATAGCAAAATAACGGATCACTTCCTGAAACCATAAATTCCCAAGAATGTCAAATCAGGGTTCCCATGTTAAAAAAGAAAACAAAACAAAACACAAATGCAAGCATATAGGAACAAAGAGTTTAAGTGTTTAGGAACTATTATCACAAGACCTAAGAGCTTCAACTAAAAATGAGAGATCATGGAATATAATACTCTAAAAGGCAAAAAAAATATAGGTTTATAATCAAGGATAACTTACCCAATAAAGATGAGTATGATCTTATAGGAGCAAAAATGAATCATTAATGGAAAAGAGGATTTTCAAGCATTTCTTATGAATATTCCAAAGCTGGGTAAGAAGTTGAAATACAAACATGTGTTCAGGGAAACCTAAAACCATAAATTTCTGAAAGCAATTGGAAAGAGCTGTATGATGATGTAGTGCTAACATTCTATTAGGGTGAAAAGAAATAAATATCCATTCAAAACCTTAATGTCCCCAAAGGATATTGAGGACATAAAATAAGAAAAACAGAAGTAAGCAGGCAGGACCAGGAGAACACTTTATACAATATAACATGATTGTAAAGACATACCACTTTGAAAGACTTAAGAACTCTGATCAATGCAGTTGTCAACCATGTCTCCAGAGGTTCTCTGATGAAGCATGTAGCCTAACTCCTAACAGAGGGAATGGTGGACACACGATGCAGAGACAGATATTTTTAAACATGACTGCCATGAGGATTTGTTTTTCTTGACTATACTTTTTGTTTTTGTTATGTTTTCCCTTTGTTTCTCTTTGCTAATTGAGCAGGGTGGGGCAGGAAAAAGAGGAGTTAGCAATACTGATGCCAAGAAAAAAAAAAGAGGGGCATTGAAGCATCTTTTAAAATACACAGATGAGGATAGAAGGAAGTTCAGAAGTAAGCACAAACAGGATAGTTTTGAAAGTAACATGAAATTATTGTGTACTTTTTAACAAGGTAAATGCTGTGAAATGGAGCTTCATGATTTTATAGAATCCTCTTTTTGTGTTCTGCTATGTGTTTGGAAAGGCTCTTTTTTGGTATTAAAGTTTAAAAAAAGAAAAAGAAAGAAAGGAAATCAAGGGCTAAGACCATATCTGTGGTTTGGCCCCAAGGAACTTGGCCAACACTCCACTTTGACCAACAGCCTCAATTTTCCTATTTACAAAAGGGGTTGTAGTCATCTGGTTAAGGGAGGTCTTCTCAGTTTCAGCGCCTGCATGGACTTCTGTGGCCCCAGACTATCCCCTTAGACTGGACTAGGATGGTCATGTGTTGATCACAAAGTGGGTAGAGTGAGAAAGTAGAGACAGGCTAGGTATATCTTATCACCACTGCTGGGGAAAATGACCTAAATAGTCAGTAACAAAGTCTACTGTGATCAGATTTTCTTTGAGGCACAACAATAGCGAGAGGCATATATTAGTAACCTACTCTGCAGCAATCACTTCATTAGGCACTGGAAATATAGGGTGTCCCAAAAGTCACGGTGCAGTTTTGAACTTTTAATAACCCCAAACTTCACTAAGACTTTTAGGACACTCCATTCAATGCTACAAATGAAGCTGTCCCTCATCAAGGTACATCAATGAGCCCCCAGTGAAGGAAATAATATGAGCACAGAGAAGTAAATAGAAAATATACATGTAATAAATATGGAGTGGTGGGAGGAAATCACTACCAGCTGGTGGAAATCAGGAAAGGCCTTACAGGCATCAAGGACCTGAGTTCAAATACTGCCTCAGACACTTTACCAGCTGTGTGATCTTGGGCAAGTCATCAAACATCTGTCTGCCTCAGTTTCTTCAACTGTGATAGAAGAAAGGAAAGGGAATAAGCATTTAGGAATTACCTACTTTGTGCCAGGCACTGGGCTAAACATACAAATATTATCTCATCTTGCATTGTGTTTGTCCTTTGTTTTGGAAGAGGACCATGACATCAGGGAAATGACGACATGACTTGCAGTTGACTTTGATTTGAGTGAGGGAGGGCTGTGCAAGGTCACCAGCTTCACTTTCTCCTCCAGAGCCATCTGGGTCTGGTGGCCTGATATTCATCAGGATGACTGGAGATGACCCAGGATGCAATGGGGGACCCTGGCCCTTTTAGGTGAAGGCCTTTTCATGTTTTTTCTTTCTTTCTTCCATCCTTCCTTTCTTCCATCCTTCCTTTCTTCCATTCTTTCTTTCTTTCTTTCTTTCTTTCTTTCTTTCTTTCTTTCTTTCTTTCTTTCTCTCTTCCTTCCTTTCTTACCTTCTTTCTTTCTCTCTTCCTTCCTTCCCTCCTTCCTTCCTTCCTTCCATCTTTCCTTCCTTTCTCTCTCTTTCTTCCTTCCTTTCTTTCTCTCTCTTCCTTCTTTCCTTCCTTTCTTTCATCCATTCTTCCTTCCTTCCTTCCTGTCTTTCTTTCTCTCTCTTCCTTCTTTCTTCCTTCCTTCCTTCCTCCCTTCCTTCCTTTCTCTCTCTCTCTCTCTCTCTCTCTCTCTCTCTCTCTCTCTCTCTTTCTCTCTCTCTCTTCCTTCCTTCCTTCCTTTCTCAAAACCTTAAACCCTGTTCCCTCTGAAGTGAACAGATCCTGCCCAAGCTCCACTGAATGGCTGTATTTTGAGCCCTCCTGGCTTAGAGTGAATGTCACATTATCTCATCTGAGCCTCATAACAATGCTGCCAGATAAGTCCTATTATTATCTCCATTTTACTGAGGTACACAGAGGTTAAGTGACTTGACTACAGTCATACAGCCAGTAAGCGTCTGAGGCTGGATTTGAACTCAGGCCTTCCTGATTGCAGGCCTAGTGCTCTATCCATTGTACATAGCTGCCTCTAGCTATTGCAGTATTATAGTATTACAAATTGTCGTGCCAAAAGGCTTATATTAGAGATTTTCAAAGGCACAGGGTTGCACTGACTTTCTTTGAACCTCTCTCTAAGCAGAACTGTTTAGAATTAGTTTAATCTAAATTACTCTTCAATTGTTAATGTTATTATGACAGTGGTAAATATTATTCCATATTTTAAGATATGTACTAAGTTGTTTGGGTAAAGCTTGTGCCAGAAACAGAGAGAACAGGATTCTTTCTCATAAGCCCAACTCCCTCATTTCCCAATCAGAGAACTGAGGTACAGTCAGGGGAAGTGATTTGCAAGGGCCACAATAGTGGGAGAGAGAGGTGGAAGAGTGAATGAGGGGCACAGTCAGGATTCGAATCCATGTCTCAGAATAATTGAGTCCCTGTTGTTTGTCCTGCACAATGATGCCTTTCTATCAAGGCTCTGGGGGCCTTTTCAAGACCAGTTCTCTCTGGACCATTTTCAGTTGGTGAAGGGATTCAGACAAGGCTGCTCTCTGTGCTGTCTCCTCCCATTGGCCCTGGACCCCTGGCTAGAGAATGTCATGCCTGCCCTGAGACACACAGGTTTGTGCCCAGGAGGAGAAGAAAGACAGACCTGTACTTTTCTTTGTGTATGGAGAGGGCACAGAAGACCTATCTCACTAGGTAGGTCCCAGGACTGGCCAACACAAGCCACCTCGGCAGGTTTTGTTTCGCTCACTCCTGCCAAGACTAAGGTCCTCAGTACTGACCTTTGGGCGAGACAGAGTTTCCATTCTCCTGAGGCAGGAGGAGGTTATTGTGGGAAATAAAAGATCTTTCCCCTGGCTAACATTTCACTGGATGCCAGAGGGACTTAGTTCGTGAGCAGACCTGGAAACAAAAGCTAAGTTTTAGGAAAATCTACCTCCTTAGGGTCAAAGATGTTGCAATTGCCACAGGGTAATACATGGTCTGATGGTGAGACGTTGGGGGTGTGCTGAAGGAAGCCCAGGATTTGGGGTTAGAACTGCATTCAAGCCTAAGCTTTCACACTTCCAAGCATGTCACTTAACCTTAAAGAACTTCAGTTTCCTCGTCTGTAAAAAAGAATACAAAATGGACCTGCAATTTCACTGATACAGGAAAATCCTGGGTGAGGAAACACCCTCTTTCACCGAAGGTCAGCACCTTCTTTGCAATTTGTAGTCTTAGTTACCTGGGGGCTCTGAGAGTTTTAAGTGACTTGACCAGGGTCACACAGTCAGTTCATGTCAGAGATGGGACTTGAGCCCAGGTCTTCCTCTGTTCCAAGCCTGTCCACTGAAATCTTCCACTGAAACTATCCACCGAACCATTCCAACTCTGTCGTCTATAAAATGAGATGGACGGTGCTTGCAATGCCTAAAGAGCATCATAGATTTAGAACTGAAAAAGACCTTTTAGGTCATCTGGTGTAACTTCCTCATTTGAAAGAAGGCAACTGAAATCTAGAGATGTTGAATGACCTCCCCAAGATCATATGGGCGATAACAGATCTAGGATTCAAATCCAACGTCCTCCGACTCCAAATCCAGAGCTTTTTTCAGTTGTTCCATTCTGACTCCCCAGGGTTGCTTCAGGCATCAGAAGCATTTTATAAACCTTAAAGGGCCATTGACTCCAATTAGATAGAAGACATCCAAGGCTCGGATGAAGCTCTAATGAGATAATGGATGCCGTTGTTTGTTGTTGTTGTGGTGGTGGTTGTTGTTAGCCTCTAGGCACTTAGACCTCTAGTCTGGTGATAACTTCATTCTGTGAGCCTCTACTATGCTGCTGTGGAGCTCAAGCATTATTTATAGAGTAATATAAGAGTTTGCTGGTAAATGTTTAACAACAGGGCTCTGGTGGGGGAATGGGATGGAGAATATATACACACACACTTTTAAATTTAATCTGCATTATTACTATTTTATCAAGTCTAGACAATCACTGACTTCCCTGGCTTTCTTTTAGTCCCAACTAAAATCCTACCTTCTACAGGAAGCTTTCCCCAATCCTCCTTAATTTCAGTACCTTCCCTCTGTTAACTATTTTCTATTGTGATGGGTGGAATCAGTTAGGAAAGAAAGGTTTGAGATTCCAAGCATATTGATTTATTAAGTAATACATTCCAAATGCATAACAAATCAGGCCCCTCAGAAAGGCCCTAGACCTCAAATACTGGGGAAGACAGATTTTTATGCATTAAAAAAAAAAAAAACAAATAACAGGATATAAACCAGGATACAAGATTAGGTAATCTGATTTCTAAATAGAGGAAAGATTAGGGACTTTCTGAGTTGGGAGGAGATGAGCAAGTTTCAGGAGTTGGGAGGGGGGAGAGTGAGCATGTCACTTCCCGGGATGTACAAAACGGTAAAATTCCCTTAGTGTTTATCCTGTATATAGCTTGCTTTGTATAGATTTGTTTTCGTGTTGTCTCTCCCATTAGGTTGTAAGCTCCTTGAGGGCAGGGACTATTTTTGGCCTCCCCAGAACTTAGCACAGTGCCTGGCACATAGTAGGCATTTAACAAATGTTTATTGATTGATTGAACAAAACAGTAAATCAAGCTCTTATTTGTAGCCCTTGCAGATTTCTGAGGTGTCAATGGTCTTCCTAAAAATGTAACCATTGGCTCTTGCTGGCTGGTCACAGCTGGCTCCAGCACAATCCTGAAGGTAGCCTATTTCACGCTGTTGACTTCTAATTATGAAAACTTCTTCATTAAATTGAGCCCAAATCTGCTTTCAACCCATTGGTCCAAGTTCTCGTCTCTGGGGCCATGAAAAAAAGTCTAATCCTTCTTGTCCATGATCCTTCAGATACTTGAGGGCAGGGATCATGGCCAGCCCATGGCCAGCCTTTCTTTCTTCAGGATAAACATTCTCAGTTCTTGAAACTAGTTCTCACGTACCATGATCAAACAAGCTAATATATGTCATATGCTTTGGAAACTTTCTTTTACTATACAGACTTTAGTAGCTTAATACGGTACTAAGATCTCTGGAACCCCTTATATAAATGTTGTGCTGTTGTTGTGGTTGTGGTTGTGGTCGTGGTTGTTGTTATAGTCTTTTCCTCATCCTTGTTGCTCAATTCCAAATGTAGGCTTAGAACTAAATGCAATACTACACATGTGATCTGATCAGAGTTGAGAACAATAGAGTAATCCTCCTTTGCTCTAGGCAAAACACCTAGATAGGCAGCTAGGTGGACTAATGGATAGGGTGCTGGATCTAGAGTCAGGAGGACTTGAGTTCAAATCCAGCCTCAGACTCTTCCTAGTTGTATGACCCTGGGAAAGTCACTTAACCTCAATCTGCTTCAGTTTCCCTGTAAAATGAGGATAATTATAGCATCTCCCTCCTAGGGTTATTGGGAGGATAAACAGATCATATCTGTAATGAGCTTTGCAAACTATAAAGTACTACATAAATGCTAGTTATTTCTTCTTCTTATTAACTCTCTTAATGAGGTTTTGCCAAAATGTTGAGTCAGATGGAGCTTGCAGTTCACTGAAGCACCCAAGTCTTTTTCATGTGAAATGTTGCCTGGCCATGATGCCTCCATCTTCCACCTGGGAAGCTGATTTTTTTAACTTAAAGTGAAAGGCTTTCCATGGATCCCTTTTTAAAATATCAGTGAAATAGATTCAGCTCATCATTCTGATATGTCCAGATCTTATTGGATCTTGTCACTGTGACCCAAAACACCAGCTATCACTCCCACCTTAGTGCCATCCATGAAGCTGGTAAATGTGCTATCAGTGCCTTCATCCAAGTCACTGATATACATGTTGAACAGAGCAGAGCCAAGGACAGGTCCCTGAGTCACTCCATTAGAGGTTTTTTTGCAAGCTGATATCAATCCATTAATCGCTACTCTCCGGTCATTCAGCCAGTTTCAAACTCACCTTTCAGCCCATATCTCTCCATACTGTCCATAAGTATAATAGAAGACCATCAAGTGCATTGCTGAAATCCTGGTAAACCACCACCCACCCTTTAGCTACCAATATCATAACCAGTCAAAAAAGGAAATGAGGCTACTCTGGGATCATTTCTTCTTAATGAGTTTCCCTTTCTAGTAGTACACCTTAGTAGTACATTCTAGAATTTTGCAAGAGATTGAAGTCAACCTCACTGATCTAGAATAGAAGAATCTATACTCACCCCTTTTTTGAAAAGTTGGTCATTTGCCTCTCTCCTATCCTGTGGCACATCTCCCTTTCTATAGTGACTTTACTAGCTAACATTCTGGATTCTTATAACTGTAGTCATTTTCAGACCGATATTGATATGTTCAAACACTTTTCGTACCCTGCTTTCGGGCTCAACCCAGTCCAGCAATTTTATTCAAAGAGTACATTTGCTAAGCAAATTTGCAGGCTAGGAAATCATGCCTGGCTCAGTCCCCAGGATCACAAATTCCCAATAAGGGTGTTTATGAGGTCTGACTGCACATAAAGTGATAAAATGGGGGTGGATGTCTCCGTCTATGAAAGAAGGACAATGATAACCACATTTGCTTCCAATTCCTATTACTTTGATACTCCCTCCATGCCATCCCTTACCAAACACACTCTCTTTTACCACATGTAAGATGTTTCTTGGGTTCTTTTTGAAGAATTTTTTGGTATAAGAAGCCTAAAACCTGAGTAGCATTATCAAAATAGGCCTTAAAGATCATCCATTCTAATCTCCTTGTTTTATAAATGGGGAAACTAAGGGAGTTAGGATCATAGATATAGAGCTGGACAGAACATCAGAAGTCATCTAGTCCAACCCCCTCGCGTTGTAGCTAATGAAACTAAGTCTCCGAGATTTGCCCAAGGTCACAGTTAGTAGATGACCAAGAGAGAGCATTTGCGAAATCTAGGTCCTCCATTCCAAGTCTTTTCACTTAAATATGTCTTCCACTCTTTGGAAAGAACACTAGATTTGGAGTTGCAAAACTCAGTTCAGGATCCTTGTTCTGCCACTTACTATGAATAAACCAATGGCAACACACTTCATCTCTCTGGGCCTCAGCTTCCAATCTGTAAAACAAAGAGGTTGGACTAGATGGGGAATTCTTGACCTTTTTTGAGTCTCGGGTCCTTTTGGTAGTCTGGTGAAGCCCATGGACCCCTTTTTAGAATAATATCTTTAAATGCTTAAAACAAAACTTACATTATTACAAATAAAACCAATTACATTGAAATAAATTTATCAAAAAATTTGAAAAACAAGTTCACAGATCCCAGGTTAAGAACCCCTGGACTAAATGATCTTCAAGGTCCCTTTCAACTATTAATTTTATGCTTCTTTCTTGGGAAGGAACTCTGGAGCTAGAGGCCAAAGACCTGGGTTCGAATCCTAGCTTTGGCCCTTTATAGCTATGTGGACTTGCTCAGGTCACTTCCCTTGTTCTGCACCTCAGTTTCTTTAAGGGTAAAATGGGGAGAATAATGTCAGTATAGTCTGCCTAAGGTGGTTGCTGTAAGGAAAGGGCTTTGCCACACTTAAAGAGCTCCAGAAATGTGATGGGGTTATTTTTGGTGATGTTGCCCAACAGTGACAGAACCAGCATTCCAACATAGTCTCTCTCAATCCCTGTCCCCAGAGCTGAAGAAGCTAGGTCCACAAAATTCCTTACCTCCATTGGATTTGGCTGAGGAGGAAGGGAGCGGTGGAGATCTGGGCTTAGCAAATCTCTGGGAACGGGGATATTTTTCTGCTTAACATCATTATCACGGGGCAAAATGACTCTCCAAGGAGAACAAAGCAAGCAAGACATCCCAAATTCCAGGCCTGGAGATGGCGCTGGGTCTGATGGCTCATCCCAAAACAAACTGTGCAGAGCCCAGAAAAACAAATCCCAAAGCTCCGTCCCTGGCCAGAGGCACAGGAGATGGCTGGAGTAGGACAGAGGGGCTGAGCAGAAAGTATAGGCGTTACAGAACCAGGGGCTGGCCGTTCTCAGAGTGAGGTCCAGCTCTCCTCCCCCCAAACCCCCCACCCCGTCTTCATGGAGTGCGAACAACTTGTCTTTCCTGTATCAGCAGCTCATACAACAAGCTTCAGTTGTTCAATTTCCCCTCTCCCTCCTGGCCCAGTCTGGCTTGGAGTCTGTCTCTCAGGCCCTCACCTTTGCTTCTAGAGACTAGATTCATCGAATGTCAAAACTAGAAGGAAGCTGGAGGAATTGTTTAGTCCAGAAACTGACTGCCAGAGAAGTTAAGGGATTTGCCCATGATCACACAGTTATTAAGCAGTATAATCAAGATTTGAATTCAGGTCTTCACATTCTAAATTCTGTATTCTTGTCATTGACATTGATTGTCTCTACCTGAAGAGATCATCTAGTCCAATCTAGTCCTTTCACAGACGAGGAAACTGAGAGGGCCAGAGATTGGCCAAAGGCCACACAACTGGATAGTGGTAGAGGTGGGATAGATCTCTAGGCTGCCATATCAGCCAGCACTGAGTCCTCCGGCCCTGTGGACCCTGATTTTATACCAAAGGTAGGCTTCCTAAAAACCTGTGCTTCCACTAAGTCTGAAGTGCTTTGACAATAGAAGGCCAGTCTAGAGGAGGGTGACCAGGCAGGGGAAAGGATGGGATGCGATGTTCCACAAGAATTGACTGAAAGACACAGGGATATTGAGCGTGAAGAAGAGGCACTTTAGGGAAACAGGACTGCTATCTTTGACTGACTGAAGGACTGCTTTCAAATAGAAGGAATTGGATTTGTCCTGGTTGGCCCCAGAGGGCAGCACAAGCACCCATAGGTAGAGGTTAAAGCCGAGGTTTTTAATCTCTTTTGGCAGCTTGGTGAGATCCAGGGATGTTCAGAATAACGTTCTTAAATGCATAAAATAAATTAGACAGGATTACAAAGGAAACCAATTAGATTGAAATGCAGCTATGAAGATATTTTTTTAAAAAGTTCCCAGACTCCAGGTTAAGAACTCCTAGGCTACAGGGAAGCAAGTTTAGACTTAACATAAAGAAGAATTTCCCAATGATGAAATCTGTCCAAAGGTGTAAGAGGTTTCTTTGGGAAGGACCAAGTTCCTAGCCCTGGGAATCTTCAAAGAAAGACTGGAGGAGGAGATTCTTGCTCAGGTAAGGGGTGGATTGGATCACTTTTGGGGTCCCATCTAGCTCAGAGAATTCGATACTGGGAGTCAGAGAGGGAGGCTCCCTTTCCCTTCCCCAGGGAGGAAGAGGGCCAAGGTGCCTCCCTGCCCAACCTGACACGTAGCTGCATCCTTCCCCTGCACAAGGGAACAGCGAGTCCTTGCCCAGGGGCCTACCATGAGCTGGCTGAGGTTCCAAATGGATTTCTTTCTATATGGCCTCTTGGCCTTGTCTGCTGCTTTCCAAGACGCATTTAGACATTCGCTTACTCCATCAAAGCTTAAGAAAATCCCACATTTGCTGGCCCCTCAGTCAAATTCCTATTTTGGCTGGAAATCCTATCCCCATATCTCAGCCCAGATCAATAAAAGTCAACCTTTACCATAGGCCCTCCTTTCATGGGTCTGGTCTCGGCTGGAGTGGGAAACACGCAGAAACCTCTGGAAAAATGGCCCCCCTTTTCTGAAGCTGGGACAGAAATAATCCTCTCTTTGTTGTGAAACGAAGAAAAAGTCATTATTAAGGTACAGGGGGAAATTAGATTAGTCTTGCAAGCCAGGCTGGAACCTCACTCAGCTCTCACAAGGCAGTACTTCTGGTCTGGTCTGAGCCAGCAGAAGCCAGGTCTCCTCAAAGCAACTGGCTTCATCCAGAGCACCGGCAAGGGGCACACAGCTTTAGAGTCAGTCTATCTGCTCACTGCTTGCTAGCCACATTTCTTCCTACTCCCTCGAATGCCTGCTCCTAGAACATCCTCCCTCCCTTCTCTCCATGCACTCAAACCCTGCCTGTTTTTAAAGGCCCAGTTTAAGCTCAGAATCCTCCAAAGAGGATTTTGCCACCCTGGGTTGATCTCTGCCTTTCCCTGCATGTCTACAACACTCCTAGCTGTATTGTAATATAACCTTTAATCATGTCTTTCCTATCTATTTCTCTCATTTACAGTCATAGAACATGGACGGAACTGCAAGGAACTGAGGGACCATCAGTTTAGAGAATGAAACTGAGGCCCAGAGGGAAGAGATCAGGCCAGGGTCCTCAAGTGATGATGAGAATTCAGATTTTCTAACTCCTGGTCAAACTCTTTTTCTGCTCTCTGCATATATTCCCTTTAAAAAAAGTGATTTTGGAGAGCAATTTGGAACTATTCCCAAAAGGCTATAAAAATGTGCATGCCCTTTGACCCAGAAATACCACTTCTAGGGCTGTATCCCAAAGAGATCATAAAAACGGGAAAAGGACCCATATGTACAAAAATAATTATAGCAGCTTTTTTGGTGGCGGCCAAGAACTGGAAACTGAGGGGATGTCCATTAGTTGGGGAATGGCTAAAGAAGCTGTGGTATATGAATGTAATGGAATACTACTGTTCTATAAGAAATGATGAGCAGGCAGACCAGAAAAACCTAGAAAGACTTATATGAACTGATGCTAAGTGAAATGAGCAGAACCAGGAGAACATTGTACAGTTAGAGCCACAGCGTGCGATGGACTGACTTTGATAGACTTAGCTCTTCTCAGCAACGCAATTCCAAAAGACTCATGATGGAAAATGCCATCCACATCCAGAAAGAGAAATATGGAGTCTGAATACAGATCGAAGCAGACTATTTTCTTTCTTCGTTTTGTTTTGTTTTGATTTATGTTTTTCTTTCTCGTGATGCCTCCCATTCATTCTAATTCTTCTGTACCACATGACTAATGTGAAAATATGTTTAATAGGAATGTATATGTAGAGCCTATATCGGATTGCATGCTGCCTTGGGAAGAGGGGAGGGGAAGAAGTGGGAGAAAATTTAAAACTTGTGGAAGTGAATGTTGAAAACTAAAAATAAGTAAATTAACTTATTAAAAAACCAAAAAAAGCAAAGTCTGCGCATCCATCTATCCAGACTGTGAACTTCCTGAGGGCAGGACCCAGCTCTGATCCTCTTCTTTTTTCTCTTCCACAATGCCCAGCCCAGAGCTAGGCCCACAGTCAGCATCAGGAAATATTGTTCATAGTTTAAGGCTCAGCTCAAATCCTCCCTTCTGAGAGAAGCCTTTCCTGGGACCTCCCACTGCTAGCACCTTCTCACAGATTTCCTTCCATTTAGTGAGTATCTCCTATCTGTATCTAGTTGTTTACACATTTTATCTCACCATTAGCATGTAAGTTCCTTGAGGTACCTTGCAGGGCTTAGCATGGTGTCTGATTATACAGTAATGGCTTAATAAATGCTTGGTGACCTACTGGCTGACTGATATTAGAGAAGGTTCAGAGACAGGCAGTGATCAGAGCAAGCTGGCACATCCAATTTCTTCACTCCCGGCACAGGAGGGCTGGTCTCCTGAACACTCTCCCTGTAGGGGGGTGGGGTTCTTCTGAAGAACCACTCATCTTTCTGTAGCCCTCCTGATCAACTTTGTATTGTGTTTTCCCTCACAATAACCCCGTGAAGTCATCAGGATGTAAATGATCAGTCCCTATTTTACAGAAAAGGAATCTTGACTCTGGCCACATTGCCAGCCCATGTGGAATGTGGGAACTAGACACAGGTACTTCTGATTTCTCCTATTCCATTCTGCTGGTTTCTGCTGAATTACCAAAGGCTCCCACAGCTAGTTCTGAGGGCTAGGCCATATCTACAGAACATTTATTCAGTCAACAAACATTTTCTGACAAAATCTCCATTATTATAAATCTTATCTCTACCTTCCTGCAGAGAGTTCTGTGGTGAGGGACTCTGGATAGTGTGTTCCTGTCTTCATTTTACAGATTAGAAAGCTGAGGTTCAAAGGAGCTGAATGACTTGTCCCCCTCCACACTTCTAGTAAATGAGGAAGCTGAGCCTGGAACCCAGGCGTCCTGATTCCAAGTTAGTATCACACTGCCTTCTAAAATAAGAATGTGTGCTGGGCAGAATGCTGAGTGTGAATCCTGCCTCAGGCACATCCTAGCTGTGGGTCTGTGGGTAAATCTGGGTGAAGACCTCTGTCAGCCTCAGTTTCCTCATATGCAAAATGGAGATAATAAAGATAGCACCTCCATCATAGGGTTGTTGTGAGGTTCACACGAGATGAGCTATGTAAAGGGTTTTGCAAACTTTAATTGTAGTTGCTGTTCAGTTGTGTCTGATTCTTCATGACCACAGCACACCAATATTGTCCGTGGGATTTTCTTGGCAAAGATACCGGAGTAGTTTGACATTTTCTTTTCCAGCGGATTAAAACAAATAGAGGTTAAGTGACTTGTCCAGGATCACACAGCTAGTAAGTGTCTAAAGCTGGATTTGAATTCAGATCTTCCTAACTTCCAGCCTAGCGCTCTATCGCTGAGCCAGCAAGCTGCCTCCACAGACTTTTAAGTGCAGTATAAATGCTAACTAGCATTTGTCAGCTCCTTTTTACAGGTGAAGAAACAGGTTGAGAAGTAAAGTGACATATTTAAAGTTACTTAAATATCAGAGATGGAATTAATTTTCACTCAGATCTCCTGACTCTTACTAAGGAACTAAGCTGCCTGGGTAAACTCTGGGGGTGGGGGAGAACTCTCCCTCCTGTCCAAATGCCCAATCTCCTACCCAGTCTGTTCTGGGGTGAGATAACGTCTTTTCTCCTGAGAGGACAGGCATCTGCAGTTAGGACCCTGTATCTCACCAGATTTACTAAAGGAATTGGGGAACTGGCCCCTCAGGTCAGGAGTGAAGTGGTTGGTACTGAGGTTCATAGAATCCAAGAAAAGGGACCTCAGAAGTTACCTAGTTCTTCCCGTATCTGAATCAGAATCACCTCCCCATTATCTCCATTAGTTGAGGGAGTTGGACCCGATGATGGCCTCTCTGCATCAATCATCCTGTGGTCACCTGGCCTCCACTTGAGGACAGACTAGTGACAGGGGACTCCCCTATGTGCACAGCCTGGCATTGCTCCTCCCTGGGATGCAGTAACAGGAAATGAAACAACATGAGACCTCAGAGGCCATCAATTTCAGCCATCTCATTTTACAAATGAAGAAACTGAGGCACATTTATTTTCAGCTATCAGAAGCAGAACCCCAAAATAGCTGAGGCTGGAGTAACAGACCCTACTCACAGAAAATCTGCCATCATTTGAACAGTTACTTTTTCCACAACAGGATGTGAACAAAGTATAAAGCAAATTCACATTGTAAACATGGGGGAATATTTGACCTACCGGAAAGAGCATCTGCTTGCCAATCAAACCTGAGTTCGAGTTTTAGCTGATTTACTGTGTGAGCATAACCTAAGACAGGGCTGTCCAAAATGCAGCCTGGGGGCCACATGCGTCTGCAGTGAGATTTTCGTGGCCCCCCTACAAGCATAGAAATTTACACAAATGCTTTAGTAAACAAAACCAAGCTACCACAGAGCTCTCACTAAAATGGCAAATTAGAATATATTGTCTACTGTTTCAATAAAAACCTAAGGTTGGACAGCCCTGACCTAAAAGAAAGCATGTTGGACTTGGGGCTAAAAGAGCTGAATTTAATCCTATCTCTGACATTTACTAGATGTGTGACCCTGGAAAAGTCACATAACTTCAGGGAAAATAAAATTTGTCATACTTATCTCCCCACAGGCTGTTCAAGTGTGGTTTAAATAAAGTATTATATGCAAAGGGCTTTGCAAAATTTAAAGCAATTTACACACACACACACATACACACATACATACATAAGCTTTGATAGCTTAAAACTGCATGAAGACCTTTGGAAGACCCTGTATATACACATGCGTGTGTGTGTGTGTGTGTGTGTGTGTGTGTGTGTGTGAGTTTATTATTGGGTGTCATTTTCCTTCTTCAGGGTCCATTTTTTTTACTCCCATCCCTGCCCAGCCTCACCACTGGGTGGTAACTAGTACAAAAGAGAGTGCCTATAAAACAACCCTTTGAAAAGTATTCAACACAAAAGAAATGCCTCTTCAAAAGGTTTTTATCTGTTTATCTGTCCTTAAAGCAAGTTATGAGGAGCAAGGTGGCTCAGGGGATAAAGCACTGGGCCTGGAGTCATAAAGACCCATCTTCCTGAGTTCAAATCTGGCCTCAGATACGTCCTAGCTGTGTGACCCTGGGCAAGTCATTTAACCATGTTTACCTCAGTTTCCTCATCTGTAAAATGAGCTGGAGAAGGAAATGGCCAACCACTTCAGTATCTTTGCCAAGAAACTCCAAATGAGGCAACGAAGAGTCAGGCACAACTGAAAAATGGCTGAACAACTGAAAAACAAGTTGCTAAGGGCTTCTACTAAGTAACATTTTCCTAGTCACAGTCATAGAGACTGAGAATAGACACATGAAGCAGCTGGGTGGCACAATGGATAGAGACTGGGTCTGAGTCTGGAAGACCTGAGTGTAAATCCAGACTCAGATACTTCCTAGTTGTATGACCTTGAGCAAGTCACTTAACCTTTGCCTGCCTCAGTTTCCTCTGCCATGGAGATAATAATAGCACCTACCTCCTAAGGCTCTTCTGAAGATGAAATGACATAATATTTGTAAAGTGCCTAACACAGTGTCTGATCCATAGTAGTTCCCTCAAGGAACTCTTCATCTAATGGAGCAGACAACATACAAGCATATATGTACAAACAAGCTAGAATCAGGATAAATAGGTCCAATTTTCCCCTCCTCCCCTTCTTCCTCCTCCTCAGCCCAGGTGAGAAAATTCCCTCTGCCTATGCAGGTCGACATCCTCTGTGCAATTTATAGTTTCACATTGTTGCCTAGAGCACTGACAGATAAAGTCATTTGCCCCAGGGTCCCACAGCCTGTGAGTCAGTGGCAGGATCCGAATCCAGGTTTTTAGACCCTGAGGCCACTTTTCTATTAGCTATACCGGACTACTTCTACTGTGTACTTACAGAAACATCTATTATTAGAGCTGGAAGAGATTTCATCTTTTCCAAACCTTTCTTTTTGATTGATGAGAAAACTCAGGCCCAGAGAAGGTTAAGGCCCAGGTTCTCACAACAATACTTAGGGTCAGAGACCTCACTCAAACTCGAGCCTTCAGATTACCAGGCCAGGGCCCTTTCATGTGTCTCAAGCCAGGCTGCCTGAAATATGACTGCATTTAAAAAGATTGCCTTAAAAAAGTAATATTCCAGATTTCAGACTTTGCACTGCCATATGCAGTCTCTTTCATCAGTCCAAATTCCTAAGGTCCTTTCCCTTTGCAGTGATTCTTCACCAGTGGCTCTAACTATGTCTCCTTGAATAGGTCCAGAGCCTTGATTTCTCCACAGGGCCTGGAGGGCATGGCCCAGGGCATCCCTTAATGAAAGGAAAACAAACCTGCCTGGTAGGGATAGCATTTCTCGATGGTCCCAGCAGGGAAGCCAGCCCGGCTCTGAGTGGCCCAGCTGTGGCCATCGCTGCTACATTGAGCTCAGGCCAGAGAAGGCCTGGGAAGAGAGAAGCAGAACTCCCAGACTGTTTCTAGGGCACAGTCTTTCCTAAAACTGACTGGCTATTGCGATGGCACAGGTGTGAGGTGATGAGGGCTGCACCAGAAGGGTGGCAACATCAGAGGACAGAAGAAGGCATATGTGTAGAAAAGACAGAGATGCAGGAGATGAGAGAGGATGAGGAGGAGAGTTAACACCTAGGTTATCATCCTGGGTGACTGGGTGGATGGTGGTACCCTAGACAGTAATATGGAAGGTAGGAAGAGGGGAAAGTGTAAAGAGGAAAGAGGAAAGCAAAGATAAAGAGATCAGTTTTGGACAAGTTTAATTTACTGAGTCTATGGGACATCCAGCTGGGGATGCCCACTAGGCAGTTGGAAATGCAAGACTAGAGATCAGGGGACGACTGGTTAGGGCTCATGAATACTAAGTAACTAGGGGAGGGCTAACAACTGAGGGAATCAGGAAAGCTCCCTTGTAGGAGATGACTTGAATTGGGGCTTGAAGGGCTTCTGGGAAGGAAATCCGGGCAAAAATCGATAACCTTCTGGGCACAGAGAACCTTTGCTTGTGCCAAGCCACAGAGTGGGAAGATGAAATGTTGTATGGGAACCAGAGGCAGATCAAGGATCATTATTCCCATTTTACAGATAAGGGAACTGAGACCCAAAGGCAGAAAGTGACTAAGCCAAGGTCACAAAGCCAATTAGTTACTAGAAGTCAGAACTTGAACACACATCTGGCTTCAAATCTGATACTTTTTTCTATGTACTACTCATGGCAAACCATCAGTCCTCACCTGGGGCCACTGGGTCTGGCATCTCTGCTCTCCAGCCAGGACTCCTACACCCCAGGATATTAGCATCTGAACCTCAGGGTGAATCTCAACATCTGTTATGGCTCAGGGGAGGGAAGGAAGCAACTGCAGCCATCTATCACTGCCTAGAAAAGCAAACAGGACCCAGGGCTGAGTCACCTCCATCTGCAGAGAGGGTGGAGGCCAGGGCTGCCCTAGGCATGTTTACATGCCCTGAGACCAACTTCAGGCATCTCCCCACATGACTAGCAGCAAATACGAGAGCTAGGATGGCCCTTGAGGGGTATTTCACCCAACCCCTTATTTTACACAGGTTCAGAGAGGCCTCAAATCAGAGAGCAAGTTAGTAACAGAGCTAAGACTCAGACCTCCGAGCTCCCGTTTTCCTGGTCCAAGGCTTTTCGCACTGAGACCCACTGCTTGTCAGTGACTAGATTCCTTCTATTAGATCTTTATTACCTTGGGGGAAAGAAGGATTGTCCTCTCCTCGTTGAACTACTACCACCACACCACCACCACCACCACCACTACTACTACTACTGTTACTACTACTACGACTAGTACTACTACTACCACCACCACCACCACCACCACCACTACCTATAAGCAGCATTTATGAGGTGCCTTAAGATTTGCTAAGCACTTTCCACATGCTATCGCATTGCCGTGCTATCTCGCAGCATCCCTGAGAGGCCGATACTTTTATTATCCCTACTTTATAGACAAGGAAATTTTGGTTGAGGGACATTAAGTGATTTGTCTATGGTCACACAGCTAGTAAGATTCTGAGTCAGAATTTGAATTCAGCTCTCCTTGAATAGTCCCCTAGCCTCTGTGCCACATTGCTACCTTAATACAAACTACCTTGGAGAAAGAGTCCAGGGAGCTCATAACCTTTCATCTCTTGTCTTAAATTTGCTTTTCAGAACCTTCCTGGGAGGGGGGAGGGGGCTTCTGGAATACTGGAGAAGAAGATCAGGCTTGGGGTCCCCATCTATTAGCAATAATAGCGACATAGCTCCCACTTCTAAAGAGCTTTAGGGTTTAAAAGCACTTTCTTCATAATCTCTCTGAGATAGGCCATTTTATGGTTGAAAAAAATAAGACTTAAATAAAGTAATTCGTTTGCCCAAACCCATACCATTTAGCATATGAGCCACGATTTGAACCCAGAACTTTTGGCTCCTAGTCCAGGGCTCTTCCTAGAACTTCAGGCTCTACTTGGTAGAGAAAGGGAATGGGGAATGGTCTCAGACATCCTAGTTGTCTGCTCACCCCACTGTCATCTGTTCTTGGGCTCTTTCCCATGGGGAGCTGGGAGCTGGGTCCACATCCTTACCTCCTCTCTGGGTCACCCACTCCAGCTTGGACTCTGGCTCTAGCACCAGAGCAGAGATGTCTCATCTTGGTGGGAGTCAGAGCTGGAGGAACTCTGGGAAGGTGGCCTGGGTGAGCACTGGTTGCCAAGAACCCAATTCTCATCAATTAAATCTCAGGCTCAGAGAAATTACAACACAAGTCTTTGGCCTGGAGGTCCAGGGGGCACCAGAGTGAGATTTTTTGGCTCATCTAAGGCACCAGCCAGCCAAGGTGTGTGTGGGGGGCACATTTGGTCACAGTCCACATCCCAGTCCCCCAGTGGCCCTCAAAGCCTCAGAATCTGCAGGCCTAGATGGTCAGTGTCTCAGGGCCTGCCTTGGGGACCAGTGGATGGTGCAGAGGGAACAACATTCAAAGACCTTTCTGACTTGAGGTCACAGTCCGGGATCCCTTGGGGAAATGCGGTAAAGCCCTGCCAGGACAAATGCCAGGGAGAAACAACAGGATGGCTGGCCTCAGCTATTCCTAGCTTTCCTTTATAGCCTGGCACTGGTCCATTTGCTTTCTCTGGAATTCCCAGCCCCCTTCCTGCCTGCAGCCCTCTGCTCTGCTTTCCTTATCCCATATTGCCTAGAAAACCAGGCTCCGGTGGACAAAGCTCTTTCCCCCAGAGGACTTGAGGGAAAAGCAAACAAAATACAAAATCATAAAAATGGACAAGTTGACAGAACCCAAAGTCCTGACTTAGCACGAGAGCAGCTCCTGTTTTTGTAGGATTCTCTTTAAAATAGCCTTAGAGGGAAGCAGCGTTAAGGGTGGCTACCTCCATTTTGCTGGTGAATTGCCTGAATCTCAGAGAAGGGTAGAGACTTTGGGAGGTCACATAGCTAGCGAGGGGTAGAACCAGAACTCAATTGCCCACCCTGTGGTACAATTAGAAAGAAATCTGGATCTGGAAACAAAGGATCTGGGTTCAAATGCTGACTCTGCTTCCTTCCTATGAGTCCCCTAACCTTTCTGGGTCTTGATTTCTTCACTGGGTAATCAAATACTGTTTCTAATACTACCTACATGAATTGGGTAATTTAAGTCATTTAACTTCTATAGGCTCAGTTTTCTCATCTGTAACATAAGGAGCCTAAACTAATTAGCTACTGAGGGACCATCCAGAGAAGGGTATTTCAGCTTTTGCTTGGATATGTTTATTAACAAGGATCTCAGTCCATGTTGCGGCAGCCTCTACATTTAGGTCAAAACTGAAGTTTAGGAGTCTGTGCCTTTATTCCTTAAACTGAGCTGAAATCAGTTTCCTTGGAGCTCAGGGATAGTGGAAGTCATTCAAAGCTCTCCAGACAGCATCATATTCAAAGGGCTTTGTCTTGTCTCTGAGTTGTTCTCTATTCTTTCCTTGTGACTGAATTGAAAGATGAACCCTCTCATGCCTGCCCAGTGAGAGGTGAAGCTCTCCTCCCCACCTCCTTACCCCCTTCCACCTGTCCTCTCTCTCCCACGCCCAACACAAAAAGAAGGCTTTCACAGGCTTGATCCCAACATCAAAAGCTCCATTCTCCGCCCTCTCCCTCCTAAGCAAACCCAATTCCCTGATGGAATAGTGTCTCTGTGCACACAGGCCTGAAATGATATCCTGTCCTCTTCCTGGAGTTTCACTGTCTGAGCTCTCTGTTTGATAAAAATCCATCTCCTGGGTGAAACGTCTCTTATTGGAGGAAAGGGAGAAGTAGCTATGGGCATTTAGCCTAGAGAAGAAAAGATCTAGCAGGAATACCATCATTGCCTTCAAATGACTTATGAGCTAGCATAGGGGATGGGGAAGAATTATATTTGTTACTAGAGCCAATGGATGAAGTTATAGGGAGACAGTTTGTGAGTGTTTGGAAAGGGAAACAGCAGTCACTTAAAGCCAATGTAGTTTCGTTAAGACCAAGTAGTGCCAAGCTAACCACATCTCTGTCTTTGACAGGATTACTAGGCTGGTATATCATAGAATGTTCAAGACACACATACATACATTTACATACACATACTCATATATATATATACATATTATATTTCTCTATATATACATGTACATGTATGTATGTATTTCAGGAAGGCTTTTGAATAAGTTACTTATGATATCTCTGTAGAAAGGTTGAAGAGATGTGGATTAAATGAGACTGCAGTTAGGTGGATTTGGAACTGGGTAAGTGAATGAACCCAAAGCATGTTAATTAACATCAATGTGGAAAGACATGGAGGGCCCCAGAGCTCTGTCCTTGGTCCTGTTCTGGTTAGCAGAGATACAGTGAAAAAAGAGATTGACTGTGGAATCAGAGTTACCTGGGACCTCTGATACTTATGTGTTTGACCTTGGGCAAATCACTTAACCTTGGTGGGCTTCAGTTCCCTGATCTATAAAATGAGGGAGTTCAGTTAGATGAACTCTGAAGTCCTTTCCTCCTCAAGATATATGACCTATCAACTTTCTTATCAGTAACATTGAAGGAGGTATAAATGGCACCCCTCTAAAAAAATTGTGGATGACGTGAAGCTGGAAGAGATATCTCACATAATGGATGGAGGAATTGGGATCCAAGAAGAGCTTAACAGGATGAATCAATAGGTCAACTATAATAGGATGAAATTTAGTAAAGAGAAATGTAAATCGAGATGCAAAGTAGTGTAATGGAGAGATCTGGCCCTGATAACTAGGAAGACCTGGGTTCAAGTCCTGCCTTTGACGCATGCAAGTATGTGACACTTGGACATTTAAACTCTCAGTGTCCTAGGCAATTCTCTAAGACTATAAGGTATGTTGATAAAGTGAGTTTCCTCTTTGAGAGTTCCTTTACTCCAGCTAAGGGGTGCAGTGGATGGGGAGCTATGCCTAGTCAGGAAAATCTGAATTCAAATCAGACCTCAGACACTTACTAGCTGTGTGACCCTGGGCAGGGTCACCTAAACTCTGCCTGACTCTGTTTTCTCAACTGTGAAATGGAGGGAACAATAGCATCTACCTCCCAAGATTATCCCAAGGATCAAATGAGATAGTATTTGCACAATGACTAGAATATAGCAAGTGCTTTATAAAATGTTTGTTCTCTCCCTTCCTACACCAAAGAAATCATAGGCCTGGTAAAAAAAAATCTAAGTAGGGATCAAAAAATCAATTCTTCAAGTATGGGATGAATGGGGAAGCAAAATCTAGACAACACTCATGTGAAAAAGATCTGGGGTTCTTAGTGGACTGTGAGATCAATTCGAATCAACAGTGTGACATGGAAAGCCAAAAAAAAGCCAATGAGATTTTTGGATACATTAAGAGATGCATCGTGTCAGTAATGACAAAACTGCCACCGTAGCTTTTCAAATCAATTGCAACCACAGCAGTTTCAGATTTGAAGTACTGCATTCAATTCTAGATGTCACATTTTAGGAAGGACATTGACAAGCTGGTGTGTATGTAGAGGAGGATAAATCAGAAAGATGAGAAGATTGGAACAGGACATATGAGAATTGATTGAAAGAACTGGGCATGTATGACTTGGAGAAGACTCAAGACTTAGGGGAGGATATGATATATGTCTTTGAATACCTGAAAGGTTGTTATGAGGAAGGGAGATTAGATATTCTATACCAGGGGTGGGAAACCTGTAGCCTCAAGGCCACACATGTGGTCCTTGGGTGTGGCCTTTTGACTTGAGGTCAGATTTTACCGAACAAATCCTTTTATGAAGGGGATTTGTTATGTGAAGTTTGGATTCAGTCAAAGGGCCTCACTTGAGGACCTAGAAGGCTATGTGTGGCCTCGAGGCCACAGGTTCCCCACCCTTGTTCTGTACAGTCTAAAAGGCAGGAACTTAGAGCTATTAAAAGGCTAAGCCAAGTAAGACACTTCCCTTGGGTACTAAAGCTGGGAGGAGCAGAGTATACACAAAACAGGCTTTTGTTCCCCCAAGCACAGTATGCCATTAACATGGGGGCACCATTTTATATTCCTGCCTTGGGTACAACATTGGCTACTTCTTGTGCTGGCAGAACAGAAGCAATGGGGGCAGGGGTGGATTGAAGAGAAGCAGATTTTACTTCAATATAAAGAGCTTTCTAACTACTAGAGCTGCCTGAAAATAGAATGGGTTGCTTTGAGAGGTAATGACCTCCCCATCACTATAAGACTTTATTTGAAAGCTGAATGACAACTTATCAGTCATCTCATAGAATTTCTATGCCCGCTCATGTTAGACTTGCTCAGTATTTAAGCCATCCAATGGTTTTGGGGCAAATTTTTACCACCTGAAAAACTGTTGCTATCTAAAGGTCAAAAATCAACCAAATTTTAAAACTGTCCACACTTCTTTCCATTCTTCCTCCTCCTGTGTCTTGTTCATCCCTGGCTCCCTCTTTCTCTCTACTTCTGGATTTCCTTCTCCTGAGATGTCAAGGTCAGAGTGGTCCATGGTGAAGAACTTAGATTCTTTCTCAATTCCCAATTTAGTTGGGGTTTTGAAACCCTGAGCCAGATAACCTCTAAGGTCCTTCTTCCCAGGTCTAAGAGTTTAAAACTCTGTGACCTTCAAATCTGAATCGTCTCCTCTCCCATCTTATTTCACACTTTAAAAAAGAATTACTTTTCCTCAGGCTCCTCCCCTCCAGCCACACTATTCTCTAAAGGAGTCTGAGCTTTGGTTTTGTTGTCGTTGTTTGTTTTGTTTTAATTTTTTTTTTTTTGCTTTTTAGCTGTCTGGTATTTGTGTTTCTTTATTGTATTGTGAGGGAAGCAAATTCTTTGGGACAAACTATTCAGGTTAACACTACCAAGCTGAGGCTAGGTTCAGCCTCTCATCACAGGCTGTTCCCAGGCTGATTGTAATCAACTCAGATCTTTCAACCAGTCTGCCAGCTCTGTTACTTCCTACCTGTGTGGCCTTAGACAAATCATTTTTCCCTTCTTGCATCTGAGCTGATTTTTTTGTAAAATGAGTGGGGGATGGGACTAGATTCCCAAGGGATCTCTAAGATCCCTTCCAGCTCTAAATCCAATGCATTCTACTCCTGCCATTCACTACTGGGGGCTCACAGAGAAATTCTCACTATCCTCAAAGTAGCCACAGGCAGAACTCACTCCCTGAGAACTCAACTTTATCAATGTTCCATACAGGGTGCCAGGGTCTCAGGGTACACAAATGTCCCAGCCTCAACCTACCATGTACAAATCTGAATCCCAGATCCATTCTAATGCCAACATAATGATAATAATCATGAGGATGAGGGTGATGAGGGGGGATGATGATGAGCAGGAGGAGGAGGAGAAGGACAAAGGTTAAAGAGAAGGTTAAAATATTTGCTTCAATAAGCAGGAAGCCAGGTTTTCAAATCCTAGTGAGATCTTCCTTTCCTTTTGTTTCCTCTTTGTACCACCCCACATCCCAGTAGAATGTAAACTCCATGAGGACAGGGTCTATTTTTCCTTTTCAGGTACATAGATGAGTTTGATAGTATCTCCAGCATCAAACAGTTTTGAGCATCAATCAATCAATGAACACAAATGTACCAAGCCTCTATTATATGGCATTCATTGTGCTGGGTTCTCGTGATATATAGGAGACAATAGAATATGTGTGGAATTGAATTAAGTCCATTTCTAAATAGTTTCAGGGACACAGGTATTGCACTTATCATTATCTTCACTTTATAGGGGAGAAGAGGGATGCCAAAAGAGCGTAGGTCACTTGCACAGTCACACATCTGGTAACCATTTCAGCTGGAAGTTACTGTTTCTAAGAAGCCCTGAAATAATCCCAGATTTGCCACTTTTTACCTGTGTGGCTTTGGGCAAATCATTTAAGCTTTCTACGTCTCAATATCCTCATCAGCAAAATAAGAGAGTCACACTATTTGGGAAAAACAACTGCTGGGAAAAGTGGATAGCAGACTGGCAGAAATTAGGCATAGGCCATCACCTCATACCATATACACCATATAAGCTCCAAATGGCTACAGAATTTAGATATTAAAGGTCACATCATAAAAAAAAATTAGAGAAGTAAGGAAGAAAATACCTTGTGGGTCCATGGATGGGGGAAATTCATGAGCAAATAAGGGATAGAGAGGATCACGAAGACAAAATGGGATTTTGATTACAGAAAATTAAGAATTTTTTGCACAAACAGAACCAATGCAATTAAAGTAAGAAGGGAAACAATAAATTGGGAGAAAAAATTATACCAAGTTTCTCTGATAAAGGTTTCACTTCCAAAATATATAAAGAACTGGTTCTGATTAATAAGAACAAGAACCAATCACCAATTTGATAAATGGTCAAAGAATATGAACAGCTAGTTTTCATAGGAGGAAATATAAGCTATCAACAGCTATATAAAAATGTTCCAAATCAGTAATAATTAGAGAAATTCAAATTAAAACAACTCTGAACACCCATTCAATTGTCAGAGATTGCAAAAAAAGGAAAACGACAAGTGTTGGAGGGGTTGAGGGAAAATGGGGAAATTAATGCACCATTGGTGGAGCTGAATCCAGAAATCTAGAAAGCTACTTGGAACCATAACACCCCCCCCACACAAAAATCACTAAATTATCCTTACCCTTTGACTTCTAGCAATACTGGTACCAAGCCTATACCCCAAAGAAATCAAAGAAAGAAGGAAACGATCCACATATACAAAAAAAAAAAATCAGAAGCTCTTTTTGTAGTGGCAAAGAATTGGAAACTAAAGGTGTTTCCATCAGTTGGGGAGTGGCTGAATAAATTATGGCACATGAATGTAACGGAATATTATTGGATTGTATGAAATATACTATTTCAGAAAAACTCAGGAAGACTTATATGAACTGATGTAGGGTAAAGTAAGCAGAACCAGGAGAATAATGTCTACAGTAACAACAATATAAAGACAAACAATTTTGAAAGAGCTCAAAACTCTGATCAGGGTAATGATCATCTTAGAGAACCAGCTGTTAGGCCTGCTACCCACCTGCTGATAAAGAGGTGATAGAGTCAAGCTGCAAAATGAGATATACATCTTTGGAGATGAATACTGTGGGAATTTGCTTTCCTTGACTATGCGTATTTGTTACAAGGAGTTTGTATCACCAGGCTGTCAGCATTCTTCTTTATTAAAGACTAAGGCATTCATGTTCTGACATTCTTCTTACAAGCTTGGGCCACTTTCCTTCTGTTCTGTTGGGTATCGTATTTCCTGCTTGCCTCCTTCCTTGCTCCATATACCCCTCAAAGGCAGATCCTGTATCTTTGTCATACGGTCAGAAAAGCACTGAGGTTGGCTTGAGGAAACCTGGGTTCCAACCTACTCTTCCAACATTTAGGATCATAGGATCAGAAATTTAGAGCAGGAAAAGACCTTGGAACACTCTGAGTCCAACTCCTCGTTTATTTTTTTTAATATACATTTTATTTTTCTCTGAATCAAATGTCAAAACAATATTGAACATTTTTTTAAAGTTTTGAGTTGCAAATTCTATCCCTCCCTTCCTCCCTCCTCTCCCCTCCCCGCTCCCTGAGATGGTAAGCAACCAGATACGGGTTATACATGTGCAATTGTGTAAAACAATTCCATAGTAGTCATGTTGTACAAGAAGACTTGAATGAAGGGAAAGAAAGTACAAAACAGCATGCTTCAGTTTGTATTAAACACTCAGTTCTTTCTCTGGAGGCAAATAGTATGCTTCATCTTTAGTCCTTTTGGGATTGTCTTGGATCATTGTATTACTGAGAGGAGCTAAGTCATTCACAGTTTTTCATCCAACAATATTGCTGTTACTGTGTGCAACGTTCTCCTGGTTCTACTCACTTTATGTTCCATCTCAGTTCATTTAAGTCTTTCCAAGTTTTCCTGAACTCATCCTGCTTGTCATTTCTTATAACACAATAATATTCCGTTACAATCATATACCACAGCTTGTTCAGCCATTCCCCAATGGATGAACATCCCCACAATTTCCAGTTCTTTGCCACCACACAAAAGGGCTGCTATAAATATTTTTGTACATGTGGGTCCTTTTCCCTTTATTTGGATGTCTTTGGGATACAGACGAAGCAGTGCCAACCCACTCATTTAAAGATAAGGAAGTTGAAGAGAGGTCAGATGACTTGTCCTAGGGACATACGTCTTGTAAGTGTCTGGGGTGGGTTCTGAACAAAGGTCTCTCTGACCTCAAATCCAGCACAGTCTATATACACTTTGCCACACTGACTCTCTCATTAACTGTATGATCATGGGCATTTCCCTGTCTTCTGAGCCTCAGTTTCTTCATCTGGAAAATGGGGTGATAATAAATAAAACCCCTACCTCAAAGGACTATTTTGGTGGAAGTGCACTACAATCCTTAAAGCATTAAAAAAAATGGGAGCTGTTATCATGATCACTATTACTCTCTTTTTTTCCCTGCCCACCTGTGGCACAGAGGTCCTAAAACTACTGTAGGTTCTCAGTGTCTGTTGAATGAATGAATGAATGTTCTAACCATTGGCCATTTGGCTCAGACCTGCGAGGAACTGAGGACCATTGGTGGTAGCGTGACCCCCAACTCCACTCGATGGGTGAAAGAAAGATCTTTACCACCACAGTCAGAAGCAGCTCTGACTCTGGCTTTCTCTCCTCTGCCTCAGGTCGAAACCTTCTTTGTCCTTGTCTCTTCAGCTTCTGACAATGAAGACACAAAGACCTGGGTGAGTTTGGAGAGGTTCTTGATCTGCCATAGATCAAAGCCCTGTGCATGTCTAATTTGTCCCATCAGCTGCAATCCCACAAATTCCTGTTTAAATCCCCTGGAACTGAACAAACTTCCCTGGGAAACAAAGGCCCATTGTTGAACCTGGTGTGTAGAGTTGCTGTGTTTGCCTTGTCTCATGAAAGGGCCCTGGGCTTGGCAGGTCCGGGGTGAGGCAGTAAATGAGACAAGGCTGGGTCAGCTGCTGTACAGTGCGGTGTGGGACGGGTGGAACAGTGGAAATCATCCTAGAATTAGAGGAGGCTCAAATTCAAATCCCAGCCTTGCCATGTGCTTGACTGTGTGATCTTGGGCCCATCATTTCAGCCTCAGTTTCTCCATCCATAAAATAAGCTTCATAAAATTCAGGTCTAAATCTCTGAGCTTACGATCCTACATGTTGAATCCAGGTGTCCTGGGTTTTCCAAGTCTGGCATTTTCCCCACAACTTCACAAAGATAAGAGCTTCCTTTTCTGTAAAATGAGGAGGATGAAGAAGATGATCTCTAGCCCTTTCAGGTCAAATTTTTATGATGCTTTGCTCTCATAAGGTGAGTGATACCTTGCCTGCCTGCTTGGGGCCTCAGAGATCTAGCACAGAATTGTGGGCAAAAAAAAAATTCTGGCTAAAGTAGCCGGGAACCCAAAATGAGTTCAGTTGTGCTGGATCGGGCAGGGCAGCACTCAAACCTCTGAAGTCACTGGCTTCCTCTCCTCACTCCACATAGTGTTTATTCTGGAAGCTGGTCAAGTCATTGCCGCCATGGAAATGAGTGGAATGACAGGTTTTGGGAAAGTGGAGAGAGGGCTCGCAGTCTGAAAATATTCACCGTGGCAGAGACCAGCTTCTGGTTTTCTTTCTTTTTTTATCAAAATTTAAAATCATGGCCAATGTGGTTTCTGAGCCAGAATCTAAATTCTAGAGAAGTCCTCAGAGGTCATCTTATCCATTCCCCTACTACCAGGCAAGCGCGGCCCTCTACCATTCCAGAAAGATGGATATTAGCACCTTGAGGGAAGACAAAGAATCTAGACTTCCAAGAAAACTGGTCAATACTAGGAATCAAAAAACATGTTTGTTCTGTTGAGTGAGAGGAGTGGACCAAATCATGAGATCAGTCAGAGGAGAGAGAAATGGAAGGGATCTTGGATTATGGAACATTAGATGTCAGAGCTACAAGAGACTTCAGATCATGTAACTTCAGAACCAAGAGGGAACTTAAAAGAAAGAATGTCAGAGCCGAGAGAGACCTTAGAACACAGGATGTCAGAGCTAGGAGGAACCTTGGAACACACACTGTCAGAATTGAGAGGGACCTTACAACACAAAGTCAGAGCTGAGAGAGACCTTAGAACACAGGATATCAGAGACAAGAGGGACCTTAGAACACAGGATGTCAATTGAGAGGGACCTTAGAACACAATATCAGAGCCGGGAGGGACCTTAGAACACAGGATGTCAGAGCTAGGAGGAACCTTGGAACACAGAATGTCAATTGAGAGGGACCTTAGAACACAATGTCAGAGCTGGGAGGGACCTTAGAGCTAGGAGGAACCTTAAAATTCAATAAATATTGTGCCAAAGCACTTGGAAGGGACTTGAGAGAAGACCTCATCTAATCCGCTACTTTTACAGATGAGGAAACTAAGTCCCGAAAGAGTTAAGGTATTCACCCAAGAACACACAGCTATTAAGCCAGAGTCAGAATTTCAGCTCATGTGTCCTGACTTCTGACCTAAATGGTCCTTTCCAGATCTACAATCCTATGATCCAAAATTCTGTTTTTTTGCAGCATCAGAGGTAGTATAAGAGAAAAATCCTGGACTTAAGAGGTGGAAGAACAGGGTTCTGGCTACGCCACTGACTGGTTTTGAGACTCTGGGCAATTCACTTCCTTTCTCTATGACTATTTTCTCCTCTGTAAAAGCAGGAGGCTAGGTTGCATGATGATCAAGGTCCCCGCCAGCTCCAGCATTCTCTGGCTCCACCACTCTGGGTCTTGGGTTTGATCACATCCATGTGGGAATGCCTAGCAGACAGAGAAAGGGCATCTGTCTTAAAGGTATGTGGGTCCTGGTGGGCTTCTGGATACAATGTCCGTACCTCACATGGGGGCCTCTTCCAAAGAGTGTTCCTGGTGACCTGATGCTGACCCCGATGCTCTCCCTGATACTGGCGCTAGGGCCAGCCCTCTTGCCCAGACTGATGGAAGCTCCAGGGGCTGTAACTGTGACCAGGTAAACAGTCCCCGGAATGAAAGACTCAGGCCTTGGTGATCACAAGCCGTAATGTGCTCATTTCTCAGAACCGCAAATGCTCCATGGAAAACTTCAGTCTAAACAGAACGGTTTTTCCAGCGCTGCCCAGAGGCCCTTTTCCTGGTTTATGTTTTCATTCCTTCTCCTGTTTCTGAGGCAGGACATTTCCACAGTTTCAGCCTGAGGAACCTAAAGGAGCTGATCTGAATGGATTTATTCTCTCCTGCCCAAGTCCCTAGTCTCATGTTCTGTGAACGAAGCACAAATAATCCACCCTCTAGCCTAGTATTTGTCCCACCCCAAACAAGCCTTCTTTTTGCTATCTCCATGTTCAGCTCCTTCACCTCCTCCTGGATCTCCCCCTATCCCCCATGAATTAGTAGCCTACCCACCATTCAAGGCCCACTCTGTTCCCTTCTTCCTCCAAGAAGCCTTCCCCTTTCCGTGAGAGCCCTCTAAATCTGGCACTGAACCCAGACAGCCTATTATCTTCTGTGGGCTAGTGGACAGAGGACTGGTAGGCATGAGAGGACGAGGATTAGAATCTCAGCTCTGCTTCTATTTGTGTGACCTGAGGCCATTTAACATCTGGACCTCAGTTCTTTAGTCTGTAAAATGGGAACAGGATTGGGGGAATTCGATTAGATGGTCACTAAGGTCATTTCTAGCTTTACACCTAGGACCATGGGTTCCTTGAGGGCAGGAACTGCCTCATCTTAGGCTAATCTGTATCCTCACTGGTACCTAGCACTTCACTGTGCATAATAGGTGCTTCTCCCCCAAATCACGTTGCATTTGTTTGGTAGCAGTGGCGTATCTATTTATATATGTACATATTGTCTCTCCCCAGAGAATCTATGCTCCTTGAGGGCAGGGACTGCTTCACACACATTTGTCTAGCACAATTCTTGTTCAGTCATTTTTTCAGTCATATCTGACACCTTCTGACCCCATTTTGGGCTTTTCTTGGCAAAGATACTAGAGGATTTCCTTCTCCAGGTCATTTTACAGACAAGGAAACTGACGTAAACAGGGTTAGGTGACTTGCTCAGGGTCATACAGCTAGTAAGTGTCTGAGGTCAGATTTGAACTCATGAAAATGAATCTTCTTGACTCCAGGACCAGAACTCTATCCACTTCACCATCTAACTGTCCCTAGTACAATAGGCTCTCAAATACCTGAGGGCTGACTGAATGATCAGTGGAAAAGTCAGTCAGTCAATAAGTATTGTTAAGTGAGGGGCTGTTGGGGAGGACCAACACCTCTGGTATGAGAGCTGCCGATCCCTTTTCAGCGCTGCTCATCCACCTTCAGTGTCCACCTGATTGATCCAGTTCTCACCTGTGGCTCCAAGAAGCTGTAGCATGTGCATCAAACTGTTTTGGCAGATGGGCTAAGCCGACTGAGGGTAACTGACCAGTCTCAAACCTGCTGGTGAATTAGGGGGATGTCTACCCTAAGCATGGGAAGACTTGCCCCAGCAGAATGGGAGGAGAAGAACAATTTGTTCCAGCCATCATGAAGGCGGTAGAAGCAAGTGCAGTGGAGAGCTTAGAGTTTGGTCAGACACTGAAGACACCAAGGTCATCCACTGCATTCCAAACCACCACCCATCATCTTGATTTTTGCTCTGCCACTGGATGTCAATGACTCTGGAAGAGAGAGTGAGGCTGATGACTTTGTGAAACTCTGCCTCACTTAAAACCAATTCATGAACAAGTCAAGACATCATCCCATGATATCATTGGTCCTCTTCAAAAACAGAGGAGAAACAGCAACAACATTATTAAGTGATTATGATAGTCTGAGTTCTAGGGATAGAAAGAAAGGCAAAAGACAGTCCCTGCCATCAAGAAACTCTTCATGTAACGGAGGAGACAACATGCAAACACATATGTACGAAAAAGCTAGAATCAGGCTAAATAGGTCCAATTTTCTCTTCTTCTTCTTCTTCTTCTTCTTCTTCTTCTTCTTCTTCTTTTTGAGGCAAACAGGGTTAAGTGACTTGCCCAGCTCACACAGCTAGTAAATATCTGAGGTCGGATTTGAACTCAGGTTCTCCTGACTCCAGGGCTGGCGCTCTATCCTCTGCACCACCTAGCTGCCCCAGTAGGTAAAATTTTCTTCAGATTTTCAGAACACAGTAACAGACTATCAGAGCTGTTGGGAACCTTAGAACTCATCCTATCCAAACCACCATTTTATAGAAGATAGAACTAAAGAGGACCTAAGAGACTTAATTACTTACCCAAGCTCACACAGTGCCTTGACAGCAGGGCCAAGAATAGAACTCTGGAACAATCGTAGAATCAGATTCACGAAAAACTAAAGAAATAGAACAATTTGATTTGAGAGACACTCGGAAGATCTGTTCTACCCCTGCCTTGACTCCACCAACCCCGACCACCCATACAAAAAAGTCAAAAAAGGATTTCCCCTTATTGGTTCATCATAGGGCCTGAAAATGCCACCACTGAAATTTCTGCAAAATAGATTGGCATTCTATGGCAGAAAAGAGCCCTGGGTAGCGGGTCACAAGACCTTGTTCAGGTCCCAGCTCTATCATTTATTTATTGTGTCACCTTGGGTAAGACCATTTTGGGGGCCTTAGTTTTCTAGGGGTAAAGTCCCTCTTAGCACTGGCATCCTCTGTTCTCTTCCACCTCTGACAATTGATGTTCTAGGTCCTTCCCAATTCTGATACTCTACAATCTACATGCTGAGTCTCCCTCTAGCTTTGCTAGTCTAAATTCTAAGGTCTCTCTCACAGCTTTGACACTCTCTGTACTGTGTTCTAAGGGCATTCCCAATTTTGATTTTTGATGATTCCATCTTTAGGTTGACAACTTTATAGTCTTCCAAGAACCATGGCTGCCTCCCATCCCTGGAATGTCTCCCTCCTCATCTCTGCCTTTTGGCTTCCTTTAAATCCCAACTAAAATCACACCTTCTACAGGAAGCCTTTTCTCTCTCACTTATTTCTTGTTTGTCCTTTAGATCACTTGTTTGTCCATATCTGTTTGCTTGTTATCTCCCCCATTAGATTGCAAGCTCTTTGAGGGCTCGGATTGTTTGTTTGTTTGTTGTTTGCCTTTTTTTTTAATCACCGGTACTTAGTGAGCTTTAATAAGTCTTTATTGACCATTTTGTTGATTATTAAAATGCAAATAACCCCTTGGTAGAGTAACTAGTTAAGCTACCATTAATTAGTGACACCTTAGGGGGGATTAGCTGAGTAGATCAGTAACTAAGACTCACATTGAGATGGAGTGTTGTCCCAGGAGACTGGGGTACAGGAGGGAAGAGTTTGAGGGAAGGGTAGAAAGAAAGGATGTGGGTGAGTGCAGGTGGGCAGTACCAAGGATGAGGGATGTGGGTAACTAGGGAGAGAATTATAAGAAGGGTTCTGAGAAGAGAGAAAAAAAAAAGAGAAATTTAAATTGCATAATCCCTAACCTGACCAGGATTTACTCCTTTCTTATTCACATTAGGGTACTGGGAGTCAGGATCTCACCTCAATTTAGTTTGACAGTGTTAGAAAGGAGATGTTTGCTTTATGTAGAAAAAGACATGTTTGTTTGAAACTGATGAGGGTCCCTAAGTCTGAGCCCAGAGGCAAGCTTAGGATCTAGCCAGGGGTGGGGAACCTGCAGCCTCCAGGCCACACGTGGCCCTCTAGGTCAAGCAAGGCCACATGTGGCCTGGAGGCCGCAGGTTCCCCACCCCCGGACTAGCCCTTAGGGCGTCAGCCAGACCCCACAGGTCCCATAGGTTCTCCTGGAAGCAAGCCAGACTGAAAAAGTTAGAAACGACCAAGAGGCTAAGGCAGCAAAAGCAAGTGTCCTAATGATCCTGGTCTTGCGACTGCCCAGCTGTGAAAGCTGGCTAACATGTGGCCTAGACTGGACGAAGAGGGAGGGGAGACACACAGCCCTCAGCCTCCATTGCCTCATTTATAAAATGATACCATATGACTCTAGGTCTAGCTCTTTTCTGCCTTTATCTGTCCTATATATACTAGTCTCAGGGCTTGGCTCTGTTTTCCTTCCCAGACTACAGTGAACAAACATCTGTCCCTCCCACAAGTATTTACTGATCATACATAAATCTGTGCTGTGTGCTGATAGCCACAGATAGGAACCTCCCACTTCAATATCCTCCGCTGGCTCTCAGGCAGGCTTTCTCTGGGTCATCTATCTGTGCTGCAGAATCTATTGGTAATTCCGAAAGTAAGGATTTCAGAGGGTAGGGTGGAGGTGGGGGAGCTAAGTCCCCCTCCCTGGGGCTTCATAGCACCCATCACATTATATGGTGTGGGAAACAGCTGACTCCACTTACTCATCAAGCCAATTCAAAGTTGGGAGACATCGGGTGTGATTTGTTCATGGGTTGAATGAACAAATGCATTTTCCAAACAATTTTATTGATGCCTTTGTTTAAAAAGAAAAAAAAAACTCATTTCCTTAATGTAGGCCCTCACCTCTCTATTGAGTTTGGGGAAGTATCCATCGTTTACTCTATAGGAACAAATGACCATGAATTTATAGCTATCTGGGTATGGAAGCAGACTGACTCCCCTCTGCCCCCTTGCTTCTTTAGAGTATGTATTAGAAAATAATATTAGAACAATACTTTAGTCTGAAGTCTTTGATCCCACCTGAAAGAGAAACCTTATCAATCTTTTAACTACTAGGTCTAAAACAATGTCCTACACTGTAATCTTTTTACATTATTCTTATCAAAAGCCTAACCACTTCCGGAGGAAAAATCTGGGTCAGTTTATAAGAGGAAACTCTAAACTCCTAGGAAATGCATCAGGCTGGTCACTAGATTTAGTGCAGAAGAGTTTAATCTAATTAATTACCTATCTCCACCCTTGGCCAGATTGAATGGCTCAGGAAAACGATTCTCTGGGATGCTGAGACATTTAAAGGGACTATTGTTCTGCCTGAAGAATTAAGACTGATAACCCAACTTCCTATGTTCAGTCTGAAGAATTAAGACTGATAACCCAGCTTCCTACAGAGCTCAGTAAAGGGAAATTTTGCCTTTGTTTGGGAAATCTATAAATTGTACCTTCAGTAGGGCTTGTGTGTGAGAGAAATTTTTAAAAGCAGGATGAATTTCTGTCCCCTTGAATTTTCTCTCTAAGCAGTGATGCTTAAGTATACATTTCTCTTTGGCAGGCCAGTGCCGAAAATATGAAGTCTTGATTTTTTTTTCTTCCACCTCTCCCATTTTACAGATGAGGAAACTGAAGTCTAAGAAGATCAAGGGACTCACCCACAGTCACAGTGGTAACAGGCAGCCGGCCAGACCATCTGTAGGTCAACATTCCACATCCATAGGTCCTCACCTCTCTATTGTGAAGGCTGTGCCCAACCTATAGCTGTTTCCACTGTCTTTTCGGGAATGGTCATCGCATTTAATCTGAATTCACCTATCCTTTAGTGCAAAACAAATTAATTTTAAAACGTGATATTTCCTTTAAAAATGCTTTTCTGTGTTTCATGAGTCATCATGGTTAAAAAAAAGGGAGGTTTTTTTCATCACTAACCTGCACCCTGTCACAAAAGCCCATCTTTTCAGCCCACGTTCTCCCAAGGGTGCTTTATTGTATCTTGTTTCAAACATTTATTCGCTGTGTGACTCTGGGTGAATCGCTTAACCTTTCCAAGTCTCATTTTCCTCATCTATAAGATGGAGAAAATAGAAGCACCTGCTGTCGTAAGTATCAAATGACATAATGCATGAAAAGTTATGGGCAAACATTAAAACATTCTATAAATGTTTGCTAATCATATGGTTGTGTATCATGGAAGGAAGGAAAAGGAAATGAGCATCTATTAAGCACCTACTATATGCCAGCCACTGTGCTGAACGCTTTACAAATCTTACCTATTATCTCCACAGCTGAGGAAACTGAGGCAGACTGAAACTAAGTGACTTGCCCAGAGTCACAGAGATAGTTAGTGTCTAAGAGTAGATTTGATCTTGGGTTCTTTCAACATTCTATTTACCATGCCACCTTGTTGCCTCACAGGACATCATGATCTCAGAAGAATCACAAATGCCCATAATCCAAAGGCCTCAGAGATATGGGGTTGGGCGTAAGGAAGCCACTGGTACACAAGAAATGACATCAAAGATACCATCAAGGGGGTGTTTGACTGGAAAAGGACGTGGGCTCACAGTTCGGATATCCAACTGTTGAAGCAGTGTCTAGGATATCTTTTAAAACCATAAGAATGGCTTTTCAGGCTACTAGAAACATCCTGACTGGAGGATTCTTTGGAGGACAGAGACAAGAATCACAGAGAATAAGAAGGTGGAGAACCTTTTGTGTAGAACCCAAAATGAAAAGATCAGTCCATTAGAGCATCAGATATTCTAAACTTGGTTCCTCAATTCCACTGAACACACATTTATTAAGCGTTGGGTTTGATGCTGGGTTAGTATAGGGTTTAGAAAAGACATGGGGTTCCTGTCCTCAGTGGGCTTACAGTCTAATTAGGGGATAAGACACACACACCATCATGAGGGGAATTGAATGAAATTTTGTCAATTGTTTGAAATAGCATTCTCAGAATAAATATAATTATTAGTACAGTCAATAAATTGTAAAGTCTTTGGCTCACCATAATTATCCATCAGTGTGCATTTATTATGCCTCTAATCTATACCCAATCTCTGTTAGATGCTATTTAAATTTCATAAAGTTTATAGAAAGGACCAAAGTTCAGTCTGTATTTGTATATACTAGCACTCCTAATTAGGCAGAAATTTATACAGCTCCTAACATTTATATAACACTTTCTAAACTTTAAAAAACTATATAAATACATAAGATTATCATCTGCTGATTTGTGTGATTCACAAATCCAATGAATCTGCTATCTATACCTTCATCCAACTCATTCATTCATACAAATATTGATGGAATGGGATTAAGGACAGAGCACTCTGGTACTCTAAAAGAAATCTACAACCTGGTTGACATCCATCCATCCATCCATCCGTCCATCCATCTATCCATCCATCCATCCGTCCATCCATCCATCCATCCATCCGTCGATCCATCCATCCATCCATCCATCCATCCATCACCTTTCTGCTTCTAGACATTCATCCAGGCTCAAATTCACCTAACTGTATTAATTACCTAGCACTTGTTTCTCCATCTCATACATCATGAGAGACTTTGTCAATGACTTACTGAAATTCAGGCATACCATGGCTATTTCATCCCCCTGATCCTTTGTTTTATTTTGGGTCAGATCTGTGATTTCCAGTGTAGAAACCATCTCTGCCAGTGCAAATGAGTAACCTGTCTGAAATTTATAGTTTTTTAGATTTGCCTGGGGCCCTGAGAATTTTAAAAGGTGGGGGTGAGGAGGAAGTACATTCCAGGCATGGGAACAGACTTTTCTCATGGATAGTAATAACACTCAAAATTGTGACATCATCAAATGGTGACCCCAGCAGCATGGCTGATGAATCAGGTCAGATCAAGATAGGGAGAAGAAAGCAGTCAATTTCAACAAACTGAGATAGATTCTTTGGGTGATGCTATTTCACTATGAATCATGAAACATCCTGCTGACTAAAGAATCAGAATTGTTGGGGACTCAAAGGGGTTGGAAAAGTGGTTTACAAATATAAGGAGGCTATAGCATATAACCCATGTCATGCATAGAAGTGGCATAAAACAATCCTTAAGAAGTATGGGAGCTGTCAGGGTGGGGGTGAGGGCAGGATGGCAGAGAAAAGGTAGGGACTCACCCAAGCTCTCCCAAATCCCCTTGCAAACAACTTTAAATTACATTTCAAAAGAAATTCTGGAGTGGTAGGACCCACAAACAGGTGGGGTGAAACAATTTTCCAGCTCAAGATAACTTAGATGGTCAACAGGAAATGTCTATCACACTGAGGTGAGAGTGCAACACAGTTCAACAGAGCAGTAGGCTTTGGAGGCAACTGAATCGGCAGTGGTAGTATCTTCTTCCAGAACTCTCAAGCCACAGATGGTAAGGGGGTAGGATAACTGGTCAGAAGGAGATTACAGGCATCCCTATGCTGGCACTGGGTGCAGGACTCTGTTGCATTGACCATACTTAGATCTGGGTTGCAGTCCTGGGTCACGGTCCCAGGGCAAGGAAGAGGGCTAGCACACTAGAATTTGTGGCCACAGGAGAGCCAAGACCATGGTCATGGTTCCAGGATAGAAAAGAGTGCTTGTGGTTGCTCAGAGACCAGAGAACAGACCGGGAGAGCCATAATTACACCTCTCCTTAGATCATACCACCTTGGAAGAACTGAAAGCTTACAAACCCTTGGAACTAGTTCTGAAAAAGTGCCACAAAAACCCTGAAGCTTGGGACAGTGGCCCCTCCACCCTGGGAGTAGAGCCCAACTTTAATATAAAGCTAAAAGACAAGAAATAGGCTGGAAAAATGAGCAAACAGCAGAAAAAGATCAGGACCTATCTGACCACAGAAAGTTACTGTGGTGATAGGGAAGATCAAAACACAAACTCAGAAGAAGACAACAAAGTCAAAACTGCTACATCCAAAGCCTCAAAGAAAAATGTGAATTGATCTTAGGCCCAAAAATAATATCTGCAAAAGCTCAAAAAAGGGTTTTAAAAATCAGATGAGAGGTAAAGGAAAAATAAATGACAGTGATGCAAAAAAAAAATCATGAAAAAAGAGTCAACAACATGGTAACCAAGGCACAAAAAATATTGAAGAAAAATAATACCTTAAAAAGCAGTATTGGCCAAATAGAAAAAAAAGATGTACAAAAATTCACTAAAGAAAAGAACTGCTTAAAATGTAGAATGGCCAAATGGGAAAGGAGGTATCAAAGCTCAATGAAGAAATTAATTCTTTGAAAATTAGAATTGGATGAGTGGAAGCTAATGACTACACAAGACATCAAGAAGCAACAAAACAAAATCAAAAGAATAAAAAAGTAGAAGAAAATATAATATATCACATTGGAAAAACTGACTTGGAAAACAGATCCAGGAAAGATAATTTAAGAATTATCAGACTATCTGAAAGCCATGATAAAAAAGCCTAGGTATCATCTTTTAAGAAACTATCAAAGAAAACTGCCCTGATATTCTAGAAGCAGGGGGAAAAATAGAAATAGAAAGAATCTACTGATTACCTCCTGAAAGACATACCAAAATGAAAAATCCCAGGAATAATATAAACAGATTCCAGGGCTCCCAGGTTAAAGAGAAAATATTGCAAGCAGCCAGAAAGAAACAATTCAAATATCATGGAGCCACAGTCAGGATAACACAAAATTTAGGAGCTCCTACATTAAATGATTGGAGGGCTTGAAATAAATATGTTCTAGTCTGAGTCACATGAGACACAGCTAAGTGAGGTAAAGAATGTTCATCCAAATGCTAGCTTTGTCCCCCTCTGGCTGAGTCCAGGTCTTCTCCCCTCTCTTCACCTGTTTCCCCATCTGTAAAATCGGAGCTGGACTACATGATTTCCAAGGTCCCCCTTTACCTCATCCTATGATTCCAGACTTAGACCTGCCCTACCCAAGTTCCAGGTAGAGATGTACAGGAGCCAGCTACAACCGAATCCACAAGAGCTGATTGTTAAACTTTCAGTGTGAGCATTCACACCTCAGAAATTGGCAAACATACTCAAAATCAGGGCTGTATTTATTGTTTTGTTGATTTCTAGGCTTAAGAAAGTGATGGAGAAAACGACAATAATGCAAATTTAACTTAAAAGTGTGAGTCCTACATACATTGTTTGGAGAGTGGGTTGTTAAACATTTTCCAGCACACCACTGCTTCCAGGGCTATTAAGGGGATCCAGCGAGACATTTGTGAAATGCTTTATAAGCCTTAAAGAGCCACTTAGATGCTTCAATTGCTTTTATTCTTTTGATAAGAACCCTAGAATCTTAGAGGTAGATAGGGAGGTGAGAGAGCATCTAGTCCAACCAGGAATCTTCCCAACAATTGACAATACAGCTTGTTCTTGAACACCTCTGATAATGGGGGACTCACTACTTTCTCAGGTGTCTCATCCACTTTGGCACATTTTTGATTGTTAGGGATTTCTTCCTTTTATAGTACCAAGCCTGCCTCTTTGCACCTTGAGGATTCATAGATGCATAGGATTTAGACCTGGAAGGAAACTTAGGAATTATCTAGTGCAACCCGCCCCCCTTTTCCAGATGAGGAAACTGAGACCAAAGAGAGGTTAAGCAACTTGCGCAAGGTCCCCCGGGGCGGGGGGTAAGTTGCACCAGGTGGGGTTTAAACCCAAATCCGCTGGTTCCTAAACCAGCATTCTTCCCATGACTCTGGACTACCTCTTTTCGGATCATTGTTGCTACTTCCACGTTCTTCCTGGTGCCAATATCAGCTTTTCATCTACTTGTGGGGGGCCAGTATGTCTCCTTGAAATCTTCTCTTCTTCAGGTTAAATGTAATAATAACCAGACTGTCTTAATCCCCGCCCTTAACATTTCCAAAGCCCCTTCCATGCCCACAGTGAGACACAATGAGAAGAATCTATCAATCAATAAATAAACATTATTAAGCATTTACTATGTGCCAGGAATTGTGCTAAGTACTGGGGATATAACAAAGAGGCAAGAGACAATTCCTGCCCTCAAGAAGCTTACAATCTAATGGGGAGAAAACATGGAACAACTAAGTAAAACCAAGCTATATGGAGGAGAAATAGGAAATAATTAACAGAAGGTTTGGGGAAGGCTTCCTGTGGAAGGTGGGCATTTAGTTGGTCCCTAAATGAACCAAGGAAAGTCAGTGGTTGGAGAGGAAGAGAGTCATGGCTTGGGGCCCTGCCTCTTAACACTTATTAGCTGCATAACTAGCCATGGACAAATCACTCCCCCTCATCTGTAAAACAGAGACAAGAATACTTCCAGGACCCACCTCATAGACCTGTGAGCATCCCAGGAGAGAATGCCCAGGGGGCCTCCGAGGACTATATAAATATTAGCTAGGATTGTTGAATCTGCTGGATGAATCAATGAATGAATGGATGACTGAATGAGTGGGAAGGAGCCTCACAACCTAAAAGGTGGGATAAACACCTTGAGGGAAGAGACTGAGTCTTACCTTAATAAACACCGGCCAGCGATCCTCCCCCAGGCCCTCAATACCTCCCACCTGGATTATTGCAACAGTCTCTCTCTTTCAAGAGGCCTTTTTGGCTTCGCTCCCTGCCCCCTCCAATCCATCCTTCCTCTTGATCTCTTCCGTGTAAGTCTTGATATGTCACTTCTTTGTTCAAAAATCCTCGATTACTCTCTATTACCTGCCAATTAATGTTCAGACCTCTCGAACTAGGGTTCAAGTATTCAGTCTGGCAGCACCCCATCTTTCTTGACTTATGTTGGGTTAATTCCCTATATGCCCATCACATACCAAGCCAACTGGGATACTCTCTGACACCCTCATCCCTCTCATCTCTCCCGCCCCAATGAGCACTCGGAATAATCATAGAACCATAGATTTAGCCCAATACTCTCATTTTTCAGATGAGGAAACGGAAGCTCAAATTATGATAGCTAGCATCTGTATTCAGGGCTAAAGTTTGGAAAGTGCTTTACATAAATTTCCCATTTAATCCTGTGACATAGATGTCATGATTACCCCATTTTTCAGAAGAAGAAACTGATGCTCAGAGAGGTTATGATTGGCCTGGGGTCACATAGCTTGGAAGCATCTGAGGCAGGATTTGATCTTTCTGTTTTCGAATCCAGCCTTCTGCCTGCCTTTCAGAGGGGTTAAATGACTTGCCCAAAGTCACCCTGGATAAATAGCCAGGTCCTCTGACTCCAAATCTGGTATTTTGCTACTTACTCCTACCTTGGCGCCTTGGTTCATATTCTCCCACATACCTGGAATACTTTTTTTCCTTCTCTCATCAGTTGAATTCCTACCCATCCCTTAAGACTCCATTTAAAAGCCACCTTTTTCAGGACACCTTCCCTGGGCTCTCACACAAGCATTTTGTTTTCCCTCTCGGATGACACTGTCGAATAATATTGTGTATCACAGCAATCAGTGTTGGTATCTTATTCCTTTGTTGTTGTGGTTGTTTGTCCTTCATTCTTGAATGAGAGGGAGGTGGTGCCATGATCTGCAAGTGAGTTGAACTTAAGTGAGGGAAGGCTGTGCAGAGTCACCAGACTCACTTTCTCCTCCAGAGCCATCTGGGTCCTGTGGCCAGATATCGATCAGGACAAGTGGAGATGGCCCCCAGTCTTCTTGGCAAAGATACTAGAGTGGCTTACCATTTCTTTCTCCAGTGAATTAAAGCAAATTAAAGTTAAGTGACTTGTCCACGGTCATATAGCTAATAAGTATCTGAGGCTGGATTTGAACTCAGGTCTTCCTGACTCCAAGCCCAATGCTCTATCCACTGAATCACCCGGCTGCCTTCATCTTACTCCCTTGCTATACTACAAATTCCATGAGAGTAGAGACTGGTCTAATAAACACTTTGCATCTCCTCCAACACCCATGACACACCTCTCTCTATTTTCAGGGACCCATTTCTTCAGCTTCAGCTTCAGCTAACAGTGCACACCACACCTAAGTAGAGAGTTCCTTGTGCTCCCTCCCTTCCACTCCAAGGTCATTCCCTGGTGGTCAAGCAGCCTTCCTTTAGTTCATCACCTCGCTGAACTCAAAACCTTTCTACTTTGGTAGAATCTATGAAAGTTTGTGCCTTCCTGTCTAACCCTCATCCGTAGCCTGAGGCTAGCAGGAGGAACCAGGAGAAAATCTTAGGGGAGGGTTCTATATACTGGGAGTTAATCCTCTTGGGGCAGCTATAGTGAACAGAGTGCCAAGCCTGGTGTCAGTCTTCCACCTGAGTTCAAAGCTGGCCTCAGACACTTATTAGCTGTGTGACCCTGGGCAAGTCCCCTAACAGTCTCTCCGAGAGTATAAGTTATACAGGAATTGCCGATCCCAATTTCTGGAAGGTGTCCCAATGCTGGGTGATTCTCACACTGATGAAATCGGAGGACTGGACCAGTAATCACAATCGCGATCATATAGCACTTCAATGTTATACACGTGCTCTCTCACTGAACAGCTCTGTGACATAGGGGCTAACATCACCCCCATTTTGCAGACGAGGAAACTAAACACAGCTAATAATTATCTGAGGAGGGATCTGAATTCAGGCCTCCCTTACACTAAGCCTCTTACCCACGGCACCACCTAGTTCAATATAATCATCATCATTATATTACTATTTCTTTAGCCTTTGAGGCTCACAAAGAACTCTACTCAGGACTGCCCTGTGAGATAGCATAAACGTCATTTCCTCATTTATATTTTACACATCAGGAAATGTTAGTTCAGGGTTGGGTCATGCCTCTGGTAAGTGTTAGAGTCAGACCCGAAATTCAGGTTCAATGAAATCTAAGTTCGACGCCCCATCCACCTCACCATACTTGTAGGAAGGAAAGAAGGAAGGAAGGAAGGAAGGAAGGAAAGAAGGAAGGAAGGAAGGAAGGAAGGAAGGAAGGAAGGAAGGAAGGAAGGAAGGAAACAAGCATTTATTAGACACCTACTATGTGCCAGGCACTGAGTCAAGCTCTTTGCAAATTTGATCTCAGCTGATTCTCACAACAACCCTTGGAGAGGGACGACATTATTTTCCACATTGTACAGTTGAGGAAACTGAGGAAAACAGAGGTCGGGTGACTTGCCTAGTGTCACACAGCTTTTAAATATCTGTCCAATTTGACCTCAAAATAAAGACCAAAAAGGGGGTACAAGCAAGGTGTTAGGGACATTCAGGGATGAGGGAGGGGCATCATTTCTTCCTGGTGGTATTGAAGTTTTCTTGGAGGAGGTAGCATCCCAGCTGGGCCTCGAAGGATAGGTGGGAGAAGCCCAGAAATTTATGGTAACAACACAACATTCCCTGCAGCTGGGGCCTGAATGGATGTGACAGATGAAACAGATCGTCTTTCCAAAGGCAACGAGCCGATTCAGCATCTTCAGATAAAAGGCATGAATAACTGTTGGATCTGATACCCATCGGAGACAGTGGTAACCTTGGATAAATCATATCGGAGCCTTCCTTCTGAAGGCTCTTTCCTGACCACAAGGGCTATAATCAACACACCATCTTTCTGGACATGATCTGCTACTGGCAGATGTCCTGGGATAGGTGGGGATGGGGTGGGAAGCGGGGGAGGGGGATTGAAGGGGAAGGGACTTGGTCAATCAAGCCTGGCCTTTCTGCTCCCTGAGGCTCTGTCTCTTTAGAAACTGGGCCACGAACAAAAGCGAGAAAGCTGGGGCATTGGGCCCTGGGTCTGCCCTCATCATTCTCAAGGAACTGGCAGAGCTGGGCTCATCAGCCATGACACATCTCTTTGTCTTTGTACTGGCTCTCTCCACACACCTGAAATATTCTCCCTCCTCATCTGCATCTCCTGGCCTCCTTCAAGCTTCAACTCAAATCCCATCTTCTTCAAGAGGCCTTTCACTGGCCCCCAACCCCGCTGCCATGCCTTCCCTCTGCTGTTTACCTCCAATTAATCCTCCATATCACAATCGTTTGCACCTTGTCTCCCATTAGATTACGAGCTTCTTGAGGCCAGGGACTTGCGAGTTTTTTTTTTTTAATTTCTTTGTATCTCTAGAGTTTAGCATAGTGACTCACTGGTATGTGGTAGGTGCTTAATTAATGTTTTTTGCTGTTGATGGTGATGATGACTGAGAACAGGAATATTCAGACTTGGGGGGGTGGGGTAAAATGTGTTGAGGGGGGTGGAGCTACAATTGCCTTCAAATAAAAGGAATCAGTGGGCAGCTAGGTGCTGCAGTAGACAGAGCACACTAGCCCTGGAGTCAGGAGGACCTGAGTTCAAATCTGGCCTCAGACACTTACTAGCTGTGTGCCCCTAGGCAAGTCACTTTACCCTGATTGCCTCATAAAATAAAAGGAATTAGATATGTTGGCCTTAGTTACAGAGAACAGAACTAGGAAGTATGCAAAATTGCAAAGAGGAAAATTTTGGCTTGATGTCAGGAAGAGCTGCCCCAAGGTAGAATGGCCCGTCTGAGGAGGTAGTGGCTTGTGCCTCACTAGAGGCCTTCAGGTCCGGGCTGGATGACTACTTGTCAGGTATGTGCTAGAGAAGATCATGGTTCAGATGTAACTCAAGGTTGGACTAGTTAGCCTTGAAGATCCCTTTGAACTTTGAGATTCTAGAATTCTGTAAACAGTCATTGTTCCCTCCTCAAAATCGTTCTCCAACAATAAAAGATCAAACAGCCCTAGCTGGTTTTCTCTGCCAACACTAGGTTTTCATGTAGGGAACCTGAAGCCAGAGACACGGCTGTGAATCCTGGCTCTTACTAGTGGTGGCTTTGTATGCCTGGGCCAGCCAGTCTGCCATGCTTTGGGGTCAGCAATGGCGGCTCTTCTCCTGGAAGCTGGACCTTTCCCAGGACCCCAGCTCACTCAGGCCTCTGGAAGTCTGCTATTCCAATGGGTTGTACTTTTAAAAGTATAGCTTCTTTTCTTTCTCTCTCTCTCTCTCTTTATCTCGTCTGCCAGCTCCATGCTTGGCTATTTTCCACATCAATTGACTCAGAGGAGGCTGGTGGTCCTAAAGCTCTCTATCCCAGTCAGAACACACCTACAGGACTGTGTTCAGGTCTAAATGCCACCTTCAGGAAAGGACATTGTCAAGGCAGAAAATGAGCATCTCATTTGGGCTGGCACTGAATGGTCACTTGTTAAGGAAGCTTCAGAAGGGACTCATGCTTCAGGTAGGAGGTGGAATAGATGATATCTAAAGTACAGGGATGGACTAGAGACAACTTTGTGCCAGCTCTCTGGAGCTAATTGTTCCATTTTCAGTATGAGCATATATACCTCCAGAATTGGCAAACACTAGTTACAAATCAGGCTTTGATGGATTGTTTTGTTGGTTGTCTAGACTTCAATCAATGGAGAAAATATTACTAGTGAAGATTAAACTCAAAAGTGTGTTGGCATTTTTTGGAGAGCCAGTTGTTAAACACCGCAAGATTCTATAGGTCACTTTGCCTCCCTGACTCTCAGTTTTTTTTTACCTGCAAAATGGGGATAATAATCTTTGCATTCATGATAACCACAATAATAGAGTTGGCATATGGAAAAGATTTTGAGGTTTGCAAAATGCCCTAAATAGATGTCTCCCAACAATACCTTCATCTCCATTTTATGGATCAGGAAACTGAAGATCTGAGAGTTTAAGAGACTTGCCTGTGATTACACAACTAGTGTTGAAGGCAGCACTGGAGGATTTGAACGCAGTTCTACCTGATGCCAAATCCATGAGGTTATTGTGGAGGGAACAGCTTTGTGAACCTCGAAGTGCTTCAAAAATGAGAGCTATATATGGTATGGGGTGGCTGCTACAGTGTGGATTTGGGGAATTTTGCAAACCTCAACATCTTTTATAAATGCCTGCCCTAGTCATCATTGTGGTTCTCATGGAAGTGCAGACCTGGCAGTGAAGGGACTTCTTCCCACTCTCAGACCTCCCCCCTGCCTTTGTTGTCCTAGGCTAAGATAAGCCAGGTTTGCTCCCTTCCTTCCAAAATGAGGCTGAGGCCTGGAAGGGCAGTAAGTAGCCCCCAAATGATCCCCTATTCACATCTGCTCATCTAGGTGGATGCATTTCAAGCCTCCACCTGCATCTCAAGGTGAAAGCCAACCCTGGCAGATCTTTATCTCACCAAAGAAAGCAACTGTTTTCCTTCCCTGGCTCTGTGGGGGCTCCATTCTCACAGCCAGCCCGTTTTACTGGGAGCTGCTTCGATTTCATGGAGAAGACAATCAAACCCAGAGAGAGTAGACAGGCCTGCCCAGGGCCTGGGAAAGGCACTCCCTCCTCCCCACTCCATCTAGCCCTGGTAGCTGGGGTGAGTGACTGAGAAGAGAGTCTCACTTTGCAAGAGCATAGCCCTGGACCAGACAGCCTGGCTGATGGCAGAATAGGGTCTTTATGTCACCTGATGTGATAGCATCAAGACAGTTCAAACCCCGCTTTCAGGGAACACTTGATCCTCCCATTGGAAACAGCAGATGAGACCCTTAGTGTCAGTCCTGATGGGTTAGGAATGAGGACGGGGAGGGGGGGGTGGAAGGCAGCTATTTTGTAGCACTGAGTAGATTGATGAAGGCTCCTCCTAATTGAGTTGGATGATGGTATATAGGAAATAGCTGGAACTCTTAACTGCACTCACATATAATGAATGGCGAACTCTCCTATGCGTCTGTAGCCAGAATGGCCTTTGTTTTCTTTGAATGACTCAGCTTACCTCATTGAGCCTCTGGACACTGTGGCTTGCTCTTCCGGGGCAGGAGGCCCAAGGAGCATTCCAGGGAAGCAGACAACTTCCTGTGTGATGAGTCATGGGGCTGGCTGAGGGGAGGTGTTAATGTCTATGCTAGGGGGAGGGGCCAACTCAGGAACCAATCGGCCCTGGTCATTTGGGCGGAGCTTGATGATGTCAAAAACCCTATAAGAGGGGAGAGGACAGCTTGAAGATTCTCTTTCCTTTTCCGGTTTGAGCCAGCGACAGTTACGACAGTTACGTCAGTTACAGCCACAGCGACAGACACAGCTGAAGCAGGAGCTGCCAGTAGCAGAGCTAACCTACGGGAGAAAGCTGAACAAAGACTTCAGGCCATTACAGCGACAGTTACAGCGACAGTTGGAGCCAGAGGCAGTTACAGAGGCAGTTACGACAGTTACGTCAGTTACAGCCACAGCGACAGACACAGCTGAAGCAGGAGCTGCCAGTAGCAGAGCTAACCTACGGGAGAAAGCTGAACAAAGACTTCAGGCCATTACAGCGACAGTTACAGCGACAGTTGGAGCCAGAGGCAGTTACAGAGGCAGTTACGACAGTTACGTCAGTTTCAGCCACAGACACAGCTGAGGCAGGAGCTGCCAGTAGCAGAGCTGATCTACGGGAGGAAGCTGAACAAAGACTTCAGTCCAGTGGGTAATCTTATTACCATAAAAGGGGGAAACATGATCTTGCTTTACGCAATCATGTTTCTCTGTAGCCTCCTGGTTACTCTTTCAAGGCGTACTTATTGGGCCTGGAAGATTATGATCAACATATCAAAATGGGGCTTCTGGTTCATGGGTTGGTTACTGTGGAGCCTAAATAAATGTTTTGATTCTTCTGCCTTCTACTTTGAGAGTTTCTTATATCCAGCGATTCCGAACCTTTCAGACATGTTTATGATCCTCTTTGAGATTATAAACTCGGCACTCCTGATACATGCGTCCGCTGAGCAATGGGAGCTGAGTCAACTCTGAGACCACCGAAGATTTTATTAAGCTCTAGAAATCCTTGTCCCAATTCTCACTCTTACTGATGAATCAGGTTCCCCTAGAAAAGTTATCTTTCCCCTGTCTGGGTTCTGGGCTGGTACTCTGAGGTTTCTTTCACTAATGAGCCCCCATTATGGTATGTTCTCCCCCATATTAACCACTAGTGACTGGTGCTCTGCTTTCATTTAATCAATTAACATTACAACAGGATATTTACTGAGAAGACAGCAAAGACAGAAGTCCTGTACAAACATTAGCCCCGTCCCCTCCAAAAAAAAAAATTCTAAGGGCCACATTGTCCTCTATATAAGCTTGATCCCTGGGTAGAATGGGTTCAAACTTAACAAGATTACTGTGAACATTTGTCATACCAAGTTGTCCAAATTCAGCCTCGCAGAGAGATGAATCTCTGTTCTCCCCTTGTGACTGGACTCAATCTATGTTGCATTGACCAGGTCACTAGGGACTTCATTTTTCATGGCTGCCTGCCATATCCATCATGGACTCTGGATTCCTATATCTTTTGGTGGCCAAATCTGATCTTTCCTAGCTCACAAAGTCTTAACTGTCTCCAGTACTCCTTCACCTCAAAGCTAGAATAGACCTACCAGAGACAGAAGCAACGGCAGGACCATGTACTCACAGACCCCATCGGGAAGGCCCCAATGGGAAGATAAAGACCCAAGACCTCTTTTCTCCCCCGGGCTTCATAGCAGTACTTGCCTCCTCATTTGAACACAGCCCAGAAAGAAAAAGAGTCCCACTTTGACTGATTAGTGTTTCCTAGGTGTACCCCAATTCCAGCTCAGTAGCCAGTCACAACATGATTAGCAGACCAGTAACAGAATATTGACACCAGCTCCAATATTGAGAACAAGGTCCACCCTTCCATTACATGATTTTTCTGGAAACAGGTTCCCCAGCCTCTTCCGTGTAGGCTATGGCATGGGATGAAGTTCAATTAGCCAGGATTCTATTACATTAAAATACTCAATAATTCACTCATGCAAATCTCTCCTGTTTTCCCAGTCCTGTTTGGCTGGGCACTGTGAATGAATGAATGGAAAAGCACTGTGCTGAGCCCTAGGGACACAAATACAAAAGAAAAGTCCCTGTCCTCAATAAGGGAGGGAGACAACACACAAAGGGGAATGATGCCTAAGAAGGGGACTCCTGACCAGGAAAGTTATAGAGATGATGGGTGAATGGGGCTATAGGGGAGTAGTTTGGCACATTGCATCCAGATATAATGGTAGAGTTGATTCTAATATAATCCATGATTCCAGAATTGGAGGAAAAAGGGAGAGAGGATGGAAAGGGGACACACAAGGTGGCAGGCAAGGAGATTGTGAAGGAGGTACTGAGGAAGGGGCAAAGTGAGGCATGTCTGAATTCACTGAACTCATGAGCTGTGAGAGGCAGTCACCGGGCAGGAGAGGGCACTCCAGGTTGAAGTTCTGCCAGGGCATAGTGTGGGACATGTAACAAAGGAAGAACTCAAGCCCTGCCCTTTAGCCCTCACACTTTGGGAAGGCAGAAAAGGAGCAGACCCAGATCCTGTCTTTGAGACAGGAGTATAGTGTCGGACCTAGAGTCAGAAAGACCCCAGTTCAAATCTGGCCTCAGATTTGAGTGAAAAAAAGTGCTTTTTTATGAATATTAACTTATTTGAGCCTCACAACAACTCTGCAAGAGAGGTGCCGTTATTATCTACATTTGACAGTTGAGGAAACTGAGGCAAACAGGGGTTAAGCGACTTGCCTGGGATCACACAGCTAGTTGGTGCCTGAGGCTGGATTTGAACTCAGGTTTTCCTGACTCCAGGCCCCGCTCTCTCTCCACTGCAGCACCAGTCACCTCTATGTAAAATACATATAAAGTAGATATAGTGCAGCCTTAGAGGGGAAGGCACTAGCAGCTTGGGGAGAATGACAACCTCTACTTCCCCTGCCCATCTCTCCCACTTGGGCTTCACTTGCCTCCAAACACAACCTGGACCATGGAAAGACATGTTAATATTCCACAGGCCACCACTCTGGGATCGTTTGTCCTCCCAGAGCTCTCAAAGTTCCTGACCTGCAACTCTTCGTCCTCAGGGAGCCCCCTTCCTCTGACTTTTCTGCTTCTGCTCTAGTATAGTTGGACATACATGGAGAAAATCTCGAAACTTAATGGCTTCACCCATGCCAAGTTTATGTAACATAACTTCAGCTGGGCCCTCTCAACCAGCCCACTTTACTCACCTCATTTCCCTACAGCATCTCTTCAGATTCTCTTTGAAGATGTTTCAAATGCCCTTTGCTTCTAAACTTGAAAAGAATGTGTCTACATGTACTCGGTGTATCCACAGCCTCAGCACCCTCTCTTCTAGAGCCCCTCACGCCTTGATCACAGAATTGCTGCCTTCATGAGTATATTGATACTTCTCTCTCAAATGTCAGCAAATGACTTCTGAATTTCCAACTCCAATGACCTTGGTCATTCTTCCTTCTCTTTGATCATCCTGTAACTTCTTTTTTTTTTAATAGTATTTTTTCCAGTTAAACATAAAGATAATTTTTAACATTCTTTTTTATTATTTTTCCCCATAAGTATATATATTTTAACATTTAATAGTATTTTTCCAATTACATGTAAAGATATTAGCATTTATTTTATTAAAATTTTAGTTCCAAATTTTTCTCCCTTCCTTCTTCCCCTTCTCCCAAAACAGTAAGCAATTTGATATAGGTTATGTATGTGTGATCATATAAAACATAGTTCCATATTAGTCATGTTGTGAAAAAAGCAGACCAAAAGGAAAAACAAACATTAAAAAATAAAGTGAAAATAGTATGCTTTGATCTGCATTCTGACACCACGAATTCTTTCTCTGGATATCATCCTGTAACTTCTGACACTATTGACCGCATCTACTGCCAAAGACACCCTGTGCTTTCTTAACTTTAGAGATGCCTACCTGGCTTTCTTCTCACCTCTAACTGCCCTTTCTCCATCTCCCTGCTGCCTCCTTGACCTCTTCCTGGTCCATTCATTTCTGTGTTCTTCAAGGGCTTGTACTTGGTCCTCTCCTCTTCTCTCTCTTATTCACCCTTGGTGAGCTTCACTCATGGCCATGATTTCAGCTCCCACCTTTATGGAGGTGACTCACACATCTCTTATCTTTAGTCCCCAGTCCCTCTTCTTAGCTACAGTCTCACATCCCCAACAGGACATCTCCACTTGGATGTCCCACTGGGACCTCAAATTGAAAAAGTGTGGAGTTGAGCTCATTGTCTTCCTCTCTAAGACTGCTCCAATGTCCTATTTCGGAATTTTTGTCAATGTTCCCACCATTCAGCCTGTGGTCATGACTTCTCCTTCTCCTTCTCAACTCTCATATCAAACCAGTCACCAAGTCCTGTTCATTCTTCTTCCACAACCTCCCTCTCATCCATTCCCTTTTCTGTTCCCATCGCCAGCACTCCAATAAAGTGCTTAGCACAGTTCCTGGCACATAGTAGGTCCTTAACGATTGCTTATTGCTTCCTTTCCCCACTGCCACCACCCTAGAATAGGATTTCATCACAAACCACCTGGAATAGAACAGTAGCTCCTTGGCAGATGTTTCTATTTCCAATATCCTGCCTCTTACCCCACCCCCATCCATCCTTCCTAGCACTGCCAGAATAAATTTCTATCAACAGATCTGGTTAGATCATTCCTCTACTCAAGAATCTTCAATAGCTCCTTCCTTCTTCTCTAGTAAAGCAACAGTCTCTAAAATTTATTAGGCAATGCTGTTTTTTTAATTCAAAAAATGGTCACCTTCCCACTTTTCATAAAACAATTGATGCAAATAATGTTCTTGGTTCATATTTTATTCAAGTAGAATTAAGAATTTAGTATAGTTTTACATCAACAGATTTTTTTTGCTTTGAAAGTGATATTCTTTTATTTTTTAATTTTTATTTTCTGTTCCAAATTATCTCCCTTTCTCCACCCTCCCCCACCCGTTGAGAAGGCAAAAAATATGATACCAATTATACACATGAAGTGATCCAAAACCTAACAACATACAAATCTTAAGAATTCCTTCAGATATATGAGTAATTCTCCTTCCAACTATATTATCCGCAAGTACATGTGATTTGTAAAGTATTGTTTTGACCATGCTGCAACATTGCTCCCATTAAGTGTATATAAGATTTAAGATTATATAAGATACAATAATACATATATGAAAGATATTAAGATTAAATGTATATAAGATTTTTTACACTTAGCCATTATGTAAGCAATCTTATATGCTGGAAGTAACCCTTCTGATGTCTCAGACGTGGTTTTTGATAATATATGCTTATACTTATCATAAAAAATTAATTTTCTTTGAAAAAACTACAGTTATACCTTCCACATTGCAGGGGTTAGGGACCCTGTGCCCCAGTGATCAGGAAAATCCCTGTAACATTTTTTGGCCCTTCCTTTATACCAGAGAATAATTTTTTTTTTCTTTTATGGGGTGTTTACAGTACCTTATTGTAAAATTTGGGTTAAGTATTTGATCATGGGCTATATTATACAATTATATATACATATATATGTATTTTTGAGTTTCTAAATTTTTTTGTCCATACAACCCTCCCAAAATTTCCATTTAATTTCTCATGCCAACCCATGTTGTATCGAAAATTTGATGGGGAAAATTGTAATGTGGAAGGGATAACCATATATCATCTTGCCAATGTGTTCTTGATGTACATTTTCAAGGCATCACTTCAATTTCTTACATTTCACACATTCATAGGAAGCAGACAGCAATTTTTCCCTTCCACCGATAACTGGCCTCTACTCTGATCAAAACAGTGATCCAAGACAGTTCCAAAAGACTAATAATGAAAAATGCTATCTGCCTCAAGAAAGAGAACTGATAAATGCTGAGTACAAATTGAAGTATAATTTTTTCACTTTCTTCATTTTTTCCTGCTTTTTCTTTTTGTAACATGCCTAATATGGAAATATGTTTTGCATGATTTCATATGTATAATTGATATCATCTTGCTTGCCTTCTCAGTGGGTGGGGAAGGGTTGGAGGGAAAGAAAATTTGAAACTCAAATGAAAAAAAGAATATCAAAATAAATAATAAATTTTTTAAACTGTCCTTATGAATCCTAATGATAAATATGTTGTTGTCCAGTCGTTTTTCAGTCATGTCCAACTCTTTGTGACCCCATCTGAAGTTTTCTTGCAAGATACAGGAATAGTTTGCCATTTCCTTCTCCAATTAATTTTACAGATAAGGGAACTGAGGCAAACAAGATTAAGTGACTTGCCCATGGTCACACAGCCTCACAGACACCTAATAAAGTGTCTGAGGCAAGATTTGAACTCAGGAAGATGAGTCTTCCTGACTCCAGACCCAGCGCTCTGTGCACTATAGCACCACCTAGCTGCCCCATGATAAATATGGTGGATTGCATTTTCTGAATTTGGGTTTTTGGCTTTGCATTTCTTTTTTCTGCTACTTCATTTGTTTCTACCATCTTTGTTTATACTATTTTCACCTGCTGCAGTAGATTTTCTCTCCAAATAGGTGATGCATTCATCTATCATGAAGGGATGTTATTTCATTGAAAGAAAATAGAAGCAGTAACAAGGCACAGTTGAAATGTAATTCGTAAAAACTTTAAACGATTACCTAAGACAATTCTTATTATTACCATTTTTTAAAGTTGTAGGTTTAAAAAAAACCACCAGCTTAGCACATTGTATTTACAGAAATAAATGACATTAAGAAATAAATATGGTGCTTTTGACTTCCACATAATTGTTTAACATACTCAGTGTTCAAAGGCAACAAGAAGTTCAACGACACAACTCGTCGACGTCAACTGCCAAGGTAACTGATAGTGGAAGAACTTTGCTTTATTGATCACAAATTTAAGGTTGACTTTGTTTGCACAGACTCTATTAATCACTGTGCTCCACGCACTGTGAGCTGGAAAGAATTCACCGTGTTAGCATTGCCTTTGTGGATTTCTATTTGAACTTAGGTTTCATTGAAATAAGTGATGCGTTTATTGCCATAGGAGTGGCACTTGAAAATATTCAATAATGTGGGCCATTGCTTTGGAGCTCTCTTCCTTGGGGGAGGGGACTGAAGGAACAGTTTTGGAAATTTTGCAGTGGCAATTCCTTCACTCAACATTCAAAGCCTTCCACAACTTGGCACCAACCTATATTCTCATTCTAATCTCACATCATTCCCCTTTACATACTCTATGTTCTGGTCAAACTAGACTCCTCTCTGCCTCCCCGGTAATCCCCACTCACGGCTTCTACGTTCACACTGTTCTCCATAGTTGGAATGTCTTCCTTCTCTCTCTTCACCTGCTCCTACCCATGTCTTAAAGTTTTAATCCAATACTGCCTTCTCCAGGAAGCTTTCCTTGAATTCTGTGTTGTTAGGGAACATCTCCTACTCAGACACCACATTGAACTTCCTTCCCATGCAGTATTCATCGAGGTATGCTGAGCTCCCCTGGCTAATTTGAGTGAGTGATTCTGGTTCTGGCTCAGTGCTCAGTGAAGGACATGACACCTAGAGATGATGAAGCAATCTCCCTTGTTGGCCGTTGAACAGGAAAAGCCATCCCTTCAAAAGACTGAAACAAATTTCTTTTTCTTTTCCCTTCCTCTCTCTCTCTCCCTTCCTCTCTCTCTCTCTCTCTGTCTCTCTCTCTCTCTCTCTCTCTCTCTCTCTCTCTCTCTCTCTCCCCCTCTCTCTCTCTGTCTCTCTCTCTCTGTCTGTCTCTCTCTCTCTTTCTCTCTCTCTCTCTCTCTCCCGTCTATCCCATTTCTCTCCCTGCGGAACAATCATGGCTGCTCACCCATGGCATCAATCACCCATTCTGCCCTGGTGAGCCTGAGCTGACTACAAGTGATTGGTGTCCCTAAGATGAATGTTTCTAGTCTTGGGGACAACTTGTGAATTCAAGAGGTTGAAAGCTCTCAGATCCCTCTGTTGGCATTGGCTGCCCTGTGGGTTGTGTGCCCTGAAGCTGCTACAACACTTTTTGGAGGAGAAGATGACCACTAACAGGAAGATAGTCTGGCTCACCAAAAGATGTGGACCTTAAGGGAATTAGGGCCTCAGTTTGTGACTCTGTAAAATGAGAGGGGTGGATTTGATGGTCTGTAAAGCCCCTTCCATCTCTAGGATCTTGTGACCTTATGAACTTTTCCCTGTATCTAACAAGAAAATAGGAAAATGCTGCTCCCCTCTCCCAACACACACACACACACACACACACACACACACACACACACACACCATTCACACAGAGAGCCATCTGCAGAGCACTCAAGATCCATTCTCAAGGGGCCAGGAAATGTATCTTTGGTTGATGGGTTGGGGAAGTGAGTCTGCATGGGATATTTTTCAGGCTGAACCTCACCTGAGGGAATGCACCATCATTGGTTTTTTCCTGCAGGCTTTCCATTTGGAAAGTTCAGACTCATTTATTTTTTCCACCTTTTTCCAATTTGCATTCTTGTATTCATTCTCTGCTGCGCACCTGGCGTGCTGTGGGCCCTGGAAGGAAACCCTTGGCCTGCACAGCTGCATAGTCTGGCCCCGAGGTGGCCCACGGACCTGTCCAGCTGGGGCCTTGTGGCCTCCCCAGTGCCCCGGACTGACCGCTGGGCAGCAACCAGATCCCCTACAGAAGCACTTCCTCAACCAAGCCGAACATTCCTCTGCCATGCTGTAATGTGGGGAGTATATGAAACACTCCATCTAAAGACACCGGGGGATCTATCAAAGCAGCCCTGGCTGATAGTGACTCACCTCCCCTCTGCAGAGCTCAGCTCAGCACATCTGGGAGCTATTGGGCCGCCAGTGGCCTGGCCTCTCTCCTGCCCCCTCAAATTTCACCTAATTTCATTTCCCAAAACATTTCTTAAATCTCTACTACTTGCAAGGCCAGCTTAGCGCTGAAAATGAAAAAAAAATATGGTTCTTCCCTTTAAGGCATCCCTAATTGGGACCAGATGAATAATAGTTATTTTTAAATGATAATAACAAAAACAATAATAAGTATTTCCATAGTTCGTTTGCTACTTCCTGTACGTGGCATCCCATCTCTCACCTCCCTGACTTTGCATAGATTGTCCTCCATGCCAGGAATGGTCTCCTTCCCCATGTGACCTCTCAGAACCCTTCACTTCAAGGCTAGTTCAGATTCTAGCTCGGAGGCTTCCTAGCTGTGTGACACCGGGAAAATCCCTTAATATCTCCAGGCCTCAGTTTCCTCCTCCTGTAAACTGAGGTGAGGAGGGCCTTCGAGGTCTCTTCCAGCTCTGACTCTGCGATGCCATGATGGACTGATTTTATCAAGCTAAAATCAGTCACTGTCCAGCTTCCATTTCATTGTCCCTACTTGGGCCCTGACAGCGGCCCTTTCCTAGAATGCATTGGTTAATATCCACCCACAGAAATTCTCTTCCTTCGAGGTTCAGCCTAAATACCATGTCATCTTCAGACCTTCCCTGATCCCAGCAATGAAATGATCTTCCCCCGATTCCTCAAAGCATTCTATGCATCCCTTCCCCCTCCTTCCCCCTTTATGCATCTAACCTTGGATCATACATGCTTTTCTTCCTTTTTCACACCCCTCAACCAACCACCCTGTCTGCTTTTACCTTCTGTCATACTTTATGTCTCTTCGGGGACTAGAAACAAGAAAGCTGTGAGAAGATAATCAAGCGGAAAAATAAAGGTTTCTTGAGTTTAAAAAAAATGAGAGCAGGGTCTGTGTAACCAACCATGTGTCACCAACACCGGAGAGGGGGGTTTACACAGTAACAGAAGGAGCTTGATAAGTGTTTGCTGGACTGAATGAACTGAACAGGAAATGCATTTTAAAGGAAATGTGATTTGTAAAGCAGTTTTGCAAACCTTTAGGGATTAGTTAAATGCTAGTTATTATTAGTTATGCCCTATAAACACTACATCTGAGGGTGCAGACAAATCTTGCAGAGAAGAGAGATCCCATTCATCCCCCTGAAAATAAAACCCTGACTCCCTGCCCCACCCCAGGTCCCAATCAGCTCTCGTTTTGGAGGGATCACTGCTATTCTCTCCCTCCGCCCTCCCGGTGTCTCTGACTCTGTTGTCTCTGTTTCTGTCTCTCATTTCTGCACCACTCAAATAGTCTCTAAAGCGTGCCAATATAACCGAGCCCAAAGTGAAAGTGATCGCTGTTGGATCTGCTCAGTGTGAAACAATGGACCTCAATGACTTTTTCCACTGACTTTTTAACTGAAGACGGGGCGGGGAGGCACGTTTGCATGTGAAGAGCTTGACTGTGACTCTTCTTTCCTATGGGGGAGATTGCATCAGGTAAACGATCTCTAAAGAGGTCGGGAGGCTCCTCTGGGACCCTGGGATTCTTTTCCCTCCCTGCCTGGCAGCTGCTGGCCCTGAGCTGGGGGTAGGAGAGGGGCAGCCCTCAGCTCCAGACAAAGATGACCAGCTGTAGCCCCAGGGACACCCTCTTACTCCAGTGCCAGGCTGTCAGCTCACCTCGCCGGCAAAAGGCTGCTGGGTGTCAGAGGCGCCACACCGGGAAGCGCAGACCTGGACACAATCCAGCTGGGGTTCGACTCGGGCAGACATTGGCAGAGCCATTGCCTCTCTCCCGTTGGACCCTGAGGCTTCTGTTAATCCATGTCACCTCGTCGGATCACACGGAAAAACAAGCTCAATCCAGGAACTACTCACTCCAGTCAGTTACAGAATGACGCTCTGAATATCTGGTTTCTTCGGCATCAACCTTTCTAAATGACTCATTTCACCTGTCACATCCCTGCAATGGATCCCCTTCCCCTAAAGGACAAAATGACCCTGATACCCTCCCTAACCTCCCTCCAGCCATATTTCCCACGTGGCCCTTTGGTGCAAACCATCATTCCAAGCAGGACAGTCTCTAGCACAAGCTTGGACGTCATCATCTTCTCGACTTGATTTCCATCATTCAGCAGAATTTTAGGGTACCAACTAGCTACCAACTAGCCCAACTCATGCCCATCCCTACCACCTACTCCCCCGAGAAAAGAATTCCTCCTAAGATATAAAGGTAAGCGGTCATTCAGCCTCTGTTTGAAGACTTCCAATGAGTAAGCACCCACAAAGCCCCACCATGAAGAGGTTCATTCGACTCTGGGGCTGGCTTTATTGTTAGGAAGTTTTTCCTTACTTCAAGGCTAAATGTTTTTCTTTGGAATTTCTGCTCTAAGTTGCTACTGGTTCGTCCCTATGAGACCAAACAGAACAAGAGGGAAGGATAAGGGAGCAGGCATTTATTAAGTACCAACCATGTGCCTACCAGTTTGCCACATGCCTAGGCCACCTAAAATGGCACCCCCCATGGAAGACTCCATTTTAGGTGGTCTGATCATTGCCAAACCCCTCTTACAATAATAATAACCTCCTCAAAGTCCAATCATGAAGGAAGGAGAGATAGCAATAACACGTCTGGGGAGGGCAAGCCTGGATGAACTACACTGGGGATTTCAGTGGGGCTCTGAGACCATTATGGTACCAAGGAATCCTGGTAGAAACATTGATGAGACTAAGGATTCCATGGATTGTGTTAGCCCTTTGGTTAGAATGATGCAACTGTCTCTCCCCCTTCCCCCCTTGCCCCATCCCATCCCCCAGTCAAAGGAATGGGCAGAGAGGCATAGGCTGGTCCACCCTGAAACTACGATGGTCTTGAGCATACTTGCAGTGAACCTACAAAGGATGAGCTTACACACCAAGACTTTGACTCAAGTGTACAAAAGCAAGTTTTTTATCCCCCTGTGCAATAACTCTCGGAACCACAAAAGACAAAAGAAGAGTAGAAAGTTAGCCATTGTTCTAGTACCATTTCCATCTGAATTCCTTCAAATAAGAGGAGAATAAGACAATAAGAATGATTATTATTATTTAAGAATACCATGTTCGATGCTTGCTGGTCCCCAGACCTCCAAACTATATGGAACAAAAAGCTGTAAAAATACTAAGATGGAAGAATCTAGCATGACAAAGTACATGTCATCCTTCCACAGGCTGCTACTAAGCATGCAGAAACTTTTATTCAATGAAAAAAAAAGTCCTTGCATCCATCTGTACCATGGTCTGCCCAACATTAAATAAAATAACATTAATAAAAGGCAGCCAGATGGCTCAGTGGATAGAGCATTGGGCCTCGAGACAGGAAAACCTGAGATCAAATTCAGCCTCAGGTATTTACTACCTGTGTGGCCCTAGGTGAGTCACTTAACCTCTGTCTGCCTCCATATTTTCTTCTGTAAAAACAAACAGGTGGGTGTTAATAATAATAGTATCTGCCTCCCAGGATTGTTGGGAAGACCACATGAGATAATATTTTTAAAGCAGTTAGCATAGTGCCTGGCACATGGGATGTGCTATATAAATGCTAGCAATTTATAGCAGCCTTCACCATCCACACCATCACCCCTCCCTGCTGGTTGGTAATTTTGGTGAACCTCTTCCTAACAAAGCACCCCTGGTTGGAACTTGGTAGTAGACTGTTGAGAGGTTTTCATGCTAGGATGACCCATGATCTAAGATAGCGACCTATAAACAGGAATTACAGCGTGTGAGTGTTATATTTCAAAGATTACCTTGTCCATTCTTCTTTTCTGGCAGATGACGAAACTGAGGCCTGGGGTGGGGGCAGGGGGTGAAGGGGCTTGCCCCAAATCACAGTTATATGGCAAAACAGACCTGGTCCAACCCTGCTCCGCAGGCTCCAAATCTCTCATCCTTTCCACCATGCTGTATGAATGAACTAGGGATGTCTGGGGGGCGGGCAGGCGAGAAAGGTGAGACAAACAAAGAGTACACTAGGCTCTAGCAATTCCTTTCCATCACCCCCAGTGAAGGGAGAGATGGAGAACCAGAGATCTGAACCAATTATGTGAAAAGTGAAAAGACTCCTTGCCTGTGAATGGAGACCCAGACAAGGCCATCCCACTTAAAGAGGCCTTGGGAGGCGCTAGGCCCCAGGAGGCCAGCCTGTGGATGACCTACTACAGTCCCAGGAAGGGCCAAACTCCTTCCTCCCAGGCTGGGCCCCAGCTCCCCCTGAAGTCACAGGCAGGAAAGGACCCGAGTCTCCAAGTTGGAAAAGGCAGATTTTGGCCTTAAATGACTCATTTGTGCCTCATCACCCCTCACCTTGATTTCCTTCCAATGGGCTAATGCCATGGTGATCCAAACTGAAGTTTCCTGTTCAGCAGTCAGCCAACACTTCGGGGAAAGGGCATTTGCAGCAAGCAGCGGCGGCAGTGTGGGCCAAGACCTCTACGACTGGGGGTAGGGGGTAGGGGTGGGGGTAACGGAGTGCGGATGAACCACATCTACTTCAAAGGATGTGGAAGAAAATGTCTGATGCCTAGTTTTAATGGACTTGGGAGAAAACAAAACAGAACAGAGCTCTTTGTGTGAGCGAGGCTGTCAGAAGTGAAGGCCTTCCCCATTTATGCTGGGCTTTGTCCAGGCCAAGGGTCCCAGGGAATGCTTCCAGTTAAAGCCAGGGTGGAGCTGCAGAGTGTTAGCAGGCTCTGCCAAAGGGCTGGGGAGTAGATGTGCCAAAACTGTTCACCCCCAGCCTCCCAATATCAGCTAAGGCCCACCCCAATCAAGCGATCTCTTCCACAACAAACCCAGCAAGACGGGGAGTGCTGTTATGATAACCCCATTTTATATATAAGGAAACTGAGGCTAGAATCTGGAAAGTGTCTATCCCAGGATTGGTAAGCCAGTAAGAACTGGGGAGGGGGGCTGGGACGCAGGTCTCCTGGTGTCCTTGCCTCTAACAGTAGGAGAAGCGGGACGTAGAGGTAGGATGTGGCCTAGTTTGAGAACAATACTACCTTATTTTTTATAGTGCTTTGTGGCTTAGGAATAGAGATCAGAGAATTGTGGTTCTAAGGCTGGAAGGTCCTAGAAATCATCTTCTAGTCCAACTCCCTCATTTTACAGATGAGGAAACTGAGGCCCATAGAGATGGAGAGCTATGCCCAAAATAATACTGGTAGCAGAGTTGGGATTTGAACCCAGAGCTTGGATGCCAAATTCAGTATTCTTTCTCACCATGCTACCTCCTTTCACAGAGCACTTTGCTAGTCACTTTCTTATCCAGTCCTAACAGCAACCCTGTGAGGTAGGCAGGACTGGTATCATTTTTCACATTTTATGGAACCTGAGTTTGAACCTTGCCTCGGATATTTACCAGTTGTGTGGTCCTGGCCAAGTCACTTAACTTTTCTCGGGGTCAGTTTCCTCATATGTAAAATGGGGTAATAATAGCTGCTGTTTATGGGATAAAAGGAGATACTATTTATAAAGCACTTTACAAGCCTTATGGCACTATATAAATACTATTTCTTGTTTTAATGATGTTAGCTATTGTCATTAATACTAGGTGGGTAGAGAGTCTGCCTCTAAGACAGGAAGATCTGGGTTCAAATGCTACCTTTGACACATACTGACTGTGTGATCCAAGACAAGTTTCAAACTCTCAGGACTCCAAGGCAGGGATGTCTGATGTCCACCCTGGCTGGCCCCATTGCATTGTGGGTAACTCTCTTGAGTGCTGCCAGAATCAGATGAAAATACAATTGGGAAATATTTAACAAAAGAAAAAAATACAATAGAACACAGTTCCTGTTGATATGTGGTTTTCTAAGTCAATATGCTCCTGCAGGGAACCTTATACATGATTTAATGGCCCCCATTTCTATGTAAGTTTGATGCCATTGGGCCGGGCAACTCTCCAAGACTATGAGGAGAGGCTTCCTCATCTGGGAGTTCCATACCAATAAAATCACAAGTGCAGCTTCTGTCCCCAATGATAAAGAGATGAGATTCAGAAGGGTCAAATGACTTACTCAGGCTAACACAGTCACAAAGATTAGAAATTATCCTTTAAAAACCAAAAGCAGAGTCTATTTAAATTTTAACCACTACAGACGAATCTTTTTAAAACACATCACACATTTCCTGACTTGGTAAACAGCTTGCTGAACATAACTCCTAAGGACTGTGACTCGCTATAAGGTATTCTAGAAGGGAAGAGGAAAAGAGAGAGAGAAAGAGAAAGTGGGAGAGGGAGGAAGCGAAGAGAGGGAGAGAGAGAGAGGTTAGGAAAGGGAATAGGAGAAAGAGAGTGGGAGAGAGAAGGAGTAGGAGAGAGAGGGAGTGGAAGAGGGAGAGAGAGGAAGAGGGGATGAGGGGGAGAGAGAGAAAAAGAGAGAGACAGAGAGAGAGAGACAGAGACAGAGAGAGAGACAAGGACAGAGAGACAGACAGACAGAGACAGAGACAGACAGAGACAGGGACAGAGACAGAGACAGAGAGACAGACAGAGACAGAGACACAGAAGGGAAACTGAATAAAAGTAGAGAGGCTGGAGAGTCAGTGTAGGGTGGGTTAAGGGAAGTGGTGGCAGATAAAACTGGAGAGAGAGTGTGGGACCATACTTTGGTTCAAAGACATGCTATGTCACTGGGCCACGTAGAGCTATGGAAGGCTCATCAGCAATGCAATGCTATGACCAGGTACTGTTAAGAAGCTGACTCTAGATGTGCTCAGGATGGATTAGAGGGGTAGAGATCAGAGGCAGCGAGCCCAAAGGCCAGGCAGGAGAGATGTAACAAAGGTGAGGAGTGGGAAGGTGACTGAGAATGGAAAGCTATGGGTACTTCTTCAGGTTTGGGTTTCTGGGAAGAGGGTGGCACATCCAGCTTCCTCTTTGTAAGCCTGGCCACAAACACATTTGGGCAGGAGAGTATAGTGGAAGGAGAAGCTGAGTTGGAGTAAGGAAGTCCTAGGTTTGAATCCCACTCCAGACACTTACGAGCTGTGTGATTCCAAGCATGTCTCTGATCCTCTGTTTCCTCATCTGTAAGACAGGGATAATAACAGTGCCCATCTCACAGGGTTGTGGTAAGGTTCAAAGGAAATAATGAATATAAAGCAATTTGTAAAAATTCTTAGAGTTCTACACAAGATGTAGCTATTATTATTAGGCATTTAATAAATGTTGAATTCAATTAAAGTGACAGATAGCTAGAGCAAGGTGCAGGCAATTTAGAGACAGGTCTAGAGCAGGGGTGGGGAACCTGCAGCCTCAAGGCCACATGTGGCCTTCTAGGTCGTCAAGTATGGCCCTTTGACTGAATCCAAACTTCACAGAACAAATCCCCTTAATAAAAGGATTTGTTCTGTGAAACTTGGACTCAATCGAAAGACCAAACCCAAGGACCTAGAAGGCCACATGTGGCCTCAAGGACCCAGAGGTCAGGGCTGGAGATGTCAGCTACAGAGAGGCGATAATCAAAGCCGTAGGAATAGATGAGGTAGCTAAGGGGAAGAGTGTAGAGAGAAAAGGCACAAGGACAGTGTTTTGGGGAATACCTTCTAAGGGTGAGAATCAATTGGTTTGTAGGTCCTAAAATCCCGGAAGGGTCCAGAAAAGAGTGATGATGGACCAATGAGGCCTCTGAAAGACCTAGGTTTCAGTCCTGATTCCAAAATTTAATGACCTGTTTGGCACTTCAGTTTTCCCATCCATAAAATGGGGGAGAACACTGCTTGAAATCCTTACCTCGCCAAGTTGCTGGGAGGAAAGCAAAACGTTGCCAACCTCTGAGCCCTCTACCAATAGGATCTGTTGCTATTATCTGTTGCTTTTGCAAATGGGGAAACTGTTTTTTTTTTTTAAGTTCACTAAGAAGAAAAGAACATTGTAGAGTGTTTTTGAGTCAGAAGGAAAGAGGCCAGCTTGGTCCTGACCAGATCCAAAGACCTTTCAATAAAACATTAGGATATTTTAGAAAACAACTAAAATTGGAATTTACGCAAAGTATGGGGCCTATTATCTGTATCTGACCTAAATGATTATGTGTAAAATTTGGCCACCTCTATCGCAAGGGCTGGGCCTGTGGTTAAAGAAACATGTCTTTGCTCGGACAGAAATAAATCTTTAAAGGACATTATAAAAAAATTATGTGTTGCATAATCTAAAAATATCCCCAAGTGGGGGGAAATACTCGCCAGAGGAAAGAGCAAAGTATGTTTATCTTTCAGGGGGGATGTTGATTTCTTACCAAATGATACTTTTCTTCGCTTTGTCCCCCGGTTCCTTGCTCTCCATCCTTATGAAGGCCCCCAGGTAGAAGTCACAGTTTGGGGGTAGGGAGAAGGAGACAGACATCTGGCTGTAGCTCACATGGACAGGTCCGTGCTCCAAGGGGCTCAGTCATGGTGCACAATCCCACCTCTTTAGAATGATGATCAATGAGAGGCAGAGGTTTGGAGGTGGCAGAAAGAGAATGGGACTTGGATAGAGAAGACCTATGTTTAAATTTTAAATTAATTTTAATTAATTAGAATAAATTTAAATGTTTAAATTAATTTAAACATTTAAATTAATTTTAATTAATTAATTAACTTAAAATGTTTAAATTCCATCTCAGCCACTTACAGGTTGTGTGACCCCAGCCAAGCGACTGCCTTTTTCTTAGCCTCAGTTTCCCCATTTGTAAAAAGGGAAGAATAATACTTGCTCTGGTTTCCTGCGATTTCATTGATGTAGGGAGCTCTTGGTGGAAATTTCCTCCTTCCCTCTCTGGAACTTAAATATTTTGTTCTCAAGGGACACAGGGATGTTAGGTGAGTTGTGTGTGATCACCCAGGTGGTATAGATGAAAAGCAGGACTTGAACCCAGGCCTTACTGACGACTCTAAGGCTAGACTTCTGTCCACTGGGTCACAATGCTTCTCACTGAGTCATGATGGAGAAAATATTTTGTAAACCTTAAACCCCGAGGCAAAGAAGAGTTATTATTATGATTCAGCAAAGGCCAGAGTTCTTGTAACCTCTTGCTGCCCTGGCTACGACTCAAAAACTCACTATAGCTGATGGCAAAGGTCAGCTGGGATTACATTGGGCCCTATGGGCTTCCCACTGGACACATCTGGTCTGCAATTGTTTCTCATTTATAGCGAAAATGTAGCCATGTCTCTCTTTTTCTCAGGCCATCAATCTGAGTGATCATCCAAATGAAGACCCTTTCCATCTCTATAAGACTGTGAAAAATACTTTTCCATCCCACACATACAAAAACAAAACAAAACAAAACCCAAAAAACTTGGCCTTCCCAAGAAACAGAGTGAAGTGGTCATGATGACTCTAGGTCATGAGAGCAAGGAAGGGGTCAATTAAAGTTAAGGAGCTAAGGGAGACTCACAGGGACATTAAAGATATGGAAAGAAACCACAGGGAACCCTGATCCTCCGAGCGGAGGTGAGAGCAAGGTTTGACACTTTCAGAATGGGTAGAAAAGTCTGTGGTTATTTTGTCCCCTGTGCCTTCACTCAGGTTGCTTGTAGCTAATGCCTGGAACACCTTTCCCCTCCCACTTTGCCTGTTAAAATTCCTGCCCATCTTTAAAATCCAGCTACAATGTTACCACTTCCATTCCAGGATGCTTTCTTTGAGCCCCTATCAGTAGCAACTCTCTTCCTCAAACCTAACATAGCACTTTGTTTGTACTTCTTTAATGATTCATCATGTTACAGTTTTCAGGGTTGCCATCTTCTCCATCTCCTGGAATAAAAGTCTCATGAGGGCAAGTATCCTGTCTTCTCTGAGTTTTGGATCTTTCTTCAGTCCAAAGCCCAGTGCTCTACAGCTAGTAGCTGTTCAATAGATGTTTGTATAATTGAATGGAATTTGACCTCCTGGAAGGAAAGTTACAAAGGAAATTAAATAATCACCCTTTCTTTTTATTGTCTAAACTATTATTGTCATCACTAGCCTTTCATAGAGCAGTTTTATCTAAACTAGCTGGTCAGTTTGTGTAAATCCTGGTGGAATCATTTGCAAGATTGACCTCAGCTGTGATACCCAAGGTCTGGGAGCCCTAAAAAAAATCCAGAATAGGGGTCCTTTTTGGTGTATTGCCAACAAATGGTTATACAGCCTTGCCCTGAACCTCTTCTGTAATGGGAAGGAAGGCACTAACCACCAAGGCCTACCATTCCACTTCTAGATAGCTGTAATTATTGGGAAATTTTTCCTTACATTAAAATCTACCTCTCTGCAACTTCAGGGGACCTGAGCTTGAATCTTCTTCTGTTTATTCATTACTGACATAACCTTGGACAAATTAGCTTAGCTCTATGGACCTTAGTTTACTTGTCTCTGTAAAAGGAGAGGATAGGCCAGAATAGATGGTCTTTGAGGTCATATCAAGCATTAAATCAAGGATCCTAAGATCCATTTACTACCTATGGGGGTTTAACACAAAAGTGAAGGCCAAAGGGAGCATGGGTTAAGTAGGATAAATGTGAAATCCTATCCTGGGGTTCAAACAATCAATTGCTTAAGAGCAAGATGGTAGAGATGTGGCTAGAAAACATTCCTGAAAAGGGCCTGGAGGTCTTAGTGGACCAAAGGCTCAATGAAAGCCATTAGTAGAAGTTGAAGGTGAACAGTTAACCTGATCTTAGATTATATTAAGAGATATAATGTTCAGAAGGAGAACAATGATAGATAGTTGTACTATTCTCTGCTCTGATAAGACTATTTCTGGAATGTGATGTCTAGCTCTGGGATCCACCTTTTAGGAAGAATATTAATGTGCTGATGTGTGTTAATAGGGGAATAACCTGGATGGCGAGGGAACTTGGAAACCATGTCATGAAGGAACATAGGAAGAACAAGGAATCTCTCTTCAGTTATCTTAAAGCCTATTTTGAAGGAAAGGAGCTGGATTTGGCCAGAAGGCGCACACAGGAGTAATGGAAGCTCACCCTCAGGAAAACCCTCCTAACAATCACTGCTGTCCAAGAGTGGACTGCCCTAGTAGGCAGTGAGTGCACCTATCCATGGAAGTCTTCAAGTGGAGGCTGGGTGACCCCTTCGTCAGGGATATTGTGGAAGAGATTCCTGTTAAGGTGAGGTTGGACTAGATGCTTGTTGAGGCTCCTTTTCCATCTGAGATTCCTTAATCCTAAATGCAGAGAGAGTTGTACAGAGAAGTATCCCAGGAAAATCACCTTGGAAGTCCCTGATTCATCTCTTGCCTGAAGCTGAATTTATGGATCTCTGTTTGTTTGAATTTAAGTAAACCTAGAACCATAGCTGTGACAGCAGAGCTGGTGGTAACCTGGCTGATAAGGTAGACATTTTCACCAGCCTAAGAAGCCTTCATGAGTTCTGCATGAGTAGGAGTTGATGCCAGCTCATAACTCACTCCTCTGCTACCCCTCCTTTCCCCTCCCCTACTAAACACAACTTATTCTTCTAGTCCCTTTTGTACTAGCAAGGCAATAATCACAATATAGACAATATTGTCAATATGCCTATGTGGTTCTGTAAAAGAGACTCTCCATATAGAAGGTAAAAGAAGTAAACATTCTATTCAGACACCAGAGAAGCAGATCCCAAAACCAATAAGCCCAATCCATCACAGTAGCAAAGAATTCAACACACAATATCACGGTGGAGAACTATTCCATTCCATAACTTTCTGCCCCATGCTGGGACCTTGCCACCAACAATCACTCACAGCATAGCTAGGACACATCTGCTCTCTCCTCATTTCCTCTGACACACTTTCCTTTTCCTCCACCACATGTGACTGAGGCTTCCTGTGACATAAGCAGTTCACATGGCCTATTAATGGGTGGGAAAGATTTTCAAATCTAAATTGTCATTACACCTTCGTCCTGAAGATAAAGGACCAAGATTGATCTTCCCTGCTTTTCCACAAAGACAAAATTTCTTGGAAACATCACTAGGAGTCACTTCTACATTCTGAGTCAGTTTTCTCAGCTATAAAATGGAAGGTAGGGGACGGGGACTAGGACAAGCACAAGAAGATCTGCTGAGCTGGCCCTTTCAGCTCTAATGTCATATGTTGGATTTTCTTTGTTAGATTCTCAGCACAAGGCACACCTGGGTGCTGATGGCAGGAAACATTACCCAAGCCTTTTCTCTGGCTATGCCTACATGATGCCAAGCCACTCATGTGCCTTAGATAACTCCATCCATCCACCAAACAACCAGGTTAGTGACAAGAACAGTCTTTCCGGTGGTCTTAGACTGAGCAGACAATGGATTGGGGACAGAATTCGTTGGTCAAGTCAACAAGCATTGATTAAATGTCTACTATATGCCAGGCACTGTGGTAAGTGCTAGGGATACAAAGAAAGGCAAAAAAAGTCCCTGCCCTCAAGGGGCTCACTATCTATTGGGGGAGACAATATGCAAATATCTATGAACAAACAAGATAGTGACAGGATAATCTGGACATAATCTCAGAGGAAAGGCCTTAGCATGAATGGGGAATCAGAAAAGGTTTCTTGCAAGAGAAGAGATATTAGCTGAGACCTGAAGGAAGTCAGGAGTCAGAGATGATAAGAAGGGAAAGCATTGCAGGCATGATGGAGAGCCAGAGAAAATGCATGGAGCCCGTGTCCAGCTCACAGAGTAAGTAGAAACGGGGTAACACCCGAATAAGGTGTGAGCAGACTGGGAAGGTGAGGAAGGAACTAAGTGAAGAAGGACTTTAAAAGTCAGACAAAGGGATTTAGAAGTTTGTATTTTATCTTGTAAGTAATAAGGTGGCATCAAATGTAGCAGCACATGATGAAGATTATCTCAGTATGCAAGAAAGAAGATCTCGATTTGAGTCTTACCTCCAATATTTACCGGCTGTATGACCCTAAGCAAGTCTCTTCCTCTCTCTGAAATTCAGTATTCCCATCTGTAAAATGGGGACACTCCTCGCCCTACCTACAGAGTGTCATAGGAAAGTTTTGTGTTAAATGTGGCCAGTAAACTTTCAGCATGCTATCTTTGATCCCTGCTGCCCCTCCTCATGGCATCTCCTTTGCCCATAGCGCCCAACACCCTCACACTACCCCCAGGTTGTCTATGACCCTCCAGGAAGCCTGATCTTCCTCCACTCTGGTCTTTTCTTTCCCTCTCTTTTGTCCTAGGGAAACTCACTCCCAGTCTATATCCTGAGAAAGCTATTTGCTAAATGGGATTCCCAGCAAGGTGTTAATAACTGATAAATGGTTGCCTGTGCTATTCCCAGGAGTATGTTATGTGCAGGGAACAAAAGCCCTAATGGTGAAATTCTATGCACTTAGGGAGGAAGCAAAAATGCAGTATGAAGGCCAGTACCCCTCAAAACCCACCAGCAAGGCAGCCACCCACATTTAAGGCCAGTCCAGATGATGCCCATTTGACAGAAGAAGAGTTGTTTACAATGCTACTCAGGGAAGACACTAGAGAGAGAGGAAACCATATGTCTTGGATGTTTTACAGAGAAGCATCTCTTTGACCATTTTCGGTTGTTTGGTTAGACCTAAAGAATCCCTCAGAAATGCAAAAGGGGCTGTCACACAGGAGACAGAGGACTCATGTTACTCGGGGGAAGGTCACAGCCATTGTCTCCCATTACACAGTTTCCATTGGAAAAACAGCCCCATTTCACCTTGGATCCAATCCAGGGAAACTTGCAAACAGATCTAGTTTCTCACTCAACAAGCCAAAACTGGCAGATTGCACTGCTCCCCGGACAGAGCTAGGGCTTCTGTCCCAGCTGAACTAACAATTTAGGGTAACTGGGTATCATTAATACAGTGAGAGGTTTGTTTGAACCTTTGCTTCTTTTCCGCATAACGCAGGGGTAAGTATCTCAGGGAGGCTGCCAGGGCTTCCTGGGCCTTTCCCAAACCGAGGCACCTGTGGGGGAAATGTGGGGAATGTCTGTGGCATGATCACTGGTTTATACATCACAGAATGACAGAAGGACAGAGCTGGACTAGACTGGACTTAATCTTACCACCTGCTACCCTCTCCTCTTGCTGTGCTGCTCTCCTCACTGGCTCCTCAATATCCAGAATCCTTCTCACCTGCAGGGCTTTCCTTCTTTTACCTGGAATGTCCAGTGTCCTTCATCTCTCCCTCTCCCACTCCTCCCATCCTTTAAGGCTCAGCCCAATCCTCACCTTCTTCAAAAAGCACGTCCCTCTTTCCTGACACCCTGTTATACTTATTGGTGAAGGTCGAATCAAAACCATCCCACCCTACTTCAGCCTTTGATACCTTAACTAGGTGAGAACAATCAATCACTCACTGGCTTCAGAATAAGTGCTAAGAGGCCTCTGAAAAGGAACAATTCTTCCACAAGGATTGTGTTTGGAGTTATATTTCCTTGGATAGGCCAAGGAAACTTGGCCACACCCCAGGAATTGTCTATAAATTATCAAGAAATGTGAGGAGTTGATTTCCAGGAATTGAAGTGTGTGGCTTTTCAGCATCATTAGCATGAACCAGATCTTCTCCCTACCCCTCTCCCTACCTTCCTCCTCCTTTGGCCTGTGGAGGGAGGGCAATATGAATTTTGAAGCATCTGGAGGATTTTAGAGCCTCTTCTTTTGTCTCCCCAAGACTGAGCTCTCTGAAGGCAGGGTCAGGGGTCTACTCCTATATCTCCCTCACAGTACCTAGCATCAGGCTGGGTATAGAGTGGATTCTGAGTTAAAAAATAAATAAAAAGATGTGTTAATTGATTAGGAAAGAGTTTTCTAGATGAAAGAAGCCAGTGAGGACCTAGATCTGAATTGAAATGGCTTGTTGAGAGAGGAGACAGGTATCTAGTCTGCCTACCTGGGCACAGTCAGCTGGCAAGAACACGCTTCTACATGCATCTGTGGAAAAAGGAGAAAACTGGCCCATTTCACTGAGTTTGATTCAGTGGACCACACAGTCATTCAACAACCCCTGAACCCTTGGCCAACACTCTAGCTCAGGCACTGATCACTTCTCCCCTTGACTAATGCAAATATCTTCCTAATGGATCTCCCTGCCTCCTGTCAGTCATTCAGTCAGCAAGCATTGATTAAGCACCTACTATGTGCCAGGCACTGTGCTAAGCACTAGGGATACAATGAGAGGCAAAACCAGTCCCTGTCCTCAAGGAGCTTACAGTCTAACAGGGAAGACAATGTAAATAATTAAAAATAGATAAGAGGGATGCAGAGTAACTGGAAGTTAATCTCAGAGGAGAAATCACTAGAACCTGAAGGGACCAGAGAAGGGCTCCTAAATAAGGGGAGATTTGCTCTAAAATATACAGAGAACTGAGTCAAATTTATAAGGATACAAGTCATTCCCCAATTGAGAAATGGTCAAAGGATATGAACAGGCAATTTTCAGAGGAAGAAATTAAAGATATCTAAAGTCATATAAAAATGCTCTAAATCTCTATTGATTAGAGAAATACAAATCAAAACAACTCTTAGGTACCACATCTCTCCTGTCAGATTGGCTAACATGTCAAAACAGGAAAATGATAAGTGCTGGAGAAGACGTGGGAAAATGGGAACATTATTGCATTGTTGGTGGAGTTGTGAACTGATCCAACCATTCTGGAGAGCAATTTGGAACTATGCCCAAAGGGCTATAAAAATGTGCATACCCTTCGACCCAGCAATGTCACTTTTAGGGCTATATCCCAAAGAGAACATACAAAGGGGAAAGGACCCGTATGCACAAAAATATTTATAGCAGCACTTTTTGTGGTGGCAAAGAATTGGAAATCAAAGGGATGCCCATCAATTGGGGAATGGCTAAACAAATTGTGATATATGCATGTAATGGAATACTATTGTGCCATAAGAAATGAGGAGCAGATGGACTTTATAAGAACCCGGAGAAACTTATATGATCTGATGATGAGTGAAGGAAGCAAAACCAGGAGAACATTGTACACCCACAGACACATTGCTTCTGTGATGACTAAACTTTGATAGACTTGGCTCTTCTTAACAATGCAAGGTACTTAGGCAGCTCCAAAAGACTCATGATGGAAAAGACTATCCACATCCAGAGAAAAAATTATGGAGTCTGAATGCAGATTGAAGCATACTATTTGTTCCCTCTTTTCTATTTTATTTTATTTTATTTTGGTTTTGTTTTATCTTTCTCATGATTCATTTCATTAGTTATAGTTCTTTTTTACAACTTGATTATTGGGAAAATAAGTTTAACATGAAGGTATATGTAGAACCTATATCAGGTCACATGCTGTCTTGGCAGGGGGAGGGGGGGGAGAAAATTTGGAACTCAAAAATGTGGAACTGAGTGTTGTAAACTAAAAATAAAATAAACTATGTATACATACATACATACATATATACATACATATATATATACATATATATATATATATACATACATATATATACAAGAAAACTGAGTTTGAGAAAGGTTAAGTGTTTGTCCAGAGTTACAATACTAGTGTCTGGAGTAGAGATTAGTCAATAAATATTTATTAAACAAAACAAAAAAAGAAGGGGAGATTTGAGCTGAGTATGAAGAAAAATGGAAACTATTGGGCATCAGTGAGAAGGGCCAGCACTCCCCTCTCCAATCCATCTTCCACACAGCTGCCAAAGTTGTGCTCCTAAAGTGGAGGTTTGACCACGTGTTTAAGAAGCATCTATGATCACCTCATAATCTGGATCCAGCTAAAATTATCTTTATTTCACACTATCTCCAACTCCACCCCCGCCCCACCCCCACACACCATGGACTCTATATTCCAAATAACCTGGCTTACTTGCTCTTCCATACATGACCTGCCATCTCTCACCTCCATGTCTTTACCTAGGCTGTCTCCCACACCTGGAACACCATTTCTCCTCACCTCCACACCTAGTTCCCTTCAAGGCTCAGCTCAGCTCACCTGCCACTTCCTCATTTTTTTCTTTTATGATTCTCCCAACTGTCAATGCTCCACCATAGAAAATTGCTTTTTATTTACTTTATTTATATTTATTTCATTTTATATTCATATATAGGATATACATATCATATATACAATTTATCTTTGTACATATTTTCTTTCCCTCGGACCTACCCTCTCTCCCCCCATAAAATGTAAGCTTCTTGAGGGAAGAGACATTTTCCATTTTGCTTTTGCATTCTTAATGCATGGTATAGAGTAGGAACTTTGTAAATGTTTATTGAAACCAATAAAAAATAAAGTAACTAGAACCAGGAATAAATTACACCTAATGACTACAATCATGTAAAATCTTTCAGAAACCAAACATTGGATAATTATAATGTTCAGTTGTTTCAGTCGTATCTGACTCTTCATGACCCCATGTAGGGTTTTCTTGGCAAAGATATTGGAGTGTCTTGCCATTTTCTTCTCCAGCTGATTTTACAGATGAGGAAACTGAGGCAAACAATGTTAAGTGACCTGCCCAGGGTCACACAGCTAGTAAGTGTCTGAGGCCAGATTAACTCACAAAGATGAGTCTTCCTAAGTTCCAGACCCAGCACTCTATCTACTGCACCATCTAGCTGCCTATTAAATACTTACTTATCTCTCTAAGCCCAACTAAAATATCACCTCTTCCAAAAAGCCTGCTTTGATTCTCTATCAGTGATGGTTCTGCCCAACTTGGACCTCACACTGCACTTTTTTGTACTTGTCTTGGTTGTTTCTTATGTATTATTGTTGTTTATCATAGGTATCTACACGTGTGCTGTTCCCCTCTTGGTCTATGAGCTTCACAAATGCAGGGACCACATCTTATCTAAACTTTGTTTCTCCCTCATACATCACACACTGGACTCTGTACATGTAGATACTTAATAAATGTTTGCTGAATTGGACTTAAGGGATAGGAAAGGTCATCATATTTAGGATTATTTTGATTCACCACAGCAGGGCAAGTTTCTTAAGAAATATGGGTGGTGGGTGGGACTGTGAAAGGAGAGTGCTACAGAATCTGGGGACAGCCTGTTAAATAGCAACATATGAGACCGGATTTCCTTTCCTCGGAGATTTTAAAAAATGAGATATTTATCTCTTTTGGTTAGATCAGATGACATCTTAGCTGAAGGCAGAGGAAGAGAAGAGATGAACCCTCAAGGGTCATATCCTGTCTTAGTTCCCCACAAGGATGACCCTTAACCCAACAACCTTCCACCGAGCCCAGTATTCATCTTGGCATGGCCTAGGAAGTGAGGGAGAAGTTATTTTCATATCTCCACGTAATAAATGAGGAAATGGAGACACAGAGAATCCCTGGCCATGATCAGATAATGACCCTGCAATGCATGGAAAGAGTAACAAATAGGGAATCAGGAATCCTAGGTTTTGGTTCTAGTTAACCGGCTTTGGGCAAGTGACTTTCCCCACTCTGACCTCAGTTTCTTCATCTGGGAAGTGAGGGAGTTGGCAAAAATAGTCATAGCAGTATTATAACAGTAAAAGGCTGGTAACACAAGTAGACTTGTGTTAATTGGAGAGTGGATAAATTAATTGTCATTTGTGAATGCAATAGAACACTACCACACCATAAGAAACAATGAGAGAATTCAGAGAAGCATGAGGTGACTTACATGAACTGATACAGAGCAAAGTATGCAAAACTAGGAAGCTGTCTACACAATGAATACAACAAGGCAAATGGAAAAAAAAAACCAAACTGAACACTATGTGGACCAAGGTTGGCCCCAGTAAAGAGATGAGAAAATGCGTTTCCCTTTCTTCTTTGCAGAGGTGAGGCAGTATGGGTACGGAGCATTGCATATACCCTCCAACTTACTGGTATTAGTTTTGCCAAAATGTTTTTGTAACTGAATCCCAAAGTCCATTGGTATGGACCTCTCTTCTGTGGTAGAAATCAATGCCTCATGCTTGTTTAAGGAGAGGGGCAGAGTTGGTGAGTGAGTGGAAAGGAGAGTTCCTCAGTTTCTTTTCAAGTTCAAGATGTTTCAAAGAATGGGGGGAGGGATCTATTTAGAAACGAGGATAAGGTTTTAAAAAAAGGATGAATACATTAAAGAAGAAAAAAAGAAAAATGAAGGAGTAGAAAAGATGACCTCTGAGATATCTTCAAGTTCTGACATTTTATAGTTTAGTGATACTCAAGAACCAGGGACTGAAGCCATACCTAGAGTATTGTTTTTAGTTTGGGCTCCTGCATTTTAGGAAAGGAACTGACCAACTGGAGAGTGCGTAGAGGAGAGTGACCTGGAAGACGGATAAGAGGCCCAGAAATCGTATGTCAGGAGGACCAGTTAAAGAAGATGGGCATATTGAGATTGAAAAAGAAAAGGAAAGAAGCATCACATTTAAGAGGGATTAGATCTGTTCTCCTTGGCCACAGAGAGTACAATGACGGGCAATGGATGGAAGTTAGAGGACTGAATGGAGGAAGGTGTCCAGAGGAGCAATAGGCTGCCCCCATCATAGGAGGTCCTCAAGCACTGGCTGGTTAGCTATGAGTCAGAGATGGAGTACAGGGGTCTGCTCTTTGGGTAATAGTTGGACCAGATGGCCCTTCAGGTCTCCTCTAACTTGGAGATCCTGTAATCCATGGATCCAGTCTCCCAGTCCCCAAGGATCACCCACATTCCAAAGAGGAAAAGCCCCATTGGAAGCCCAGAAAGCAAAGATTCTCCCTCATGACTTTGGAGGTGTATGATTTCATTGGTGTAGGGAATTTCTAGTTAGAAAATTGCCTTCACCAATATAGATTTGGCAACTGCTCTGCAATTTGTCTGGGGTATGGGGGGAGGGCTGCCTGAGGAACATGGCTTGCCAAGGGTTACACATCCAGTGTGTATCAGGGGTGGGTTTTGAACCAAGGTCTTCTTGATTTCAAAGACCAGACCTCTAATCATTATGCTGCTTCTCAATAACAGTACTATGTATGTTAAAGATCAGGGATTCTTAACCTGGGGTCCATGAACACGTGTGTGTGTGTGTGTGTGTGTGTGTGTGTCTGTGTCTGTGTGTATGTATATTTATACATACATAAACATATACACACATACACATATACACACATGTATATACATACATAAAATTGTAAATAACTGGTTTCTTTTGCAGTCTTATATTTTATGAATTTAAAAGTATTATTTTGACTGAATGCAGGGGTGACTTTAAAAAGTAATAATACACACTATCTATCACTTTAAATTGTTGAAAACAGACCAGGGGAAGGAGAGGTCCTTTTTCTGGATGTAGGGTTTTATGCTCTTGACCAATCAAATCAGTAAATGGCATTTTTATTTCTCTTTATGTCCTCCATGGCTTCCCCCACCCCTCATATTTCTTAATTTCTGTCGTGTCCCTTATTAACTGCCATTTTCTAAGTGAATTCTTTTCAATAAAAGGAAAGAAGAGATGCAAGAAAAGTATTATTCTGAGAAGGGGCCCATCAGCTTCACCAGAGTGCCAGAGGGGCCCAGTTTTGACGAGATGCTAGCATCAAAAACCACAAGCAGCCTCTGAAAAAAAGGGGAAAGATCCTCCCCTCTTGGTCTCATAGTCTCACTGGAGAGCGGGTTCTGTGCCCCAGAATCCCTGCATTCTTCCTGGTGCAGCCCATCAAACAATTATTGGTAGGGGGTTGGAGAGTGGGTGTATAGAGATTATGCACTGGCTGGTAAAAGCCACTGTTGTGGGCTCCAGGCACAAATAACCTTTCTTGGATGTGTGAATTACACAGAGAGCCCACGGAAAAAGTCCAGATGCAAACCCAAAAAGCTTCCTTCCCCTCCAGCCCCTTCTGAAAGTCAGCGAGGAGACTTTCCTCCGGCACATCCCCACTGTTGGCCCAGCTGGGGAAAAGGTTCATGGCATAGGAGGTATGTCAAGCCCACGTCCTCACTCCAGGCCTCTTTCTCCATCGAGCCAGGCTGTTTTCTTTGGAGAGAAACGGGAATTCTTTCATGCATAGCAATTGACACACCAGATGATAAAAGTGCCCACTGGGTAAACCAGAGACCTCCATCCTTCCCCGAAACATCCAGCTTTACAAGTTTCATGGGAGGCTTCTCCCAGTGCCAAAGACATCATCTGGAAGTGTTTCCAAGGATCAGGTTCAGGCTCTTCATATTTAAGAGTCCTGGCAGGCTGTAATGGATACAAACGCGGCAGCAAAATTCCCCTTTCAATGAGCTTAGCTCTGCCAAAAAGTGACAAAGACAGAGCAGGCTGTCTGTTTGGATGCTCCTGGCTCTCCTGCTTAGGGCAATCTGAACTTTATCTACACGCTTTTACCTACAGGAGGCCAGCCAGAGATTTACCCTCATCCCGGAATGTCCTCCCTCTCGGAATCCATTCAAGGCTCAGCCCATACATCACCTCCTACAGGAGGCCCACCCTGATCACCATCATCAGGGTCCTCCTCCCGTGCTATTTTGTATTTACTTATATGTGTACCCCTTGCTTCCCCCCTGTAGAATGTAAGCTCCTTGAAGGCAAGAGCTGTTTTGGGTTTTGGCTTTGTTTGCCATTGTACCAACATGGACAGAGTTGACTCCAGTCGTGAAGCCCTGAATTCAAGTTCTGCTTTTGATTCATACTGGCTGTGACCCAGGACATGTCAGTTAGCATCTCACCACTGTAGGCAATTCCCCAAGTCATAGACTGTTAACCATTTTTGTGGGTCATGGACCCCCTTGTCAATCTGCTTAAGCCTACAGATACCTCCAAATAATTTTTTTAAAAAATTCATAATTGAAGGAAATGCTAAATTTTAGTTAGAGATCAGTGAAAATGAAGATTTTTTTCCCCATCCAAGTTCACAGACCCCTTGAAAGCTGTCTACAGATTCCTCTCCGGTCAAAAAAACCTCACTTCTACAAAACAGGTGTCAACCTGCATTGGGAGAGGGACTTTGCTCATCCAAGAGGTAAAGATGCCTCGTCCCTCGTGCCTCGGACAGTGTTTGGCAGACAGGGGCTTAATAAATGATTGTTGAGTCGAGCTGAATCAGCAGAAGTCTAAACTCTACTCCGCTGAGATTTTAAAATAAAACAGCAGGACTTTCGGACTCTGTTTCATCACATTTACCTAAATAGTGATTTCTCCAAGTTCACATGTGTGCTTAGGAAAAAATGTATATTTATACATATGTTACTCATCATATATGTGTATATATCTATATCTGTCTATCTCTATATCAATCTATGCCAAGCAACAGATAGATAGAACGATAGATACATAGATGAATGGATAGATAGATATGTGGATAGATAGATAGATAGATAGATAGATAGATAGATAGATAGATAGATATCATCCCAGGGCTCCAAAGAAAGAGGGGAAAGTAAGTGTTTGAGATTATTAGCAAGTGATTTGATGAGTGGATCCCGACAGGATCCCAAAGATTCAGGATGGGCTATGGTGGGAATAAACATGGAATCACACAGGTAGCCTTGGAGACAGATTACTTAGTCTCTCCCATTTCCCATAAGGGGAAATTGAAGCATGGACCTTAAAAATAAGTTATATCCTCATCGATGCCCTGTGGATTAGATGTGGTCCTAACTACAGAAAAAGGTGCCCATGTAGACCAGTGGTCTCTCAAGTGAGGACTTGGGCTCCCAGGTAGAAGCATGGTATCATCTTGGCAAGGTGGCAGGGTATGGTCCCAAGGGGTGTGACGGGAACACAGGTCTCTTCCTATGCTTGCTGCACTAGCTGGCTTGTCTCCAGAGCAATGAGCCTCATCCTCATACCCCAACACTCCCATCAGATAACTCCCTCCGGCCATTCTGCAAGCTTTCAGTCTCCCCTCTCCTGAGCCAGATGTCAGCTCCTTAAGGCAGTTATAGCCTAAACTGCTCACTAGTCATGGCAGCTGTGCAGGTGCCACTGGGAAGAAAATCTGCCCCTGCCCCAGATTACCTTGTGCTACAGCAGCTTTCTTGAAGAAACTGCTCTTAGTTGAGGGCAATGACAGATAAGTAAAGTGAATAAAAGCTTTCAGTTTTGCTTTGACGGAGCGAGGATCACACAGCCTGAAGAGGCATGCATGGCTTAGTACCTTTCCCCACCAAACCCACCCACCTTCCAAATTGATGTTACTGTTGCAGAAACCACCAATCTTCTAATCACCCAGGATTTTACAAATTCAGTGTCACTGTTGCCTCCTCATTCTCCCCTATTCCACATATCTAATCTTCAATTCACCAGGTGCTAAATCTAATCATTTCTACATCTCTTTTTACCTCTCCTCCTTCTCTGCACTCATGCAGCCACCATTCTGGTGCACAGCCCCTTCATCTCTTTCCTGGACTTCTTCAATAACCTCCTAATTTGTGTCTCTGCCTCAAGTCTCTTCCCTTTCTAAATCATCCTTTGCATAGCTGTCAAAGACAGCGGACAGTGGTCCAGTGGATTGAGCACTGGAGTCGGAGTCAGGAAGATATGGGTTCAAGTCCTGCCTTTGACATTTTCTAATTATGCAACTGAGTCTCCAAGATTTATCTGCTCAGTTATATCTGCTGTGGGAGGCAGCTTTCACAATGATGAAATCTCAGATCCTTGATGTGTTATTATCCTGGGGCATCAGAAACTACAAAGGACCTCCCTCTAAAAGTGATCTATCTACTGAATGAACAAAAGAAAAGTCAGGAAAAAAATTCTGGCCTCAAACACATGAAAATAGTCAAAGAAACATCTAAGTCAGCTCAATTGAAGCCCACAACCACATTCTTTGACCTTGATGGAAAAACATAAATGCATGCCTTTTACCTGGGCCAAATAATCTTTGTCAGCCTATCATCAGAAAATAATCTCAGGCCTTTCAGACATTTTTAGGAAGGAAGACCATATGTCTGGGGTTTTTGTTTTACCATTCAGCAAACATTCTAAGGAGATTTGAAGAGCAGTCTCTTCCTGCATGCTTTATGACTCCCAGCTGACAAAAAGTACCCATAAAATTCATTATCCAAACACTGTAGAGCAGGGGTGGGGAATCTGCAGCCTTGAGGTTACATGTGGCCCTCTAGGTCCTCAAGTGTGGCCCTCTGACTGAATCCAAACTTCACAGAACAAATCCCTTAATAAAAGGAATTGTTCTGTAAAACTTGGACTCGGTCACAAGGCTGCACCTAAAGACCTAGAAGGCCACATGTGGCCTTAAGGCCACAGGTTCCCCAACCCCGCATATAGGAAATAAAATTCCTCCTCCTTTCCCCCAATCCTGACATATACTGCCCTGCCCCCAAAAAGTAAAAGTTTATTAGCTTAACATATCCTAGCTTTTGGGATTATCCTCACACCATCGGGCTGTCCAAAGCTTCTCCAAAAAGTTCTCTGCAATGATGAAACTTAAAGTGCCTGGAGGAAAGAGAAGAGGGAATGGATCATAATTTCCACTTGGCATTTGGGTTTGATTTTACAAAGCAGAATTGAAAAGCTGAAAAGAAGAAAAATTAAGCTGATGTAAAAGACCAATAAAAATGCATTTTCCAAAGGACCCAAGCTCCTACTAAGTGAGATCCCATTTCTGAGGTGTCTGAAGGCCCACAGAGGAGCCCAAAAGGCAGGGAGGGCCAAGAATTGGCTGAGTCCCCAGTGCAGAGGATGTGTTATGGCCAGCCAGAATGAGCATGTGCAAGGGAAGCCTTTATTTGACAGTGACCACTTGGTCTTACATCGTCTCACCTTTCCAAGCTCCTGCTAAATCTCTAATGGTGAAGGTGCTGGACTTTCATGCATCAGCCCAGGACACAAAGTTCTGGGATACAAGTCCCAAAAAGCAGCAATCTATGCCAGTCAGGAGATGAAGGCAAGGCTTTCTCCATACCTGGCTGCAAATCCCACAGAGTTCATAGGGCTTTCATGGTACAAAAGCCACAGAGTTTGTTCCAGGACAAAAGTGCATCCTCTCTGCTTGTGGGACCTTTTTAATATGTGAGACGACATATCTAAAGTACTCTGTTAACAATGAAGGTACTCTATGAAGGTCAGCTATTATCACTATTACAAAGTGGGTTAGACTTAAGCAAAGTAGAACACTGTCTTGTACCAACAAGGAAAAAAAGTCAGGCAGCCTGGGTGTGAGTTTGAGTTACTTATTCATTCAGATAAGTGTGGGAGGGGCCGCTGTGCTAGGTACCAGAGAACACAAAGACAGAAACAGAGAAGACCCTGCCCTCAAGGAGCTTACAGTCTACTGGGGGTGGGGGAAGGGAGAGAACATGTGAATAGACAAGGGGACACAAAATGCTAAGTTGTTTGGGGGAAGAGAAGCATTCAAAAAACTGGGAGAATCAGTAAAGGCTTCTTAGAAGAGGCAGCATGTGAGCTGAGCTTTGTAGGGGTTCAGGGGGTAGAGGGAGGAAGGAGAACCTTCAATAAGATGACAGATAGAATGCCTCTTATGGGGCACAGCAAATAGACCATTTTGGCTGTAGGTGAGAGTATTGGGAGGTAATGTGTAATTGCCTTGGAAAAAGAAGTAATAGATACATTTTTGCAATGCATTCTAAGGACCCCAAAGCAATAGGGAGTCATTAGAACTTTATAAGCAGAGGAGTCTCACCATCAGACCTGGGCTTTTATAATAGGACTTTGGCAACTTTGCTTGGGGAGAGACCAGAGGCAAGAGGGCCCATTGAGAGGCCATTGCCAATAGTCCAGGTGAGTCACGTTAAGGGACTGAACCAGGGTGATAAGTATGTGATCAGAGAGTTGGCAACTGGCTTAATATGGTGGTTAGCATGATTTCACCCTCATTAGACTGTGAGCTCTCTGAGAGCAGAATCTGGTTTTTCCTTTCTTTGAATTCACAGCACTTATACAGTGCCTGACACATAGTAGGCACTTCATAAATGCTCGTTGACCTGACTCACTTGTCCATACCTACTCTAATTTCATCAAGCAATAGTGGGAACTCGTGATCTCCAACTACACGGAATGAAAGACTTTCAAAACATAGAGATCTAAGAGAGACATTCAAAATTATGAGGGGACAGGATGAGGTATGCATCATCCCTGTTGTCCTGTTTCCTACTAGAATCAGATCAAGGATGCTTTCAGTGAATCCACTTACTGCCTAAGATTTCTATTGAACTACAAAAAGCAGTTATTTTATCTACCAATGTAATATTCCATAGAATAGTCAATACAAAACAATAATGGCAAAGGAATAACGTGCCCCGTGACTATTTCTGTCTGAACACCACCAAAAAAAAGATGGGAATAAGATAGTAATAACTATCGGAGACTACAGAAAGGTCATCTTTAAGAAGCCTTGAGTGACTGATCAAGACAGATTACATAAGGAAATGGTAGAAATTGTGCAACATATCACTAGAGGTTGTAAAAATTTAGCACCCAGCAAGATTCAGCCCAGTACCTCGCATTACCCATCCCAAGCTCTTATTTTTCATAAACTAACAGATGACGAATCCCTGTACTTCAGATACAGACATTAAATATGCTTGGGATCTTAACAAATAAACTGTCCTGAAACTGAATCTTTTTCATAGACAAAATGGTTGCTTATAATTACTCATACATAACATCCATCTATAAAAACTTAATAATGATATTTTTAAAAATTGTGTTTATTTTTAATAGCTGGGGACAGCTAGGTGGTGCAGTGGATAGAGTGCCAGGTCTGTAGTGAGGAAGACTCATCTTCAGGAGTTCAAATCTGGCCTCAGACACTTAATAGCTGTGTGGCCCTGGGCAAGTCACTTCACCTTGTTTGCCTCAGTTTTCTCATCTGTAAACTAAACTGAAGAAGGAAATGGCAAACCACTCCAGCATCTTTACCAAGAAAACCCCAAATGGGGTCAGGGAAAGTCAGATATGACTGAAACGACTGAACATTATAATTATCCAATGTTTGGTTTCTGGAAGATTTTACATGATTGTAGTCATTAGGTGTAATTTATTCCTGGTTCTAGGAAACCAACGAAAGTGGTTTGCAGATTCCTCTAATACACTTGGTTCTACTCAATCATAAAAGAGACCCTTAAGATCACCAAGCCCAATCCTTTCTCTTTACGTATGGGGAGAGTGAGACTCGGAGAGGCAGAAGTGATTTAACCAAAGTCAAAGAGATAATGAAAATCAAAGTCCCAGTCCTTGTTTCACATTTAGTGCAAGCTTATCCCTCAGAGCCTGAGGGTTCAGGTAAACAATGCCTTTAACTAAATTATCCAAACACTGTATGACCTTGGGCAAGTCACTTAACCCCAATTACCTTGCCTTCCCCACTCCAAAAAAAAGAAAGTAAAAAGAAAAAAGAAAGTAAAAGTAGGTAAAAGCTACCAGCAAAGAAATTGAGAGCAGTTGGCAAAGGAGGTTCCCTGAGGTCCTGGGAACACCATCAAAGTCCTAAAATGGTTTTTATATCCTCCTTGTCCAAAGGGTTCACAAGTGGTTCCTTGATCAATTCAACTGGGGGCAAAGTTAACTCAAGCTACCTCAGGTGTTCTCCAAAATATCTTGTCTCACAACATCCCTGGTCAGTGTTGTGGGAATGTTGGGGGTAACTCAAGCCTCCTGGGGCCCATCAGCATCCTGGTCCACAACACAGAATGACAGCTAAAATTCAGGTCCCCTGACTGCAGTCCCATGCTTTCTCTAATGTATCGTTTGCTCACTCATTTGGAATTGGCGATCCTTTCATCTGGAAGGGGAAGTGGGGTGGTCTGAAGTCAAGCTTTCCTAAACAAAACAGGTGTGCCTTAGGAAGATTATTTTGGTGGCTGTAAGGAGGATGGATTGGAATGGGGAAAGAACAGAAGGTGAGAGACTAATTACAAAGTTACTGCAGTGGACCAGGAGACAGGTGAAAGCCCTGAGGTGGGCGGTGGCTATGAATAGAGAGAAGGGGGTATAGGTGAGAGATGCTGGGGAACCTATATCAATGAACCTGGCCTCTGGTTGAATGTGGGGGGAGGTTGGAGGAGGGAGGAAGAATGAAGAGTCCAGAATGTCTCTGAGGTTACAAACCTGACTAACTTGGAGGATGGCAGTGCACTCAGCAGAAGCCAGGAAATTTAGAGGAGAGGCAGGTTTAGGGAAAAGAAGGATATGTTGAGTTTGAGATGCCAATGGAACATCTAGGTGGCGATGTCTAATAATACTGGCAATCAGGTCAGAAAGAAGGGCTGATGATGTACATTAGGCATCATCTGCTTGGAGATGATCATTAAACCCGTGAGAGCTGATTAAATCAACCAAAGAGGGGTGTATCGAGTAGGGGTTCTTAACCTTTTTAAGTAATGGAGCCCTCTACCAATCTGGTAAAGAAAGACAATCTCTGCCCTCAAGGAGCTTACACTCTAATGGCGGAGGGGGTGCACAACACACAGAAGGAAGTTTGAAAGTGGGGAAGGGGATAACAGGACCCTTTGTCAGAATAATTAAATTTAATTAAGTTAAATCAGAATAATTTAAATATTTGAAGGAAATGCTAACTTTCATTCAGAGGTAAGTGAAAATGACGATGTATTTTTTCCCATTTGAGTTCACAGACACTCTCCCCTCCCCCAGGTGGACCTGAGATGAATCTGCAACGGCAACTGAAAAATGAGGGTCAGATATATAAGAGGAGAACCAGGAGAGTGAAGTCAGTATCTTTGTCCAGAATTGTGCCTCTCCTATGTGGAATGCACTCCTTCCCTCCTAAACTCCACCTGCAGGAATTCCCACGTTCCCTCAAAGCTCAGTTTTTCAATGACACCTCCTCCATGAGGCTATAAAGACCTGCAGACAGGTCAAGGAGGATCATGACTGAAGCAAGGCCATTGAATTTAGTAGCTAAGATACTGTTGGTAACCTTGGAGAGCGTGGTTTAAATGGTTGGAGGGGAAAGTCAGAAACCTGATTAGAAAGGGGATAAGGAGTGAGTGAATGGTGACAAAGCCAAGACAGCAAAAGGAGAAAGCTGTTTCTAAGAAGCAGTCAAGGGGAGAAATGACCCAAGACACCAGCTTGAGAGGTTATCAGGGGCAAGGGAAGGGTTTTTATTTGTTTGTTTTTAAGACAGGGAGACCTGAACAGGCTTGACTGCTTCATTCCTCTTTGGCCTCCACTCCTGATTGTCAGGATATCCTCCACCATGCCATAGCAGCCTCCTCACTCTACCCAGATGGCCTCCTCCTCCTCCTGGAAGTTAGCCTCACCCCTGACTTTCTCACATTGGAAATATATTGTGCCCCTGAAGCTCCATCCTCTGCTTGGTTGGTTCCTCCCAGAACCTCTGTTTTAAGGAAAGTGCCTAGGCCAACTGTGTCTTCATTCCTCTTTGGGGTCCCCTCCTGACTCTCTGGACCTACCTTCTCCCTTCTTTCTTCCTTTGTTTTTTAACTTCCTTTATATGTTGTCTTCTCCTCCTCCCTTTTAGAATGTAAGCCCCTTGATGGAAGGGACTGTTTTTTTCTGCTTGTGTTTGTTTTCCTAGTGCTTGGCACACAAGTAAGCATTTATAAATTTGTCGGCCTTGTGGGCAACAGGGAAGGAGCCAGTGTAAAAGGAGAGATGGAGCTTGAAGGAGTGACAGGGAATGATTCAAGGCAGGCTCCCAGAGGAGCTGAGAGGATGAGATCAAAGACACAAGTAGAGGGTTTATCCTTTGAAGAGGAGAAGGGGGACAGAAAGGTGAAGATGCATAAGAATTCTGAGTCATGAAACAGGGGAGATGACGGAACGCATGTCAGATGACAGGGCAAAGGTGGAGATGATCTGGGGGCTTCAGGAAAGAAGGAAAGTTTGGAAAAGTGACTTTGGAGAATATAAAAGATTCAGTCAGGGGGCAGAGTATAGCACCACAGGTTCAGAATCTTCTGGCAAGATGGCAGTTTGAATGGTCATGACTAAGTCCAGCTACTCTGTGCCGCTTCAAAACAATGACAAATGTGTCAGATATAGCAAGAGAAAGGAAAGAAAGTTTCATATGAAAAGCCTTGCAGGAAAACTGAAGGAAAACCCCACATAAAAGAGTAAGCAAAAAAAGGGTCTGATACAATAAAATCATTGGTTCTTTCAAGGAATATCTATTATGGGTCTACCACAGGTCTCTTGTCTGGTGTCTACCACTGTCTCTTCCCTCTGATAAGTTAAATTCCATTAGGGATAAAATTGAGAAGAAATCTTTGGAAGGCAAGAACAAGACTGCCACAAAACCAATTCTTATAAAAGAGACTGGACATAGTACATGAACCTCCAGAGTAGTTTAGAATCACAGAATGCTTGTGCTCTCCAAAGTCATCAGGGACTTCTTAATCACCACATCTCATGGCTTTTTCTCAGGTGTTATCCTTTTGACCTCTTTGCAGCACCTGCCACGGGTAAGTACCCTAAAGTACCTCCTGGGTACTTTTTCCTTTCTGGGAGTCAGTAACATTATTTCTCTCTTGATAACCCTCCTACCTCCCTGACCCCTCCTCCTCAGTTCTCTTTTCTGGATCATCTATAGTCCTCACTCTAACTGCGCTCCCCATACAGTCTTCCTTTCCAGGAGAGGAATGAAGTTTGACCAGCCTGGGCAACCTCTACGATATAGAAGCCCCAGGAGGAATTCACCAATGGGAGAAGAGCCAGCCTGGTGGAAGGATACTCTGGGGTAAGAAGACGGAAGAGATAGCTGCATATTCCAGGATGAGGCCCCAGGTGCTGTTCTAGGATGAGACAGCAGCCGAGGCATGGTTTAGAACTCCAGAAAGTCAGGCACAGAGCTAGGAGGAAAAGCAACTTTCTAGAGGGAATGAAAAAAAAAATACAAAGATTAATAATAAACAAAAACAAATCAACAAGGACAAATATATGTGTGTATATGTGAATATATACATATATACATACATATGTATGTATATATACCTGTAGCTAGAAGATTTCTACAAAGCGACAGAAGTAGAAGACAGAGTTCAGTGTAATAGTTCGAGAATGACTGAGCTCTCAGAAACAAAGGAAGAAACAAGGTGTCTAAACACCCATATTCTGGGAAAACATATAAGAAACCCGCACACACATATCAGAAGCAGAGGACAGAATGCAAGCTGATAGAAATCACAGCACATTGACCAAGAACGCCAGATTCTCAGTCAAGGTGCTGAACCCAAATATCAAAAATATTGTCTCAGAGTCTCAGAGCTTCAAGAGCGAAGTTTAGCAGCAGTCAAAAGGGAGTAATAAATAAAAATTAAAACACACTTATGAAGCATCCGCTCTATGCCAAGCACCAGACTGAGTGCTAGAGACACAAATGTAAGGAGGATGTAGTCTCTGCCCTCAAGGAGCTCACATTCCAATAGGGGAAGACAACATATATAGGAGATGGGTGACCAGGCAAAGGTGTTTGAGTTCAGGAAGTTACAGTGAACGGAGCAACAGAGGAGTTGATGGACATTCCCTTTCTAGTAGCAGTGGTAGTACTCACACTATTATGGTACCCAGAAAAAAAGGAGCAGTGAGAATGGCAGGGATGGGGAGTGATACAGTGTGTGTGTGTGTGTGTGTGTCCACATACTCACATGAGTGTGCATTTATGCACTCGCCAATCAGGACAGCTTAAACCACAGAGAAGAAGTTCCAGAGCTGAGTAAGTTAAGTCCCCCCAGGGGATTTTGAACTCAACATGAACTCAGCCACAATATATAGACAAAAAAAATCATCAAATCTTTGGCTGAGTCATGTGGATTTGTTTATAGAAACAGATGTGTTTATGAAAGCAGTAGAAGACCAGGTCATTACTGCTAAAAATTACAGAAAGGTCATCCTTCAGGAGCACAGACTTATCAATCAATGAAGATTTAACAAGGAAGTGTTGAAACTGTATCACTGCAAATTGTAATAACTTAGCACCTACCAAACACCTAGAAAGACATGATTAAGTGGACCAAATTATGCATCAGAAGCTCATTATCCTTCATAAATCAATACAAGTACAAAGCCCAAAAAAATTAAATTAATTGAAAAAGAACCAGTGCATCAACATAGACAAAACTGCTATTCACAGCTGCCTGTACATGAGTTAAATTTAAATTCATTAAAAATTCATTAAAATTTAGTAGATTTTTTTTATAATAGATGTCACAATCCTCAAAACTCATTGCATCCAATTGACATAGAATGAACAGTTCTTTAAATATAGAAGCCCAGTAGAGAAAATCAAAACAGAATGAGGTATATGTTATCTCTACATCCTATCTGCTTTCAGAGAGTCTAGGGAAGCCTATGGCTCCAGGCCAGGCCTAACTTAGGATATTCCAAAGCTTCAGGTTTGGGATTGGAAGGAAATGCAACGTGAGTAGACCATTCAGCAGTTAACAAAATGAGATTTACTTAGCAGTGGTGTGAAAAGGATACTCAAAAGGCTATATATAGGCTCCATTCAGGTCTACGCAGTCCTCACCCTCTCCCCTTTCTTCATCTGATCAGAAAAGATGTGCTGATTCCCACGACTGTGGGACATCCATCAAGTCTGAAGGGCACTAACTCCTTGTGGGCTGGCTCTCTATTTTTGACCAGGAAGCTGCCTCAATGGCTCAAGCCTTAGCCCACTGGACCAACTAAGTCATGGAAAGGCTTCTTTGGTTTTAAGGGAAATTTAAAAAACAAACAAACAACTAGCCCAACCTACATGACAGGGCCTCGTAGACATTGCACCTAACTCATGAGCTTATAACCCAACACTTGCAGACGATTATTTTATCCACCTGTATACTAGTCAACCAAGCATTAGATGAAATGACAGTAGTCCACCAGTGACCTCTTTCTATCTGAAGTACTTCAAATATAAAATAAAAACAAGAAAACAGCAAAAATAATTCACATTTACATAGTTCTTAGAGGTTACATATGTTATCTCATTTGATCCTCACAACAACCCTGTTGGGTAGGTGCTAATTTTTTTCTCTATTTTATATGTGAGGAAACCAAAGCTCAGGAAAGTGCAGTGGTTTTTTCAGGGTCACACACAACTATGAAGTGCATGAGACTAGATCTCATTCTAGCCCTGTATCTACTAGGCCATGTTGCCTCAGGACTCCACGTTGTCGGCAAGAACTAATTCAAATCCTATAAGATTATGCAAGAATAACCAAAACAAATACAAAGACTGCAGTGTGTGTGTGTGTGTGTGTGTGTGTGTGTGTGTGTGTGTGTGTGAGAGAGAGAGAGAGAGAGAGAGATGGAACCACATCCCCAAAATGACTTTATCCCACAATATCAAAAATATTCCATCTGAAAAAAAGATGAATCTTCATTAAGATCAGCATGAGAATTCTAATGAGAATTCCTAATGAGAATTCCAAAACAGAGTAGGGCTTTTACTTACACATTAACCAGAGTTGTTGAAATTTAAACAAGAGAATCTAGACTTGAGCAAATAAGAAGTAAAGAAAGGCTCAATAACACCAAGATGATAAGTCTATTGAGTTTTAAGGTCACACTTAGATAAGCATTATTTAAAAAACAAAAGTAAGGTGGATACATAGAACTGGATTGTCCTAAGGACCAAAAAGGGAATGGGTTGTTTGGGGTGGGTAAGAAATGAAATGCTATTTCTTGAAATCTGGTAATGCCTCGAAGACTAATTGAGCAAAGAAGTGGAGGATGAAAGAGAAAGATTCCTAATCCACATTCTTCTTTAGGAAAGGGTTTTTAAAAGGGGAGGAGATATATTAGTAAAAGTGGGATCTTCTGATAGGGCTTGTGGGTAGGAGGGGCATGTGTAATTAAGACCAGATTTAGCCAAAGGGAGATAAGCTTTATCTGTGTTTGTTGTTGCTGGAGGTGGTTATAGTTAGCTTTGGTTCAGTGGATAGACTGCTGGACCTGACTGGAGCCAAGAAGATGTGGGGTTCAATCCTGCCTCAAAAACTTTTAAGCTATGTGATGTTGGGAAAATCACTTAACCTCTCGGCTTTATTTTATTATGTATAAAATGAGGGGGCTGGGCTTGGTCAACTCTAAAGTCCCTTCCACCTCAAAAAGGAAGCAAAATGTAGGATGGATTAAAAAAATTTGTTTACATATACCACATGTTCGTTTACATATACCACATAGAGATTTAAGATTATTAAGATTTAAGATATTTAGATTTAAGGTGAAAGGCCTGAATAAAATCTGTTATTTCAGCATAATACCAAAAAACAGAAGCTGCAACCATGATTTCAGATAAGGTAATGGCAAACAGGTAACATTAAAAGAGACCACCAGGAAACTACAGCATGATTAAAGTCACCTTAGATAATGAAACAATATCAATATATGTGTTAAATGAAATAGCAACAAATTTCTTAAAGAAAATTAAGGGCTGCTAGGTGGTGCAGTGAGTAGAGCAGCGGCCCTGGAGTCAGGAGGACCTGAGTTCAAATCTGGCCTCAGACACTTGACATACTTACTAGCTGTGTGACCTTGGGCAAGTCACTTAACCCCAATTGCCCTGCCTTCCCCCCTCAAACCACCCCCCCAAAAAAAGAAAATTAAAAAGGCTTAGATAGTAAGACAATTCAAAAATACAAAAATGAACAAAACATGAAATGACAACCAAAACAATTTGATCTCCAAAAACAAAATTGAGCAAGCCTTAAATGAACTCTCTTGGAAAAACTCCAGAACCAAATGAATTTAAATATGAATTCTATTAAATATTGAAGGGACAAATAATTCCTATGGCACATGAACTGTTTTTCAAAATAGAAAAAGAAAACACTCTGCTAAATTCTTTATATGAAACAAATATGGTCTTGATTCACAACCTATGGAAAGATAAAGTAGAGAAAGAGAAATAGAGACCAATCTCACAAATGAATATTGATTCAGAAATGTTAAATAATATACTGCCAAAAGGATTATAGAAATACATTTTAAAATTCATTGACTATTTGAGATTTATTAATAATACAACAATGCTTCACCATTGGGAACATGATAATCATGATAAATTATATTAATAAGAAAAAATATGATTTTATCAATAGATTTAGAAAAATTGTCAATAAAATGTAATATTTATTTTTAGTAAAAAAAAAACACTAATAAGCCAAGGAATAAAAGGAAACCTCTGTAACATAATCAAAACCATTTATTTAAAATCAAGTGATAACATTATATAATGGAGGAAAACTGCAAGTTTTCAAAATAAAATTAGAAGTTGAAGGTACCCAATGTTACCATGACTACTTGGAATCATTAGAAATACGAGCCATAGCAATAAGAGTGACCCCACCCCTCCCCACACAAAACCAAAAAAAAAAGGATGTAAATATTGGTAAATAAAAACAATATTATTTTTATTTGTGGGTGATATGATGTATTATTTAGAAAACCATAGAAAATCAATAAAAATTAATTGCTTCAGCAAAGAAGCATTATACAAAACTATCAACATTTCCCTATACTATTAAAAAGATCAGGAAAAAGGACTAGAAAGAGAAATGCTATTTAAAGTAAAATTGTTAAGTATGTAGGAGTTAATTTACCTAGACATTGATAGAATCTATATAAATAAAACAATAAAACAATTTTCACAATAAAATTAGACATAAATAAGTGGAGAGATAGTCAATGGCCATGAAAATAGGCCACATCGATACAGTAAAAATTGATTCTATGCCACTTAATAGTATGCCAATCAAAATCCCAAAGTGATACCTTATAGTATTTGACAATATAATAAAATTCATATGGGGTGGAGGTGGGGGGGAGTCAAGAATATCTAGGAAAATAATTTTTAAAAGGATTGGAATGAAAGGAGTTTGGCATCATCAGATCTCAAATTATACTATAAAACAATAATTAACAAGCCTTTTTAAGCACCTGCTGTGAAAGAGGCCATTCTAAGTGCTGGGTGTTCAAAGACCCAGCAACTAGGTGGTGCAGAGCATAGAATACCATGCCTGGAGTCAGGAAGACTCATCCTCTCGAATCCAAATCTGGCCTCAGGCACTTAATAGCTGTGCGACCCCGGGCAAGTCACTTAACCCTATGTGCCTCGGTTTCCTCATCTGTAAAATGAGCTGGAGAAGGAAATGGCAAACCATTCCAGTATCTTCGCCAAGAAAACCCCAAATATGGTCATAAAGAGTCAGACGCACCTGAACAACAGCACAAATTCAGACAAAAGCAGAACAGTCCCTGCCCTCAAGGAGCTTATATTCTGCTTGTGGGAAACAACATATACACAGATAATTAAATATATTCTTTCCTTTTTTTGAATCAAATTGTTTGAATCAAACTGTTTATTTTATTGGTTTTTTTTTTTCATAAAACCAGCTCCTAGTTTTACTTACTAGTTCAAAGATTTTCTTAGTTTCAATTTTATCAATCTCTCCTTTGAGTTTCAGGATTTCCAATTTGAGGTTTAATTGGTGATTTTTAATTTGTTCTTTTTCTAGTTTTTAGTTGCATGTTGAATTCGTTGATCTGCTCTTTCTCTGTTTTACTGATGTAAGTGTTTAGAGATATAAATTTTCCCTTAAATACAATTTTGGCTGCATCCCATAAATCTTGACATAGTGTCTCATTGCTGTGATTCTCTTTAATGAAATTATTGATTATTTCTATTATTTGTTCTTTGACCAACTATTCTTCAGGATTTGATTATTTAGTTTCCGATTCAAATCTTTCCATTGAATGTAATTTTTATTGCATCATGATCTGAAAAGGATGCATTTAATATTTCTGTTTTTCTGCATTTGATTGTGAGGTTTGTATGCCCTAATATACAGTCAATTTTTGTGTAGGTGCCATGTACCACGGAGAAAAAAGTATTTTCCTTTCTGTCCCCATTCAATTGTCTCCAGAGGTCTATCGTACCTAACTTTTCTACTATTCCATTCACCTCCTTAACTTCTTTCTTGTTTATTTTGTGGTTAGATTTATCTAGTTTTGAAAGGGGAAAGTTGAGGTCCCCCACTAGTATAATTTTACTGTCAATTTCCTCTCGTAACTCATTTAACTTTTTTAAAAATTTGGATGCTGTACCATTTGGTGCATATATGTTTAGTACTGATCTTACTTCATTGTCTATGGTACCTTTTAGAAAGATGTAGTTACCTTTCTTATCTCTTTTAATTAGATCTGTTTTTGTTTTTGCTTTGACTGAGATCATGATTGTTAACTCTGCTTTTTTTTTACATCAGCTGAAGCATAATGGATTCTGCTCCAGCCTTTTACCTTTACTCTGTGTGTGTCTCTCTGCTTCAAATGTGTTTCTTGTAAACAACATATTGTAGGATTCTGGTTCTTAATCCACTCTGCTATCTGCTTCCATTTTACAGGTGAGTTCATCCCATTCACATTCACAATTATGATTACTATGTATTTCCCTCCATTTTCTTTTTCCCCGTTTGTCCTTCCCTTTCTCTCTCCTTTCACTCCATTCTTCCTCACCAGTGTTTTGGTCACAGATAATTACACATGAAAAATTTAAAAAAATAAATAAATATAAAGCAATTTTGGTGAAGATGGGGCACCAATAGCTAGGAGGAATTGGAAAGGTCTCTTGTAGGAATTGATTCCTATGCCGAGCCTTGAAAAAGGTAGTGACTCCAGTAGACACTGTCTGAATGCACTGCGTTTTGTTAAGGGAGAACACACAAGCACAACATAATTTATTTTCCATTATGAATGATGCTGTTGATATGGGATCCATTGGTTTGCTGTCATGCCAATTCATTTGTGTGTTACTCTCCATAATCCCATTAAGGGTTTTCTTGGCAAAGGTACTAGAGTGGCTTGCCATATCCTTCTCCAGCTCGTTTTACAGATGAGGAAATTGAGGGAAACAGGATTAAGTCACTTGCCTGGGGTCACACAGCTAGTAAGTGTCTGAGGCCGGATTTGAACTCAGGTCTTCCTGAGTCTAGCCACCTAGCTACCTTCCATTGGTTCAGGTGTTACTAAAAGAACCCGTGTAGACTTAGTTCCCCTTCAGCATTGCATTTACATACAAATTCCAGCTGGGGTGAGAAGATGGTAAAAAGAGCTCCTATTTTGAATTCCTGGAACTGGATAAATTCTGTCTAAGGATATTGAAAGAATTGCTGAGCATGACTCTTGAATGACATTCTCTGATCTCTGAAGAATTATAGGGAACCAATACATATATACATGCACACACATGTATATTCTATCTATAACCATTATATATACATATATTATAGTTTATATTGTTTATATATACATATATATAGTTTATACATGCATAATGTACCTTTTCTTTTTTGGATCAGATCTATAATTTCATTGGTATGGGTAGTTCCCAGCGATGAAGCTCCCTCATCATAACAGGTAGGGACCTGCTCTGTGAGTGTTAATCTTAGGGAGTTGGATAGGACACTACAACATTAAGCAACTTATCCAGGGTCACGCAGCCAGTAATGTGTCAGGGACAAAACTCATGCCAAGGTACCTGGAAGCGAGTAGCCTTGGACTTTTGCAAGCTGAGTCAATAGAAGACAATTTCTGGCATAGTTCTATCAAACTGGGACAACTGGGTCTGGCAAATGGACTGGGTGCCCGTCATCAAGGGGCACTAGCCTAGAAAATGTGGAGATACTCATCAATACAAAGTGGACTCCCATGGGGTATATTTTTTTTTCAGCCTCAGCTGAAACTACCACAATTCATGATTAAGTCATTGAGAGGTTACCATCTTCCCGGAGGAGGGAAGGAGTGCCCACATCTTAAATTATACAAACACACATATTCACACAGTTATGCATTGTATGAACCTGCTGGGTGGCATAGTAGATAGAGTCAGAAAGACCCAATTTTTTAATCTTTCTTCAGACCCTAGCAGTGTGACTCTGAGCTAGTCATTTAACTCCTCTTTGCATCAGTTTCCTCTTCTGTAAAATGGGTGTAATAATCCCTTACACAACTATTGTAAGGATCAAATGAGATAACACGCAAAGCCCTTTGCAACCCATAAATGCATGCTATTATTACAACAGGCTAAAATCGAAGCTGCAGCCTCCCAGAGCATCAGGCTCTGGTTAGTGACGATCTCTTGTCTTGGGAGCCAGGGTTTAGCAGTTGGGGAGAAGTCAGCACTTCGGTGAGTGAAGCTAAATGAAGTGTGGGGGGAAGGTTGGTAACGTAGCAGCCCATCTCCGTGGTCACATCTGCTTCCAACTTCACACTAAGAGTTAAAAGCTAGCGGTGTGCATGAAGCCCAGAATTCAGGTAGATTTGGCCAGTCGGTTTCAATTTTCAAGAGAAGTCTTGGATGCAACAAGTGAGTTCAGTTTCTGCGGCTCACAGGCAATAGGATTTTGGAGGCAAACGCACTCGCTTTGCTGGCGTGAGTGAGACAGAGGTCAAGGCTCTCAAAGTATCTCTTTGTGTTTCAGCGAGTGCCATCTATTTTAAAATCATCATAATCTTTATTTGAAAAATGCTTTCAAAAAAAAGAGGCCGATCTGTTCCTCATTAACGCAGTGCAATCCTGATGCGAAGTGACAGGATTATTTGTTTAGCAGATACTCGGTCTGTTTGTAGTTTTTGGCAAATGTATTTGGACTTAACAATGTCGAAGTCAGACATTGCATGTAGCTTTCATGTTAAATTAGGCAGGGCTAACACGGTGCCAAGATGAAGCCGAAACAGAGTGTTCTTTTTTGTGAAGCAGGCACCTGGGACCAATTGCAATTCAGTAGTCCCGGACAGCCTTGTGGTGGGTTCCATGTTTCCTGTAATCACAGCCGCATGCTCGCGGGTTTTGGAGTGGTACTGACAAAATGAAAGGTAAAAGATCACCCCGAAGGCAGGTGCTTGGTAGCTATGGAAAAAGACTTCCACTTCTGGTCCGGTGCAGGAGAGTGCACTTTGGGCGGCTTCGGGAGTCGGTTTGCAGAAAGGTACAAACAACCTGTGAACTGTTGTCTCTGGGTTGTGTCGGTGCTCGATAATAACCCTAGATTCTGAAATTAAAACGTATGACAAGGTTTGAAAATGTCAGTGACTGCAGATGTTTTCATCCCACTGCAAGGTTCCTTACCAGCCAGTCTTCATCTACTCTAACCATTTTGTCTTCTTCCGCAAACACTGGTTCAGTTCCCAGCTCCACCACTTATCAGGGTGTGGGACCTTGGGCAAGGCACTTCCCTTTGGTTTCCTGATTTATAAATTGAGGGAGTTAGTTAGACTAGATCAATTGTCCTTGACCTCGGGTAAAAGAACTTTTAAAAAATTCTGCTCAGTCAGCAAAAATCTGCCCTTTTCTCCCTCATTCCCAACCCCTACATCCGGTTGAGAAAGAAAGAAAACAAAACCCATTACAAATGTGTATAGTCAAGCAAAATAAATTTCTTCATTGGCCGTATCCAAAAGAACCCATGTCTCATTCCGCATTCTGAGTCTTTCCCCTTTCTAGCAGGAGGTGGGTAGTGTGTTTCATCACGAGTCCTCTGAAATTACGGTTGTTCAATCCACTCATCAGAAGTCTTTTGAAGCTGTTTGTCTTTACACACATTATTGTCACGGTAAAAAATGTTTTCCTGGTTCTCCTCCTTTGTGTATTATTTCATACAAATCTTCCCAGGTTTTTCTGAAACGATCCACTGCCATCATTTGTTATAGCACAATAGTATTCCATTACATTTATATACCATGATTTGTTCGCCTATTCCCCAATTGGTGGACACCCCATTCAGTTTCCAGTTCTTCGCCACCGCAAAAAGGGCAGTTATAAATATTCTTGTACACATTTAGTTTGTTTTGCTCAGGACTAATGTCTCTCTTAATCTAATCTCCCTCTTATTCCCTTTTCTCTTTTCCCTTCTGTTCCCCTATTTAGTGAAATATATTTCTTTGTCCAACTGTGTGTGTGTGTTCTTCCCTTTTTTTTTTTTTGACCAGTTCTGATAAGACTGGGATTCAGGTGTCACCTGCTTCCCTCACTTTTTCCTTCTTGTTTGTATGGACTTCTCCTTGCCCACCCTGATTATATATGATAATTTCCCTCATCCTTCCTCTTCCTTCTCTCCCTACCCCCCAGCATAGTCTCCTTCCCCTCCCTTTCCATTCTTGTAAGTTATTCTTGGTTATAAAACCATATCCGTTGCCTTCTGAAACACCATATTCCAAGTTTTCCACTCCTTTGGAATGATGGCAACTAAATCATGTGTAAGTCTGATTGTGGCTCCTGGGTACCTGAATTTTTTTTTTTTAACTTTCTGGTTATTTGCAGTACTTTTTGTTTAACCTAGAAACTCTAGATTTTTGGCTGTAATATTCCTGGGAGCTTTCATTTTGAGACTTCTTTTAGGAAATGACCAATAGATTTTATTTCCACTTGGCTTTCTGATTCTAAGAGATCTCAGCATTTTTTAAGATTTCTTGAAATATGATGTCTCAGGTTTATATTTTGGTCATGGTGTTCAGGTATTCCAATGACTCTTCAATTTCTCCTCAGTCTGTTTTCCAGATTGGTTGTTTTTGCTGAGATATTTTACATTTTCTTTCATTTTTTTCAGTCTTTTGACTTTTTAAAGTATTTCTTGTTATCTCATGGAGTCAGTTTCTATCTGGTCCATTCTAGTTTCCAGGGATATTGTTGTTTGGACAAAGTTCTGTACCTCTTGTGCTAAGCTGTTAACTTCCTTTCCAATTTTTTCTTCCTTAGCTCTAATTTCTTTTCTAAATTTTTTCCTCTAGCACTCTCATTTTATTTGTAAAAACATTTTAAGCTCCTTTTAAAAACTATCATATCATTTCTTTTTTTTGGAGGGGGGAAGGCAGGGCAATTGGGGTTAAGTGACTTGCCCAAGGTTATATCATTTCTTTTGAGAATTCTAGTTGATTTTGTGCTCAAGTTGCATTTTTCTTTTAGGCTTTGCTTATAGATGTTTTAGTGTTATTTTCCTCTTCTGGATTTGTTGTGTCTGGAATCCCTGTCACCATAATAGATTTTTATGGAGGATTCTTTTTTAATATGCTAATTCTCCTAGCCTATTTCATGACTTTAGACTTTATGGTAGGGCTGGGCTTTTCACACTTCTGGAGGAAATGTTTGTACTGTTCCTTCTGCTGATTTTGCAGTTATTGAGAGTTGGGCAGGTCAGGTTGAGGACCTGCAGGCTTTCAGTGCTCCCAAAGTGGTCTCATCCAGGGCAGAGTCTGATTATTGCCTCCTTGGTCTAAGCTCTTCATGCTCTTGTCCTGGGTTTGGGTTAGAGCACTACACTTGTGGGCTTGCCCCATTTGAAGTTCTGCAGCTTGAGTTTTGAACTCAGTCAATCAAGCTGACTGCACATTTCTGCTGGTTCATTGTGACAACTTTGTAGGCTTCTCTTTGGTCTGTAATTCTGGCCCTTGTTATTCCTCTGCGGACTTCAGTCTGGTCTAGACCCCTATGCCACATAGCTGCTGTTTGCTTCTGAACTTGCTTCTTGCTCAGTATACAGCCTACTTATAACTGCAACCACTCTTCACCCCAGAATACCAGGTCCCCTCTTCAGTTTGCCCTGAATTTATGATCTACAATGGGTAGTGAGCAACAGCACCTGTTGCTGCACCCAATACAAATACCCCTGTATGCTGGATCTGGAACCACTTCCTTCCCTGCTGTACAGCCTCTCCTTGGGTTTGAATTTGGGCATGTTCCTGCCCAGACCCCCCCCCAACCCTAGTGTATGCAGACCTCTGTCTCCCTATGCTGAACTGGGCTGGAAAAATAACACTGTATTTTTGAAATTTCCTGATCAAGATTTGGTCTGTTACATTTTCTAGATCTGTGTGGAAGAGGTGTTGGAGGAGTAAGGGGAGCTCACTGGACTTCTTCCTGCTGGTCTGCCATCTTGGCTTCCAAACTTGTTTCCTATATATGTCTACATGCATGCATGTGTATATGTATATGTATACATATACATATACACATATAATATTAAAGTAGGAAAAATATGTATGCATGTGTGTGTATATATTATTTTATTTTGTTTGTTACTTCAATATAATTGGTTTCTTTTATAATCTTATGTATTTAAAAACATTGTTCTAAGCAGGAGTTCACAGATGTCCCCAGACTGATTGTCAAAGGACTCCAGGACAAACTTCAGACTGCCCATACTCGATGGTTTTCAAGCTCCTTTCCAGCTCTGGCTATTAACATTTTAGAATTTAGTCCATTCTTTCCCAATGATCCCTATGTCATGTGACTAATGAAGGATAAACATTTGCCTATAGCTGATTTATTTGGAATTCTTCTATAAACATGGGTTCCTATTAAAACCAAGTGAAAAAGAAGAAGAGAGTATATTCCCATTTGTCTATATTGTCAAACAACCCACCAGGGTCTGGCCTCAGGCACACTCAGCTTCCCTTGGCAGCCCAGAGGTTGGCCTACCATGGAAACCATCAGAGGTTTGTTACCAGCTCAAGCCAGAGCTGGGTGCCATGCCAATGGGGGAGTGTAAAGGCTTAACAGATATTTGTTCAATTGAGCTGAATCTGACAAAACAGGCCTTGCCACACCTGGGTCATGGGGCAGATTCAAGAGCCAGGCATCAGGCAGGGCCAGAAGGACTTGAGGTGTATCGCCTTTGTGCTTTCTCCTTTGGGTGTCAGAAGCAAGGTCTGGGCTAGAGCAAGGGCCCCCAGCCCTGAAATCTACATCTTGGTCAACTGGGTATTATCATCTCCTGATTTATCTTGGGCATTAACTGCTTTCTACTGATACTTGCTGTTTTCTTTCTAAGGCAATGATCCTTCTCATGACAAGAGAAAACAGACATAAAATAAGAATTGTTTTTCCTATTCAATCAGCACTTACTGAGTGCCTACTGTGAACTATGCTAGGTGCTAGGAACAAAAAAAAAATGAAAACAATCACTGCCTTCAACATGCTTACCATTTGGGGTAAGAGAATGAGGGGAAAATGGGCACAGAGAAATATATTCCTTAGGAGAGAGGAAATATATTCACAGATAAGTATATTCAAAACACACATAGAATAAGTACAAAGCAACTGGGGGAGGGGCAGTAAGGAGGCCAATAAAGTCTTCCTCTATTTGCCTCATCATGGCATGGCAGTGACCCTGGGCCTTCAAAGGCTATGCCACTAGGTCAAGTTCTGGCAGGTCCCACCAACGTATAAAGGCTCTGGTTATGTGATTGATAATAGGCTGTATGTCTATCATCTGAGCACCAGCCTAGAAGGAGCTGGATAAATGGAAGTTAATTGCCCATTCATGAGGTACCTATTATGTGTTCATAAGATCGTGGATTTTGAGCTGGAAATGACAGGCACCGAGAGGTTAGGTGACTTACCCAGGGTCACAGCTACTAAAAGTCTGAGGTAAGATTTGAACTCAGATTTTCCTGATTCCAAGACCAGAACTCTATCCATTGAGCTCATGGTACTTACTGGGCTAGGCTTCTTCTCATTCCAATACTTTAAAAGATCTGTGTTTTAATTGGTCTTCCTCTTTGTTGAAACAAAACAATTTGTAGCCCCTACATGGTTTAGTAGACAGGTGGTCTTCATGGATTATACTGGCAAAAAAATAAAATAAAATAAACCATTCCCTCTGTTGTCCAGTCCTACAGTGATGAGCATCTCTGAACTTAGGTAGGCTAGTGCCCCGGAAAGTTTACATTCCAAAGGTCAGTCAGTCAATAAGCACTTATTAAGCCCCTACTCTTAATGAGCTCAGAGTCTAACAGGAAAGACAACATTTAGGCACAAACAAGATATAAACAACGTCATTGGGAGGGGGTGTTATTGCAGAAGGAAAGTGGCAAGATGAAAGGAGATGGGTAAGGCTTCTTGTAAAAGGCAGGACCTCAGCCGAAACCTGAAGGAAGCCGGCGAAGCCAGGAGGCGGAGATGAGGAGAGGGTTCCAGGCATGTCAAGCATCTTAGGAACGGAAGAGCCAAGGTTCAAATTCGGGTCTTCTACCTCCAAGTCCAGTGCTCTTTTGGCCGTACCAAGTCCATTGATGAAGAGGAAGAAATCACTGAGAGTGGCACTCTCAGTGTTCCAGAATGTGTTCCAGATAACACATGCCCCAGGGATCGGGAGGGTGTTCAGGCAGCATCAGAGGCCCTTGGGGCAGCATGGGGGTGAGTTATCTGGGTGCCTCAGAGAGCACTGAGACCCTTGGGAGAAATGCAGAAAGAGGAATGGAAATGAAGGGCAGGGCAACCAAGGTGAAACTTAAGATCACATGATTTTGAGCTGGAAGAATTTAGAGCTCATCTATTCCAAGCCATTCATTTCACTGATGAGAAAACTTATTTTCCATTAAACATCCTTTGGTCTTATTTTTCCTTTGCCCTTATTTAGACCTTGAACATGCACTGACTTCCTCATCTCATGTTTGGATTACAGAAGTGTTCAGAGGTACACGTGATATTCTCTGATTGAGAAGAGCCTAACAACCTGCACGTGGGCTGGACCAGCCCTTGGCCATTGGCTTGTGTTGACGTTGTCTCTCAGTGGCCGCTATTCAATGTTCAGTACCCAGGTCAGGACTCCAGAGGCGTTTAGTGTAAAACCTTAGACTCACAGGCACAGAATCACAGATATTTACAGCTAGAAGGTAACTCTGAGATCTTCTTGTCCACGCCCTTTTTGTTACAGGTCTTTGTTATATGATTTTACGCCCACACTGCTTTCTTCACATCATGATCCTAAAGAAGAGAGAACAAAACCCGACAGATTTCGCCTCAATTACTTTGGAAAGTTTTCACATCGCTATTTTAAAAATCACACCTCTTCGGCCTCGATTGTAATTTATGGTTGCAATGTGGCAGTGCACAGGCAGCATGATGTGATGGAAGGAATGCTGGGCTGGGAGTCTGAGGTCCCGGATTCTAATCCTACTCTACCAGTAATTACCTGTGTGACAGCTCCCTTCTCTGGCTTCCCCTCTCTTGACCTCGGCTGGACTCTGACCTCTTGAGATCCCTTCCATCTCTCTTCCTATGAACTCCTTGTTGCCTCATGCTGATGTACCACACACTTTGTGATAATCTCATTAACTGCGAATGACAAGACAGGCACACCCTGAATGAGATGCGCCCTGGAAAGCTCTTCTCAGTGGGTCTGCCAAGGCCAAGGGGAGTCATGAGGACTTTTATCCAGCTCTTTGTTACATGACCTTCCAAAGATCCATCTGTGTCTGTGGGTGTCCTGGGAAGGGACCCCCAGTCTCTTGTCTGGCAGCCGAGGACTCCAGCTATTGCCTCTTCCTGGCTCAGGAAGAGTTGAAATCTAGGTCTGTGTAACACCAAACCCCAAGACACAAAATGAAAACTCCAACCAATCTGGAGGATGTCTCTAATAGTCATATGTTTGGCATCGTGTAGACAGAACATCTGGATGATTAACTGAATTTTTGACTTTCCATCTGGATCTTTTGGCCTTGTTCATACATAGCCCAAAACAACCTTTCTCCTTCCCCTGCCCCGCCCCCATCTCTCCTTGCTCACAGTTACAGAAATGGGCTTGTCAAAATGAGAGGCAGAGCAGGAGGGGAGAAAGAACTCTCTTTGAGCCTCAGTTTCCTCATCTGTAAATTGAGGGGGTTGGCCTCAATAATAATATTAATACTAATTAATTAAGATCGATTAATTATAATTAATAAATAAATGATATTAATAAATTAAAAATAGCCTCTGATACCTCCCTTTTTCCCCTGAGGCTGCCACCATCCTGGTGTAAGTCTTTAGCAGCTCGAGCTTGGGCGACTGCAGTAGCCTCGTTGCTCTCTCTCCCTATTCCCATCCTCCACTCTGCTCTCAGTGATCTTCCGAAATTTTTTCCTCATTTTCCACCAGCTACCCTGCTTTTAGACTTCTCCATGAGACACCTTTCTCCTGACCCTTTTCAGCTTTTTAAAAAAATTATCTTCTTCCATTAGATTGTAAGCTCCTTGAAGTCAGAGATTGTCTTTCTTTTTATTCTTATCCTCAGCACCTACCTCACACATGTGGTTGTTGGTCAGTCATTTCAGTCCAACTCTTCGTGACCCCATTTGGGGTTTTCTTTTTTTTTTTTGGAGGGAGGAAGGCAGGGTAATTGGGGTTAAGTGACTTGCCCAAGGTCACGCAGCTAGTATGTCAAGTGTCTGAGGCTGGATTTGAACTCAGGTCCTCCTGACTCCAGGGCCAATGCTCTACTCACTGCGCCACCTAACTGCCCCTATTTGGGGTTTTCTTAGCAAAGACACCAGAGCAGTTTGGCATTTCCTTCTCCAGCTCATTTTACATCAGAAAACTGAGGCAAACAAGGTGAAGTGACTTGCCTAGGGTCACACAGCTAAGTGTCTGAAGCTGGATTTGAACTCAGGTCTTCCTGACTCCAGGCCTGGAGTTCTAGGGATGCTTTAGAAATATTTATTGACTGACTGTCTACAGGTCTGACCAAATTGCCTGCTCTTCAACAATGTCTAGTGGCTCCTTGTTATCTCCAGGATCTGTTTGGGTTTTAATGTCCTTCACAATCTAGTGCCCTCCTGCCTTTCCAGTCTTCTCAAACCTTCACCCCTCTCTCACCCTCCCACAATAGTCTGTGATCCAGTGTCACTTGCCTCCCTCTTGTTTCTTGCACAAGACCTTCTGTCTCTGGACTCCAGGTGTTGTCACTGGCTGTCCCCCATGCCTGGAACACTCCTTCCTTGTCTCCACACCTCCTGGCTTCCTTGGCATCTTTCAATCACAGCTAATATTCCACCTTCCACAAGAAATCTTTCCAGATCCCTTGCAATGCTAGTGCATGTCCCTCTGAGACTATCCCCCTGTTAACCTTGTCTCTATCTTGTGTGCACATAGTTATTTGCCCATTCTCTCCCCCATTAGACTGTAAGTTTCTTGAGGGCAGGGACTGGTTTTTTTTTGCCTTTCTGTGTATTCCCAGTGCTTAGCACAATGTCTGGTATATAGTAGGGGCTTAATAAATGCCTGTTGACTAGACCTGACTCTGAGGCTCCTTCTACCTCTAGCCTTACAATGCTGTGACCCTCCTGGACGTCTGTGGAAGCCAGTAGCTAAGTAAAGATAGGGTCTTAATTTCTCAAAGGCAGGAGTCTTACATAATATTCCCACATGTCACAACTCTGACTTCCGAAAAAAGTGATACATCTAGCGCTCAGGTCTGGGGCCACTGTGCCCAAATGGAGAAGAGCCCTTCAAGAGGGGCCATGTCAGTTCTGCTACTAAATATATTAAAATATCCTAATATTTAGGATAATCATTCAATAATCATTCAATATACATTTTAAAAAATCTAGCATAACAATTTTTATTAATCTTCAACATGCCACCTTTTGGTCTAAAATGGAAATCCACAGGCAGAGTTAGTCCCAGAGAATCAGAAGGAAGTAGGACTTAGCCTGAAAGTTCATGGGCACTACCCAAGGAGAGTAACTCCAAGTATGATTCAGAAAATTCTTAATTCAAGACTCTGACTTATTTTATCTCACTTATATTGAAGATAATGGTGGTGGTCATGACTGACATTTCTATAGCAGTTTGAGGATTTACCAATCCAGTTTATTGGCACAAGCTACACAAGGGAGGTGGTAGACATCTTGAGATCCCTATTTTGCAGAGGAAGACACTGAAGCTCAGGGGGACCAGGTGGCTTGCCAGGATAATAACCACAAACTTAAAGGGTCTCTGATCTGCAGCATGGGGCATGGAACTAAAGGTCACAGCTATTACTTGGTGTTGGGGACTTGTCCTAAGCACATACAGAGCGCACAACTCATCCAGGAGCATAGAGCCAATAAGGGTCAGAGGCAGGACCTGAATTGAAATCTTCTACCTCCGAGTCCTGCACTCTATCCACTAGGATGACCTTGTACAGGACAACAGAAATCTAGCATTTACTGAAATGAGAAAAATAATAATAGCTAACATTCATACAGCACCTACCATGGGCTAGGTGGCAACTAGGTGGCACAGTGGATAGAGCACTAGGCCTGGAGTCAGAAAGACTTGAGTTCAAATCTGAAATTAGACACTTCCTAGCTATGTGACCCTGGGCAAGTTACTTCACCCTGTTTGCCTCAGTTTCCTCATCTGTAAACTAAGCTAGAGAAGGAAATGGCAAACCACTCCAATCCTCTGCCAAGAAAACCCCACATAGAACCACAGAGAGTCAATGCCTGGTATATAGTAGGGGCTTAATAAACACTGAACAACAACTAAACAACATGGGCTAGGCTCTGTGCTAAGCACTTTACATATATATTCTTGTTTGATCCTCACAACAACCCTGGGATATAGGTGCTATTATTATCCTCACTTTACAGATGAAGACACTGAGGCAAACAGGTTAAGGGACTTGTTCAGGGTCACACAGCTAATAACTGTCTGAAGTCAGATTTTAACTCAACTCTTCCTGACTCCTGGCCACCTGACTCCCCTGCACCCCCTCTGGACCTCTAAAAGGATTCTAAAGCTCTGTCGAAGCAATTAACAAAGTCACTCATGCTATTTTTTGGAAAGGAAGAGAAATGGGGACAAGATGACAGTAGAGATAGGCGGATTTGGAACTGAGTCAAGGGCTAGAACCAAAGACTTTGATATCAGCTTGGAAAGAGGTCTCCAGTGAAATGCCCTAGGGATCAGAACTGCTTAATATTTTTTTCAATGGCTTGGAAGAAGGCATAATTATCATGTTGATAAAATTTGTTGATGACACAAAGCTGGGTGGGATGGAGAACACATTGGATGATGAGCTAAGATTCAAAAAAGATCCCATGAGGCTAAATCAATGGGACAGATCAGATAAGATCATTCAATACACATTTGTTAAGGGCCTACTCTGTGCATGATTCTGTGCAAAATTTAGAGGCCAGAAAGAGAGACAGGATAGGTACAAAGCTAACAATGGTAGAAAACAAGCAGTGATCAACATTACAACTAAGCCCCTTTTTGAGAGTTGGGGGAAGTGCTCTTGAGTAGAGTTGAAGGAAAGGAGGCAGGAATGCATTCCTGGAGAAAGGAGCATGCATGTGCATTGCATTTGAAAGGCTGGGTAGGAATTTAACAAGAAGAGGGAGACAGTTCATCAGTTTGGAACATGTTGAATTTGAAATGGTGGTGAGGAATCCTGATTCTTGTAGGTAGCTAGGGGCCATAGGGTATAGAGCACCAAGGCTGGAATCAGAAAGACGAGCCTTCCTGAGTTCAAATCTGGCCTCAGATACTTCCTAGCTGAGTGACCCTGGACGAATCACTTAACTCTGTTTGCCTCAGTTCCCTCATCTGTAAAATGAGCTGGAGAAGGAGATGACAAACTGCTCCAGTATCTTTGCCAGGAAAACCTCAAATGGGGTCACAAAGAGTCGGACACAACTGAACAACAAAAGATTTGTATATATGAGCCTAGAGCCTAGAAGGGTTAAGGACTAGAGTTAGAGATATAGGAATCAAGCACATACAAACAGCAGTCGAAGCTGTGGGAGTCGATGAGATTGCCAAGAGACAGAACATAGAAGAGGGCCAAGGATATGATCTTGGGGAACACACTCACTTTCGGGAGTCAGACAGAAGATTAAGCAAAGGAGACAAGAGGAGTGGTCAGAAAGGTAGGAGAAGAACCAAGAGAAGAAAGCATCTTTCACTGAAGAAGTCAAAGAAGAAGACTGATTCAAGAGGAGAATTTCCAGATCTCTGGATCTTGTAAGTGGAACAAAGGTCAGGTCATGATAAGGGAGGTCTGAGCTGTGTGACCTTAGTCCTTGTGGGTGACTGAAGTACAGTGGTGGTAGGGGTGATATGATGGGAAGTCAATGAATTGAGAGACAAATAGGTAAAAGGAGTCATCAGTATGAATATTTAACATCAAATATGACATAGGCAGCTGGAATGGAAAAGAAGCCTGTGACCCATGTGCCAAAGGCAGAAACGAACAGTGAAAGGGTGTCCCAGAATCTGATAGATGGCAATGAAGGGTGACATAATTGGATGGACTGGTCTTCAAAGGAGAAGGGATTACTGAGTGATGGCAGCAGCCCCTGAATCTAACTGGCAGAAGGCAGCCAAGAGGATTGCTCCCCCTTCCCTCCTGGCAGTGGAGAAGATCCACAAGGGCGGCTACATAGCACAAGAAAGCCAAGGACGGAGTCTTGGAGAATGCTTTCATTTTAGGGGTGGGAGGAAGAAGAGAAGTCAGCAAGAAAAACAATGACCTCTAAAAACTCCTCCCAATCCTTCAAATTTATGATTATATGTTACAGAAGACTGATGTACAAATGTCTTGATGAAACAGAGACGTTCAATGAATCCATTTTTGTTTTTTGCCATTACTCCATTCCTTTCCTTGTATGCCAAACTCTCAGATGCTTCTTAAAAATAAAATGTTCTTGAATGTGCGTGTGGTTAGAAAACAAATTGGATGAAGAAATAAACATGAAAGATCTGATGTTATGGAATTGCATTGTTGTCTGACATGGGAGGAAAAAACCAGATCCCATTTGACTGATTTTTCTAAACAAGAGAACGGGTGGGGCACATGTCCCCATTTTAGTACAGAGCCAATACTTCACCAAGAGGAACGTCGTTCCCTTGGTACTTTTCCATATTAGCAGCACATTGCAAAGCTCATGCAGTACTAGGGATTGTTTGAGCACACAATCAATGACTAACACCACACCTGAGAGGCTCAGCAACAAGGAATGGAAATCCCAAGAGATTAACATGAGAAATTAATTCTAACACTGACTTTATTTTAATACTGCTTGCATTTCCCCCAGAGGAAAAGAGTGTCTATTGGCTGCAGAAACACAGGAGGGGACGGAAAAAATTCAGTCGTTAGAATCAGTGAGTCATTAAGAGGCTCAAATAAATCCATTTGTAGGATATGTGTTTTCTCACCTCACATAAGAAATTGGAAATCTGGCTCTGGGATTGAATAAAGTACTTTAACGGGGAGTAGGAAAAAATTTTCAAGACCTCTACTAAAGCCCACTTTGATTTCTCATTGAGGTACCAAGTGAACTGATTTGTTTATTTTTGTTTTAAAGACGATCTCCTTATCTACCCTGGCTGGACGTTCAGTGGATACTCATACCTCACCCCACTACTGACTGGTGAAAGAACTTTGATCCATTCTGTTGCCAACCCGGGCATGTTTTCCCCACCTCAGGCAGCTTTCTGACCCCAAGGGATCCACTAATGCCTGAATGTCTCTCTCCCATTCTGCGTCTCTCTCTCTCTCTCTCTCTCTCTCTCTCTCTCTCTGTCTTTCTCCCACCCTAGTTGCTGGGCTTATATGTGCTACCCCTACTGGCTAACCTTGGATCACTGGAGTGTAAGAGTGTAAGGGAGTGTAAGAGCCAGTATATCTTCCAGAGTAGAAAGGCTCAGGTTTTCTCTGTCTCTATCTCAAGGATCAGTCTAGCTGAGGGTGGAAAGGAGATTGCTGAGGAGGTTGGGCATATAAGATGTTAAGTTATCTTGTAGCACATTTCATGAAGATTTGTCTATTAGGTGCTAAGAGATTACCATAAGCATTGGTGCAGAGTACCAACCATCGATCTATGAAATGCTATGACATGCTAGTGGATCTGAGAGCTCAAAGATACATTGCTAGAAGAATACTGGCGTTTAAAAGAAAGCAGCCCTTGATGGCAGGAAGCAGCTTGGGATTGTTCAAGGTACCATGCAATTTCCCAAATTCAATACAGCCCAATCTTTTCCTCCTAGTCAAGTCTAGACCCAGCTTATTATTGATCTGTGCAGTAGCCATCCAGTATAGAGGTGCTGGCATACTAGCTCAGTGAGCTAGTCTGAGCAAGGGCATGGTACAGTGGTAAGAGCACCCACCCTTGAGTCAAAGGACTTGGGATCAAATTCCCTGCCCCCGAACTCAGTATCTGTGTGACTTTGAACAAGTCACTTAAATGCCTTGGGGCTCAGTTTCCTCAATTGTAAAATGAGGGGGGGTTGACCCAGATGGCCTCTGAGGTTCTATTCAACTCTAGATTAATGCTCCTGTGATTATATATAACTATAAATCATGAAGTATCCCAACCACTGTTTTTCCTCAGATCACCCTGAGCCCAATGGACAGAAATATCCCCCAGACCTCTAGCCCTGGTTCTAGCCTAACCCCTGTAGCCACCATCAAGGAGAACAACTTTTGTGGAGAAAGGGCCTGCCCTCACTAACACCGACGCTAACCAGCTGCCACCAGACAAGCCCTTTCAGCCATTACCCAAAGGAGCAGCCCCGTGTAGAGACTAGACCAGTGACTAGCTACCTCTGCAAACCCTGCTGCCTCCCCAGCAGCCACATCTCATGAACATCCAGAAAAAAAGGAAAAGGTCCTATCACCAAAATCCTTGGCATTGTCCAATGCATCAGACATGGGTGTGGTCTTATCAATGAAAATGGCATTAAAGAAGATATATTACTATCTGCTTTGCTGTTGCACTCTAAGGACCCTGGGCTCTTTCCAACTGATTTACACCTGAAAATTCCTAGTTGTGTTGTCTCCCCCACTAGACTCCATCAGTGCTCTTTCTGGAGGTAAATAGCATTTTTTATCATAAGTCCTTCAGTATTGTCTTGGATCACTGTATTGATCAGAATAGCTAAGTCATTCATAGCTGATCATCATACAATATTGATGTTACTGCGCATACTGTTCTCCTGGTTCTGCTCACTTCACTTTGTATCAGTTCGTGTAAGTCTTCACAGGTTTTTCAGAAACCATTCTGCTTGTCATTTCTCATTGCACAATTGTATTTCATTATAATCATATACCATAATTTGTTCAGCCGTTCCCCAGTTGGCATCTGCTCAATTTCCAATTCTTTGCCACCACAAAAAAAGAACTGCTATAAATATTTTTGTTACATATAGGTAATTTTCCTTCTTCTTTGATCTCTTTGGGGCACAGACCTAGTTGCTGGGTCAAGGAGTATGCACAGTTTTACAGCCCTTTGGGCATAGTTCTAAATTTTTCTCCAGAATGTCAGACCAGTTCACAACTCCACCAATAGTGCATTAGTGTCCCAACTTTTCCATGTCCCCTCCAACATTTGTCATTTTTCTTTTCTGCTATGTTAGCCAATCTGATAGGTGTAAGTGGTAGGTACCTCAGTGTTGTTTTAATTTGTATTTCTCTAATCAGTAGTGATTTAGAACATTTTTTCATTGGACTACATATAGCTTTGATTTCTTCTTCTGAAAATCTCCTGTTCATATCCTTTAACCATTTATGAAATGGGAAATGACTTGTATTTTTATAAATTTGACTCCATTCTCTATATATTTAAGAAACACGTTCTTTATAAGAGAAATTTGCTATAAAACTTTCCCCCAGTTTCCTGCTTTCCTTCTAATCTTGGCCAAATTGGTTTTGTTTGTGCAAACCCTTTCTAATTTAATGTAATCAAAATTATCCATTTTATTTTGCGGATGACTTTAAATGCCAAGCTAAGGAGCTGTATTTTATGTCAGAGATAATAGGGAGTCATGAAATATTTTTGAGCTGAGGGGAAACAGTCGAATCTGTTTCTTAGGGAGATTTTCATGGCATCTGTGTGGAGGATGTATTAGAGAAGAAAGAAATTAATAGCAAGAAGATAAATTAGGATTCTATTGCATTACAACAAGCAAAGTATGCCTGAACAAGTTTAGAGGATGTTGTGGATAGAGACAAAGGGATGAGAGATGATGTAGAGCTAGAATCAGTAAGAAGTGAAAATTGTTTGAATTAAAGACACCGAAGAAGAGGAAAGTGTCAAAGATGGTACTAAGGTGGTAAACTTGGGTGATTAGGGAGCTCCTGAGTTTCCCCCTTTCTTGTAGGGGTACGAAAGAGCCTATATAAGAAACCAATCCCTATGTAGTTGTTTAGGATTGAATATATTACCATTCCCAGGGCCATGTATAGGAGAGGACATCGAGCAGAAGGTGATCCTTAATCCCAAAGGATGCCACAGACTCTCAAATTGAAAGTGACATCAGGGGCCAACTGAGGTCACCCATAGGAGAAAAAAGAAGCCCACTTCACAATATTCCTAACAGGGGCTGGACTCAATGTTTTCTAAGGTCCTTTTCCAGGTGTAAATACCTAGGATCTTATGATCTTAAGTGGTCATCCAACCCTTGCTCAAACATCTTTAGTGAGGAGGAAGCTGCTACTTCCTGAAACCAAAGGAATGAAATCACTTTTAGTAGAACTTCAGGCATCAGTGAAAGGGATTTTTGGGGCTAATCATGGAAAATATGTGACTGCCTGACTCTTAGCCTGAGACGATATGCTTTTTCAGCTCCTTAATGCTCCTGAGATTGCTGTTTCAGTTTAAAGATGGCTCCAAGGAGGCATTACTGATAGTTTTCAGGAGTTAGAAGCAACATTAAGGATCATGGATGAGGAGTTCTATTTTTTTATTGTCTTGAATTATATTAGACCTTTTTAATAGGCCTAAATTAGCCTCTATATAAATGAGCTCCTATGATACACACATCATAGCATGACTCAGGATTTAATTTGTGTCTTTCTATTATCACAGGAGAATAAACTTTCATATAACCATTTCCCCTCTCCCACACGCCAATCCAAAACTAAAGGGGACCCAGGTAATCTTAATACCCCAGCTGTGAAATGTTTCATTCTAGGTTTTCATTCTGCCTTTGCTACCCACCCCATTGGCACACTCATATAGCTCCCATTATGAAAAAATAAAAGAAATTTTTAGAGAAAGAATTTATGCAAAACAGGACCCAAATTAGCATTTTCCAGAAGAGCCTTAAAGCATGTTATTGAAACTTTGTTTTATTCATGATCTAAATTAAACTTTTTGGAACTGGGTTGTTCCTATGAATTTGGAAGCCTAAATGAAACCCAGCAGGGACTCCAGTTTATTGCCTAGCCAGAACTATGACTCTTGAAACACTTCTGACAGGCCCTACAATAAGTCTTGTAAAAGCTATTTCCTCTCTCCACCCCCCCAACCCCCCCACCGCTCTCACATTCAGTTGCCATTTTAATAACCAATTTAGAAATCTTGGCACTACCTCAACGGCATATTTTAAAGCTGATTTATTTTTAACTATGGGATTTTTCTTAGGCTCACTTTCAAGACAATGTTTGCTATGTAAGAGATCATTTCAGCGGGCTGCAACTTTCTACCGAAACCTAATTTCCCCAGATAGAGTGCTGTAACTCCCATTGACATCGGTGGGATTTGGACCAGAGTAACTGAGAGGAGAATGTGACTCTAATTAGTTTTGATATTGTAATTTACAAGAACTCGGGGACAGCATTTAAAAGAAGTCTTCAAATACACTATCTTTTGCTTTGGTAGTATTTTGAAAGCGAGGTATTTTAGAAAAGAAAATTGAAACTAACAAAAGGTGGCTGGGTTATAATTAATTTTGAGTTAGGAAATGATCTGATGGTTTGGATTTGGGGGGAGAAATGGAGGGGCATCACCTAGGCCTGATTATTCCTCTAGTCTACTAGCTCTTTCGGTCTGAACTTAATATCCTGGCTGATGACAAGCCACTTTTTAAAGTCTATGCCATGTAGATGAAACCTCTTTTGTCTCTGGCCTATTTCATTTCATATGGAAAATTGCTCCCATCACTTCATCTCATGGAGAGCTTATTATAAGAACTCATCTTCCTACTTCTCAATAGCTTTTATTTTTTAAATTATAATTGCTACTGAGATGCAATATCAGGGTTTTTTTTTTTAGTTGAAGATAATTTCCTTTTCCGGAAGGCGTTCCAAAAAAATTGTAACATTTAAAACAAGAGAAGCCTCTTTACTATTGAAACACCAGCAGTTACAGATGATGTTGCATAAATGTGGAAGAGGGGTGGTGGAGGTGGTAGAATTCTGATAGCATGAAATTCTCCAATATTGGCATTTCACACGACATTTAGTATCCTTCCATCTTCTAGCTAAAGCTGATGCTGAGAGCTTCATGTAACTTCTACTTATCTAATGAGATAATATATGTAAAACACTTCATAAACTTTAAATTGCTATATAAATATTAACTATTAACATTATTTCTATATTATTATCAACAAGAGCTAATAAAGCATACCCCAAAAAGATGAGTCAAATCTTCTTCCATATCAATCTAATAAATAATATAGCTCAGGTAATGAATAAAATAGCTCACAGGTATATAACATTGAATGAAGCATATTACATTTGCTTCTCACAACAACCCTGAGAGTTTTTCAGTCATTTCAATTGCATCCAACTCTTCGTGACCCCATTTTGGGTTTTCTTGGTAAAGATACTTAAGTGTTTTGCCAATTCCTTCTCCAGCTCATTTTACAGATGAGGAAACTGAGGCAAACTGGGTGAAGTGACTTGCCCAGGGCCACACAGCTAGTAAGTGTCTGAGGCTGGATTGGAACTCAGGTCTTCCCGACTCTAGGCCCAGTGCTCCATCCACCATGCCACCTAGCTGTCACTGTAAATGGCATAGAGAATATTATGTCCATTTCCGGGAGACTCTAAGTTCAAGGGCATAGAACATTTCATGTTTGTCTGGGCGCATAGAAGCCACTTAATAAATGCTTATAGAATAGAAGTGAGTGGAGCTGAATTTTATTTGAACTCAGATCTTCCTGACCCCAAGTCTGGGGCTCTATCTACTGCACTTCATGCTGCCTCTAGGAGATTTAGTGGACCATAAACTCACTAAGAGGCAACAGCATGATAATGGAAGCCTAAACAGCTGGTACAACCTTAGGTTGCACTGGGGGGCATAGCGTCCAGGAATAAGGAGGTGATAATACCATTCTCCTCTGCCCTGGTCTGACCACAGGCACCACATTTTAGGAAGTGGAGAGTGTCCAAGGTGGGCAATGAGGAAGATGAAAGTCTTTGAGTTCATGTTATAGATGAGGATCAGTCGAAAGAATAGGAGATGTTTGGTTAGAGAACAGAAGATGTAGGAGAAATATGATAGAGCTATCTTCACCTATCTGAAAGTCTATCTCATGGAAGAAGGATTAGATTTATTCTGCTTGGGCCCAGAAGGCAAAGCTAGAAACAATGAAGGATAAATCAAAAAGAGATAGATTGAAGCAAGGAAAAAAGTTCCCAACAATTAGAGCTATTCAAGAAATGGTATAGAATGCCTCTGGAGGTAATGGGTTCCTTCTCATCTGAGATATTAAAGACTCATGGCAGTTCGTATGGACTGAGTGTATACCTGCTAGAGCTCTGGATACATTAACAACCTCATCTGTCTCTGCCCTGCTTTCTGCAACCTGAAGAAAAGCAGGCTATCATATAATTAATTATTTAGCCATCTAGGGAGTATGATATATGATTTGGTCATGAGGTGGTGCTACTCTAAAGTTCACCAGTCAAGGAGCTTTGTCAGAGACTCTCTTGCACATCTTTAGGCTGTTTCTCTTTTGGCCAGGAACCATGAGAGTCTTCCCTTCCCAGTTTGATTTTTTTTTTTTGAGGTTTTGATTAAAGGGGCCATCCCTTGATTAACTTCTTAAAGAGGCCTATTCACTGAATGGGCATTACCTCACTCAAAGTGAGAACCTGAAAAGACCTTAGGCTGAAAGGACCAGGGTCTCCTAATGCATCCTGGGCCATCTCCAGTCATCCTAATGAATATCAGGCCACTGGACCCAGATGGCTCTGGAGGAGAAAGTGAGGTTGGTGACCTTGCACAGCCCTCCCTCATTCAAATCAAAATCATCTGCAAGTCATGTCATCATTTCCCTGATGTCTTGGTCCTCTTAGAGAATGAAGGACAAACACAAGAACCTTGCACATCTTTACGCCAAAAGGCAGCCTACAAACTCTTGCACTGTTCAGCCTTTCACCACCACCCCAAGCCCTTTGTAAGCTAATGATATAGTGCTGTCCCCAGACTGAATATAGGTCTAGGAGTATGACACAGACTGACATAGACAAAAATTATTATCTGCTCCCTGATTCCCATCTCTAATTCCAGAGTCTCCCCTTTCTCATTCACAATCATTTTGTATTCATTAACAAATAGGCACTCAATACTGTAGGCACATCTTATTATACACACACACACACACACACACACACACACACGATAGGATACTTAAAAGCTACTCTGTGGAGTGCTCAGTCTAGTAGATTCCTTCTGAAACTCATGACTTTCTTCACAACCAACTCCTATGGGTTTGGAGAGAAGTTACAAACACTCTCAGCACCTTAAGGTCATGGGAAAATTAAAAAGAGAAGTTGTACCTCTGGGCCAAATTGTAGTAGATAGGACTTTCCCCCTTCCCCTGCCCCACCAAGAGAAAATACAGGAAAGAGAGAAAATAGCTCTCTCTGTCTCACCCTCCATTGAAATTTTTGCAAATTGTCAGTTTAATTCACTCTCATTCCATCTTTGCTCCAATGATGAATCCATCTTTATCCCCCAATCCTTGGATCCATCTCTGCTGGGTATCTTTGCCATGGTCACTACAGCTCTTCAGGACTTATTCCAGCTCACCTGGTGCCCATAGCACCAGGAGCAAGGCAAGGATGGTTGGCCAGCAGTCTGAATGAGAAGCACAGCCCAGAAGTCTTTCCCAAGAACAAAGCCAGGTTCAGGTCAAAAGCCAGAGGGGCCAGCTTGCTTGCCCCGTGCAAAATCTCATAGCCCTCTTCTGGCCTTTTGCATAGCTCCATTCCTACCCTGAGCTCAGGCTTAGGTGACCAGACTAAGTGACCATATTTCAGGTAAGTGGTAGAGGGAAGTTTTATTCAGCTAGCAGTTGGATTGGATGACCAGTGAAGTCCTTCCTCCCTCTGAAATTCTGATTCTTTAGTGGACAAAGCACTTGGAGGGAAGAGAGCCTGGGTTTAAATTCTGGATCTTCAACTTGATACCAGTGTGACCTTGGGCAAGTCATTCAACCTTATTTGTAAAATGATTTGCTATATAACCTCCAAGTTTCCTTCCAGCTGCATATCCCATCATCCCTTAACTACACCATACCATTGAGAATGTACATTGCTACCATTTAGATATTTTTAGTGACCTGCTGACTTAAATTGGTAAGAATTTGTTGCCAATGAAGTTAAGTCCATTAGCTTTTTTTCAATGTTCATCTTCTTTGACCTTTTCTATCTTTAAAATTGGTGACCAACCTGCCTACTCCTCACCCACCCTGAAGATACTCTAGTCACTTGGCTTCCATGATCTTTATCTTCCTATTTGTCTAGCCATTCCTTTTCAGTTACCCTTGTGTCCCTCGCACGGCTAAATGCCTAACTCCAACTAAGTAGATTAATAGCCCACTAGGCTCTGTCCTGGTCCCTTTTTTATCTTTTCTCCTTTGGTTATCTCATCAGTTCCCTTAGAGTTCAATTATCACCTCTAAGCAAATGGCTTCAACATTATATCTTGAACAGCACTCTCCCCAGAGTTCTAGTTCCCTATCTTCAACTGTCTGCTGGGTAACTACAACTAGATGTCCCACAAGCATCTCAAATTAACATGTCCCAAACTGAATTCATCATCTTTTCCATTTCCATTCCCTCTTCCCAACTTTCTTCTTTCTTGTCATAACATCCAATTATTTCTGTAGAGATTACAGTCATGATAAATGTCCTGTTGGCTCAAAAGTATCCAGATGTACAAGAGTGATGATAAAGGTAAAGGTTCTGGATTTGGAGGAAAAGTAGCAATTTTGTTCCTCTTGGTCCTTATGACTTAAGATTTGCAAGAAAAAATAGAAAGGAAGCCTATTTCTTTATTGGAATGTGTTTGAATATATATGAATCGAGAATACTAACCTATTTTAGCCACATTCCTCTATTTACATAGCCTATGGACATCATCATGGATTCCTATTAATGGGCTGTTTTGTGGCAAAATCCCACATTCAACCTTAAAAATGAGGTGAGGCCCGCGGGGCTGGAAAGTTTTCCCAGGCAATCCTGAGGTGACGCCATTACTAAATCTGTTGATTAATGTTTATGAGCAAACTAGCCACTAAACCACATTTTTTTTCCTTTTTCCCCCTTCAGCAAAATGGTGAGACCAATTTCTAGCATATGGAAGCATTTCAAGGCTGCGAGTTATTCTCAAAGAGAGGGAGAAAAAACCCTACTCATGATCGGCCAATGTTATCAAATGGAATATGCCTTTCCAAATGCTATTGGGATGACCAAAAACATCCTTTGATGTCAGAGATTCCTTGTAAACATTTAAAAAAAAATCTTTCATGGGTTTAAGTAAAAAGGACCACGAAGAGGAAAATGCAAATAGCTTTTTTTCAAAGGGTTATAATTGTTGTCTTTGATTATGTGAAAGACTGTGGTGAGGAAGAGTAAGGAGACTCACTGGGCTCAGCCCCAGAGGGCAGAACTAGAAACAATAAGAGGAAATTGCCTTAAAAGAATTCGGTTCATTGTATGAACAACAGCAATAACACACAATGACAACAACAACAACAAAACGTAACAATTAGAGCAACCCCCATGGTTTGAAAGAAGTGGAGATGTTTAGTCTGAAAAAGAGACAACTTTGAAGGGAGCCTAGTCACTGTTTTCCAGATGCTATATGGTCCAGCGGATTTAAAATCCATTGGATTTAAAATCAGAGGAAGTGCATTCAAATCCTGATTCTGCCCCATGCTATTCGTTCGACCTTGGGCAAGTGACTTAACCTCTCTGGCCCTCATTTTGATCATCTGTAAAATCCCTTCTACCTCTAAATTTTTGGATCCTCTAATGAAATATTTTAAGGCTTGTTATGAGAAAGATGGGAAAGACTTGTTTCGCTTGACCATAAAGGAAAGAACCAAAGGGATTAGAGCTATACAAAAGTGGGATGGTTTTATCACCACTGAAGTGGAGGCAGAATGACCGTTTATTAGGAATGGTGTAATTTTTACATGAATGGTGTAATCAGACACGAGTTGACTTACATGCCCCTTGAGGTCTTTTCTAATGCTGAGATTCTTTGAGTCTCTGACTTTACCTTCCTTTGGCAGTTAAAAAGAGAAGAAGCTCCCATTGCCTAGAGTACCATGTAACAAGTACATGATCCCCTGATCAGGAACTACTTTTCCGTGCCTCTCCTGGCCCCAAGAGTTAAATACAAAGACTTCAAATTCCCATGGAATGACATACCGCCAGTAAGGGGATGGTGGTTGTCACAGCAAGTAGACAAAAGGAGTAGGAAGTAGAATTGACCAGAACTGGAGCTGAAGAATGACCAGGCAAGAAGGCTGCTGGCTGAGTTATGAGGTGGTGAGCTGGCTAAGCCTCAAAAACATTTAGGGTCTGCCTGGGGTGTGTAGATACTACGGAGAGTGGCAGGCTAAGAGCTAAGAGCAGCAGGTGCTCGAGGTTGCCAAGATGTTATATAGTTTTTCCCAGTTGTCGGTCAGCATGCTGGGATAGGGTGTGGGGAGGGGAGAGCTTCTTCAGATTACACTGACATTTAGAGAATGGTTACTGAGAGTACTTCTAGTGCTATTTTTTTTAATTCCTTTTCTGTTACAATGAAATGCCTCTTGCCATTGCTACTCTGTTGTTTGAGGAGGGTTCTGCAAGCACAGCAGTAATTGAATAGCTAGAACTGAGTTTCAGGATCTCCAGTTTCTTACTGCAGTGGGAGCTCAAGCTGTATTTGGTAAACTCACTAGAAAATGCCACCCAAAAACATGTACCAAAGTCCACAACATCCTAGTGCTAGCTGGCAAATTTGCAATGTTGTCCATGATCTTTATAAATTAATTAGGAATTGTTAACTGATCATTTAGGGATGATTATGGAACACCAGATCGACCTAAGACTCACTTCTCCAGTACTGTGGGGATCCACTGATTTTTGTATTTGTCATTTTTAAAAGCCTGGGTACATTAACATTTGAAACTTACACTATGATGATTTGAAAGAAAAAAAAATGTACGTCTACTCTAGGCTGCTAGTTTTGGAAGCACTTATTCCATGAAACCCTTGCTGACCATCCAGGCAAGTCTGGTTCTTATTCATGCTGCACACATAGATAAGGACTAGACTCTTATTGGCCAATCTCAGTCCCTTGTTGCATATTGGCAGAAGTGCACCATGCTAAAGTGTGTGCTGAAGCACCATTAGATACTTGTGTTCTGGAATGAAAAGACAGCATAACTACCAAGGTATTGGAGAACTGGTGCTCAGGGGTGAGACTAAAGCTTCATTAGGAACTGATGACATTGGTGTGATGAGCCTATTTTGATGGAAATAGAAAGTTGGATCCCCATTTTGGAATCTTTGAGGGCATGTAAAGCACAGGGTAAAACCTGCAAGAAGGAAGACAATGTTACTGCTGTACTGTGTGGACTGCCTCAGATTATGGGGGAGGCTCAAATTCACAAAGAGAAAATTGGGGTGGGGGTGAGGAAGATTTGGAAATTCATCACTAACCTCCCCACTCTTGACCAAGAGGTGGAGAGAAGGTTTAAAACTCTCATGGTGAGAACAGCATGGACTAAGGGTAAAGTAAAAGGCCTTCTGGATAGAGTCAACTTTCCAGTAGACCGTGATCTAGCATCATCACCTTCCTCTTTAGGAAGTCATTCACTAGCAAAACAGGTTTTGGTTTAGGCCATGAGATAGGCTGTCATTCAAGAAATATAGCTGGGAGAGTTGGCAAGGAAATTCTCAAGTCTACTGATCCCTGGTTATAAAAGAATTCCACGATTATATTGGATACTTAGGTCAAAAGAAAATTCTGGAGGTAGTGCTGAACATGTTCTACTCAAATAAGATGGCAGTAGATGGGTTTAAAAAACAAGAGTAGGGGTTGATCAAGAGAGTTCTCACATTGACTTGATGAGCTTGCAAGTAGGGAGCCTTCTTGTGGGGTTTTTGAAAACATCTCCCAATGGATGGTGTGGACATGTCCAACGATACCTTGCTGAGAGGACTAAAGGCATCTTCTGATTAAATGTCAGTGACTGCCGCTGATCCCAAAGATTACTTATACTGGAACTACTCTTTTGTGCTCTTGGTTTCATTGACGTGGTGCCCACGAAATGAATTGACGGGCTATCACAGTTGTAGGATGCATTATTTGGGGAAGGGTAAGTAAGACCTTTGCACTAGCCTATAAAAGAGAGACTACAGACAACCATTTGTTGTCTCTTTGCTCCCTTTTTCCTGACCTCCACAGAGCTCTGGGTAGCACACTATGAATGCCACTTGTCCCACTCCCCCGGGAGCTGTTAACAGCAGCTTTGGGAAAGGCATATGGTGAGTTGTATGACTTAAGAGGAGAACTCTTGTATCTTACATTCCTGCTGATTTTTTTGCCTTCTCTTTTCTTTCTGAACATGTCAAATTGAGACTACTAAATCAGCTCAAAGAGATAGCAAAAGCTAGGGTAGAAACAGACCATCAAGAGGCCTTGGAGAGACACATGGCGGGGATGTACATTTCTCATCCATGTGGCCCACGAAGAGGTTCCCGGACCCTAATTTCTTACTTGCTTTTTGCCTTCTCTTTTCCCCCACTTTTTACAGCATAGGCAAGGGGCCAGAAACTTGAGAGTAGACTTTCCTGGCTCAAGAGATGGCAGCAGCCAGGTCAGTGGTAGATTTCCCAAAGGTGCCTAAGGGCTGTTTCTCTAGCAATCCCAGGTTCAAGAGTTCCAGAATGTAGACTCCTTGTGAGAGAAGGGAGATGTCCTGGAATCCAGACTTTTAATCAAAGAAGAGGGGATCATCTCTGTCAGTCTCATGATTTACTTCATGTGTTTACCCCAAGTTTGAGATGTCATGGATCCAACTTTCCATTGTGAGGGAGCTTCTCGAGGATAGAAGATGATAACACAAGGGGCTCTTGGTGCTAGGAGGAGCATCAGCGAGGGACTAAAGCCGTGACATGGAGGAGCAAGGAATCTGTACCTTGCCCTCTGCCATTACTGTTAGTCATTTGTACAGGTTTAATCCACTTGCAATTCAGATTGCTTATCCTGAAGCCATAGGTGCCAGGTTGGGTAGAATTTTCAAAGCTATACAGAAGAGCTCACAGCTTATCCTAGAGGCAATTGGACGCCACTGGAATTAGCTGAGCAGAGAAGTCAGATCTATACTTAAGGAAAATACTTTGGTGCCAATGTACAGGACGAACTGGAGCGAAGAGAAAGACTTGAGGCAGAGAGATCAATTACAAGTCTGTTGCAATAAATCTAGATAAGGGGAGATAAGGGTCTAAACTAAGGTGGTCTTAATGTGAGTGCAGGGAAAAGGTTGAATGTCATAGATGTGGATATATTGAGAGCAAGCTTCTCAAGGCATGACTAACTAGTCTTTACAGGAATCAAGTAGTCTTCCCATTTTCAAGAAGGCCAACAACTAGAACATTTTTAATTATGCATTGATGAATATCCTGAGACATGAGCAGTAGGCTCAACAGAATCCATATGTGGCCTTCCTAGGCCAAAGCATGTGATGCTACCAGGAGTAATGTCACAGGCTTTATCCCATGCCTGGCTGATAGTTAAATGAGAGTCTAACCTGCAGCTCTGTGCTTTGGAGTCTTGGGAGATGGAGATGGAGAAATGCTAGAATACTGTATAGTTTAATTGAGAGATAAGTTAAAAGAGACCTACTATCTAATCACAACGTCAGCTTAGAAGAGTTCAGAAAGAAAGAAATGAGTGTAATAGAAAAGTTTGCTTTCAAGAACTCCAGCCAGGGGATAAAGTCCTGCAAAAAAAAATCTTGATATCCAGGAAAAAATCTATCTATGAGTTGTAGACAGACAGTTGATGCCAGATGATGGCCCACATGAAGCTTTTGGATGAAGAGGGAGCTGCATGTTTTGTACCCTCTTGAAGGTTGTATAAACATTCTAAGACAGCCCCAGCCTAAGGGAGAGCATTACCTAGGCAGGGTGAGGCCTGAATCCTTCTTGCTTGATTCTCTAGCTACAGAGCCCCAACCCCACCCTTTCCCCAAACAGAGACCATCTATATTTCTCTGGAGATAACACCAGTTGGCCTGGAACGTCTATAGGTCAAAATTGGAATTACTGGTTAGTGTATCTGAGGATAATGACCCAACCCAAAATGAGGATGAAGAAAAGACAAGGAAATCTCAGAAATGACAAGACTATCAGGCTAGGGACCAGGCAGACATATGATGGCCCATCTAGCACAATGGGGGAGAAGGTGGCACATATAGTCTAAGACTAAACTGTGCTCAAGCAGACAAAATCAAAGGCCTGCTGGCAGCCTTGTTTTGTGGAGGGAGGTAGGTCTGAGTTTTAGAATAAACTGATAATAAGGGACATAGGTTCCCCTGTTCCTAACAAGACCATACCCAATTCAAATTTCCCAGGAAATCAGGAGGAAAAAAATCCCGGGAAACCAATGTTGGTGAGAGACTGCCCCTTCTGATCCACACCCCAGTCACCCTGCATCAGAGATTTTTAACTGTGAATCCAGATTCCCAAGGGATCAGCAGATAGATTTCAGGGGATCCATAAACTTGGATAGGAAAGAAAATTAAGTCTTTACTTTTACTAACCTGTAACTGAAATTTAGCATTTCCTTCAATTATGAATATAGGTCACAAACATTACTCTGGGAAGGAGTCCCTAGATTTCACCAGACTGCCAAAGGGAGACCTGATACAAAATAAAGTGAAGAAATCTTTCTCCAAAGGACTTTATCTGCTTTACTTTCAGGTAAGCCAGTAGGCCTAGGGTGTTATCAGAGCCTTCCTCATTCCCCCACCTAAAGGAAAAAACAAATCTCCACCTGCTAGACAAAGTGCCTGAATTACCATAAATAAGGGAAAGTCCTCATTCCACAATTAGGGAGGAAAGTTTTAAAATGCAAACACCAGCCACAGGTAACACTTTAGTGTGAATGAGCTTCAATTCCACCTAAAAAAACAACAAAGGGCCAACAGTGGAGGTAAATGACCAGGGTGGGGGAGGTTGAGAAGACCTGGGGGCCAAGGGAAAGGCTGGGAAGGTGGAATCTGGGAATGAGATGCCTCTGCTGGTGGAAGGCAGTACAATGCATTCAAGTCGCCATGATACCTTCCATTTGGTCTGGATGTGGTCACAGAGTCTTGGGTTTAGAAGGGCCCTCAGAGGCCATCCAGGCAAACCCAGGACTGAGCAAGATTCCCCAGCAGTGTCTGCACTAAGTGCTCATCTGGATCTTGCATAAAGTGAGGGGGGACCCACTCCCTCTTGAGAAAATCTGTTCCACTTTGGGTTGAAGAAATGAAGAAATAGGTCCTTACCTCACTCCTTGGCAACTTCTACCTAGCACACAGGGTTAGTCCTTCTTCCACAAACTAGTTATTTGAAGATAGCTGTCACCTTGGCTTGATCCTTAGTAGCTGAGTGACCTTGGACACTACACTTGTCTGATTCTCTGTTTCTGAATCTGCAAAATGAGGCCATGTGGTTTGGGGGTCACTAAATTTTAATCCCAGCTCTGCTAGCATTAAGCACAGTGCCAGGCACACAGTAAACACTTTATTGATGGATTATTCTATGGGGCCTCAGGTGAGTTAATCCCTTCCCCAATTCCAGCCCCACTGCACTGTTTCCCTCCCCAAAGCAGAAATACTGTAGCTCTGGGAAAACTTGGGTGGTTTTTCTGAAAAACTCCACATCTTTGTTCACAGTTGCAAGAAACATTTATTAAGCACTTACTATGATGCCAGGCACTGTGCTAAGGGCTGGGGATACAAAGAAAGGATACAGAAGACAATCCCTGCCCCCTAGGAACTCATGATCTAATGGGGGAAGACAACTACCAAATAATGATGTGCAGGACTAGGAGAAGGCACCGGAATTAAGAGGGATTGGGAAAGGCTTCCTGTAGAAGTGTGATTTTAGTTGGGACCTGAAGGAAGCTGGGGAAGCTGGGAGGCAGAGATGAGGAGGGAGAGCATTGCAAGCCTGGGAGGCAGTCAGAGAAAATGCTGGGAACCAAGAGATGGAGTGTCTTGTACATGGAATAGCCAGGAGGCCTGTGTCACTGGATGGAAGACTACACTTCAGGGAGTAAAGTGTAAGAAGACTGGAAAGGCAGGAGGAGGTTAGGTTAGGACGGGTTTGAAAACCCAACAGGATTTTGTATTTGCTCCTAGAGGTGACAGGGAACCAATGGGGATTATAGAGTAGAAGGCTGACATAGACCTGCATTTTAGGAAAATCATTTTGGCCACTGAATAGAGGATGGTTTAGAGAAGAGGTAGGCAGGCAGGCAGACCCGCCAGCAGGTTATTGCAATAGTCCAGGCATGAGCTGATGAGGGAATGGACCAGAGGAGTGGTAGTGTCCGAAGAGAGAAGAGGGTATATGAGAGATATTCCAATGGTGAAATCGACAGGCTTGGCAACACATGGGATATGGCAGGGTGAGGGATAGTGAGGAGTGCGGAATGACTCCTAGACACTGTGGTGAATGGGAGACCAGTGTTGCCCTCCACAGTTATAGGGGGAAGTGTTAGCAGGAAAGGTGATGAGTTCAGTTTTGGACACTTTGAATTAAAATGGCTATTGCATGTCTAGTTGGAGATGTCTGAAAGGCAGCTGGACATGTGAGACTGGAGGTCAGCGTCTTGGGCAAGCTAGGTAGATTTGAGCAACATCATCATAGACATCACAAAGAATTCTGAGCATATATCATTGAAAAATCAACCCCATCACTAGGAAAAATATCAAATATTAAGTATATATACAATCCTATTGATTATGAATCAGTAAAGCCACCTTTGTATACAGATTTTTTGTTATTGGGTTTTTGTTTTAACCTATACAGTCCCCTACTGGCCTGAATGAATTAATGCACCTTCTCAAACACCATCCCTAACCAAGAAATGAGAGTAACATTCTTTTGTGGGATTAGCTCAAAGCCTTGAAGACAGTAGGTGCTTAATGAATGTTTGCTGAATTTAATTGAAACCGTATGGCTTCTTAAAGTTCACAGAGCATTTTTCACACTCTCATTTGTGCCTTACAGCAAGCCAAGTAGATGGTTCAAGTATTTACTCGGAATTCAGAGATGAAGAAACAAAGTCTCTGAAAGGCCTTAATCTCAGATGCTACCTCCTACAAGAAGCCTTCCTGACCCCCTGGCTTGCTAGTGCTCTCTCTCTCCTCAAAATGATTTTGTATTTACTTACCTCTAATAAAATGAGCTTCTTGAGGGTAGAGACTGTTTTGTCTTTGCATCCTCAGCATTTAGCACAATGTGGCACATAGCAGTTTTTTTTTCTTTTTAATGCTTTTACTGTCACAGAAGATTGATCCTTTAGCACTGGAGTATTAATAAGAAAAGCAACAATAGCAAACGAGATTTAAGGAAGAGACCAATCATAACATAAATTCATAGCTTTAGGGTTGGGGTTAAGGTGGGGGGGCGGGGCTTAGTTCAATACTTTTATTTAACAGAAGACATGGAGGCCCAAAGAGATCAAAGGACTTGGCCAAAAGCATAGAAGTCTTCAGACTCTGAATCTAGGGTCCTTTTCATGATACCAAACTGCCTCCCTAACCACCTTTCCATGAACCAGCACTCTCAGAGGAAGACATGAATGAATGAATGAGAAAACATTTGTTTACTACATGCCAAGCACTATGCTACACACTGTAGATACCAATAGAGAATGAGATGGTCTCTGTTCCCAAGGAGCTCAAACTCCAATTGGAGTCAACACAAATAGGGTTAAGCTATGGGATGTATAGAAAAGTTCGGTGGTCCTCTGGGTGTAGTGGCATGTCAGATGACAATACCCAGGGGTCTAGAGGACACAGTAGCAGGTCAGATGATAAGGCCTGGTGATCCTCCATCTTACTGGAAAGATTAGAGTTGATAACATACTGCTTATCCAAGCTGTGAGCATCCATATCTGCACTGACCGTACCCCTACAGCTGAAGCGGACTCTAGGTCCCTGTCTTGTGAGGGATAAAAGGTCACATCGGTGTTCAGAGATGATGACATGCCAACATCAGGGAAACCTAAGGACCCCAAATAACGCAACCACACCCTTCTTAAGCATCTGGCATCTAAAGCTCTCTCTGTAAACAAGATAACAAAATCCACCAAAGATTCCATGTTATGCTCCATCTAATTGACTATTAGTAACAGGTACCATTTCCTTATTATCTCCCAATTTTACCCTACACACACACACACACACACACACACACACACACACACACACACACAGAGGCATCATTATCATTCAGCCCAGTGGTGGCTGGTTCTGCTGCTTTTCCTAGCCGTAATCCTGACACAAGCTAGCTGGGTCAGCTTCACTACTTCTTCCAACCACCTTCAAGAAGATGGCATTAGTGTGTTTTCACTGAATGGCTAATTATCTCCCTTGACTATAAATTTATATGCCATATCCATATCCCAAAGAGATCATAAAAGGGGGGGAAGGACCTACATGTGCAAAAATATTTATAACAGACCTTTTTGTGATGGCAAAATATTGGAAATTGAGGGGATGCCCATTGACTGGGGAATAGCTGAACAAGTTATGGTATATGAATGTAATGGAATACTATTGTGCAGTAAGAAATGATGAGCAGGCAGATTTCAGAAAAACCTCAAAAGACTTATATGAACAGATACAAAGTAAAGTGAGCAGAACCAGGAAAACATTGTATATAGTATCAGCAATATTGTGTGCTGATCAACTATGAATGACTTAAGCTCTTCTCAGCAACACAAGGATCCAGGACAATTACAAAGAACTCAGGATGGAAAATGCTATCCACATCCAAATAAAGAACTGATAGACTCTCAGTGCAGATCAAAGCATACTTTTTTTCATTTACTTTGCGTGTATGTGTGTGTTTTTTCCTTTTGATCTGTTTCCTCTTTCACAACTATGACTAATATGGAAATAGGGTTTACATAATTGCACATATATAACCTATATTAAATTGCTTACTATTTTAGGAAGAGGGGAGGGGAGGGTGAGGGGAAAATGCGGGACTCAAAATCTTATAAAAAATGAATGCTAAAAATTGTCTTTACACATAATTGGGAAAAAAATACTATTGAAAATAAATTTATAGGGGCAGCTAGGTGGTGCAGTGAGTAGAGCACCAGCCCTGTAGTCAGGAGGACTTGAATTCAAATCCAGCCTCAAACACTTGACACACTTACTAGCTGTGTGACCTTGGGCAAGTCACTTAACCCAAATTGCCCTGCCTTTCCCCCTCAAAAAAAAAAAACAAAAACAAAAAAAATAAGTAAATTTATATACCATAGTCTCACTGACTGTGTGTATGTGTTGGAACTTTTTTGATTCATAGCCCAATCATTTTTTTTTAAATTCCCACATTAGTCATAATGTGAGATAGGAAAAAAGCAAGAAAGAAAAATTTAAAGAGTGGAAAAATATGCTTTGATTTGTACTCAGAGTTGATCAGTTCATCAGTTCTTTCTCAGGAGGTAGAGAGCATTTTTTATCATCAATCTTTTGGAAATGTCATGCATTTTTTATTGCTTGAAGTAGCAAAGTTTACAGTTGCTTAATGTTACAATATTGCTGTTACTGTGTACACTGTTCTCCTGGTTCTGCTCACTTCACTCTATAACAGTTCATATAGTTTTTCTAAGTTTTTTCTGAAAGCATCCTGGCTAGTCATTTCTTATAGCACAATAATATTCCATCACAGTCATATACCACAACTTGTTTAGCCATTCTCCAATTGATGGGTAATCCCTTCAGTTTCCAATTCTTTGCCACCACAAAAAAAGAACTCATAACCTGAGCACTGTAAAAATTAATTCTGAATTTACTTAAAATATTATTGGTATTTTTAACTTCTGAATAACATGATACTTTTTTGATATTTTTGGAAACAGTATTGACCTTTGGAGAGACAGAAATGAGGGGTACCCCTTGAGTCCAAATATGAAAGAGTGACCATAGTACTGTAAGAATAATGTGAAACCTAGGTTTTTCATACGGGCTAGGCCTCACAGAGCAAAAGGCAACCAAAAGAGCTTTAAAAAAACAGTATTAGTAGCAAAAACAAAAAAGACACAGAAGAACCACTGTAAAGTACAATAACGATTGTTAGGAGAGAAAGTAACCACTCAACAATTTCACTTTATCAGAAATGATCCTCAGACAACAAAGGATGAAATGAAACAAGTTTAAAGCAATGGTTCTTGACCTGGGGTCCAAGGATAGATTTTAGGGGGTCCATGAACTTGGATGGGAAAAATTACATCTTTATTTCAATGCAATTGGTTTCCTTTGTGATCCTGTGTACCTAATAATAACAGTCAGCATTTATATAGTACCTATGTGCTAGACACTGTGCTAAGTTCTTTACAATATTATCTCATCTAATCCTCACAACAACCCTATTTTTATTGCTATTTATAAGGAAACTGAGACAAAGGGAGTGAAGTGATTTGCCCAGGGTCACACAACCAGTAAGTGTCTGAGGCTAGATTTGAATTCAGGTCTTCCTGACTCCAGGCATAGCATTCTATCCATAGAATCACCTAGCTGTCTTTTTATTTTATGCACTGAAAAACATAATTCTGAGATAGGGACCCATATGATTCACCAGACTTCCAAAGGGTTCCATAACACAAACAAAAATTAAGAACTTCTGGTTTAAAAGAAAGTGAAACCTAAGATAAGTAAAGAGATGGGAAGAAAGATCTTAGAGTATGGAGCTGTAAGGCATTTTGTCTAATCCAATCACTTTACATATGAAGAAAATGATGTTATAACAGGTTAAGTGATTTGCCTAAGGTCACACAGCAGATGGCAGGGCCATAATTCAACCACACTCTCCTAAAATTCAAAATTCAATCAATGCTCTTTCCACTAAACAACACGCTGTCTACCTGCCCTCAATGAGTCCAAGCCCACTGACTCACAAATTACATTCCAAGGTACTGAATAAATGTCTAAAATTACTGTCCAAGATCTTTGAGGAACTCTGGGACATAGGTGAGGAGGTGTTCTACGACAGAGGATAGGGAAATGTCCTAATATTTTAAAAGAGTAAATACTTCAAACCAAAAGCTGGTGGAGATGACATCCATTTTAAAAGCAACAACAACAGCAAAAAGCCTAGAATGGATTATTTTAAAAGTTGGTTTCTGAATACCTAAAAAAGCAGTGACCACTTTTGTGTTGAGTCATTTCAGTTGTGTCCAACTGTTCATGACCCCATTTGGGGCTTTTCTTGTCAGAGAAACTGCAAGTTTGCCATTTCCTTCTCCAGGTCATTTTACAGATGAGGAAACTGAGGCAAACAGGGTGAAGTGACTTGCCTAGGATCACATGGCTAGTAAGTATCTGGAACTAGATTTGAACTTAGGAAGATGAGTCTTCCTGACTCCAGGCCTGGCACTCTTATCTAACTGCCCTTTTAGTGATCACTAAAAGTCAATATAAATTCATTAAGAATATTTGTATTTCAATGACTCCAACAATGTAAAATGGCTCTTTCCAGAGGCACCATAAAACAATCAAAAGTGAACATGGAAAAAATTATGTAGAACCATGCCCCCCAGCCTTTGTACAAGTTACACAAGTGTGGTACATTGCACACATTTTCTGACTTTTGATTCATTGATCAGTCTGCTGATAACTTTTTTTTTCCTTTAAAAATATTATTTGTTATATGGGATCACTCTCTGGGAGGGGGGACACTGAGGAAAATTTTGATGAAGTAGAATCCCAAAAGACACTAATAAAATTGATTTTAAAAAATATTGTGCCTTACTGACTTCATTTGCTTTTCTGATAAGGTTAATAGACTTGCATATCAGGAGAACGCAGAAGCACGGAACGACTTACATGTACTGATGCAGAGTGAAGAAAGCAGAGCCAAGAAAACAATATACACAATGATTAAAACAGTATATGACAAACAAAAGCAAATACAAAATTACAAAAAAAAATAAAAAATAAAAAGCAGGCCCGAAAGAAAAAATATGAGAAGAATCCCTCCCACTCCACTCCTTTGGAAAGTCTACCAGTGTGGAACATTGCATGTATTTTCAGACTTTTCCAAAGTACTGATTTAGTTTGGATGATTTCTTTAAAAAAATATATTATTTATTTTTAAATTTAAAGCTCTTTTTACTTAAAGCTCTTAGCACAATGCCTGGCACATAGTAAGTGCTAGGTATCATTATATGGGATAGCTCTCTGGGAGGGTTGAGGGGAAGGATACTGGGAGAAATTTTGTAACTGTAAAAACAAAAATATTAATAAAATTTATTAAAAAAATAAAAACCTTCAAAACAAGACCAGAGGAATGATGTCTGCAGAATCTAACTAATCAAAGTCATCTAACAAAATTTCTCATTATATAGATAAGGTAAAGAGATGTGGGATAGATGACAGTGTAGCCACGTAGGTTCAGATGTGAACAACTAGACCCAAAGAAATAGTGATTAATGGAGCAACATCAACCATAGGAAGGCCTCAAGCAAAGGGCCACATGGTTTTATCCTCTGTCCAATTCTTTTTTTTTTTACTTCATCAAATTCTTTATTAGAAATCATGATATACTCTATCCATAGCAGTTAATAGTTAAATCTATTAATTTTATAATCCTATCAAAAAAAGGAACCACAATTAGTCTGTAATCACCTATTTTTTTAAATTTATTTAATATATTTGGTTTTCAGCATTGATTTTCACAAAAGTTTGAATTACAAATTTTTTCCCCATTTCTACCCTCCCCCCACTCCAAGATGGCATATATTCTGGTTGCCCCATTCCCCAGTCAGCCCTCCCATCTGTCACCCCACTCCCCTCCCATCCCCTTTTCCCTTCTTCTCTTGTAGGGCAAGATAAATTTTTATGCCCCATTGCCTGTGTATCTTATTTCCTAGTTGCATGCAAAAACTTTTTTTTGTTGTTGTTGTTTTTGTACGTCTGTTTTTAAAACTTGAGTTCCAAATTCTCTCCCCTCTTCCCTCCCCACCCACCCTCCCTAAGAAGGCAAGCAATTCAACATAGGCCACATGCGTATCATTATGTAAAACCCTTCCACAATACTCATGTTGTGAAAGATTAACTATGTTTTGCTCCTTCCTAACCTATCCCCCTTTATTGAATTTTCTCCCTTGACCTTTTCGAAAGTGTTTATTTTTGATTACCTCCTCCCCCCGTCTGCCCTCCCTTCTAACATCTCTCCTTTTTTTTCTTCTTCCTCCTTCTTTCCTGTGGGGCAAGATACCCAATTGAGTGTGCATGGTATTCCCTCCTCAGGCCAAATTCAATGAGAGCAAGATTTACTCATTCCCCCTCACCTGCCCCCTCTTCCCTTCCTACAGAACCACTTTTTCTTGCCACTTTTATGTGAGATGATTTACCCCATTCTATCTCTCCCTTTTTCCCTCTCTCAATATATTCCTCTCTTATCCCTTAAATTGATTTTATTTTTTAGATATCGTCCCTTCATATTCAACTCACCCTGTGCCCTTTGTGTGTGTGTGTGTGTACATATATATATATATACATATATATATATATATATATATATATACCTACATATATACATACATACACACATATGTATATATATGAACTGGTCTCAGGCCATGGAAGAGCTCAAAAAGGAGTTGGAAAAGCAAGTTAGAGAAGTAGAGGAAAAATTGGGACGAGAAATGAGAATGATGGAAGAAAACCATGAAAAACAAGTCAATGACTTGCTAAAGGAGACCCAAAAAAATACTGAAAAAAAATATTGAAGAAAACAACACTTTAAAAAATGGGCTAACTCAAATGCCAAAGAGCTCCAAAAAGCCAATGAGGAGAAGAATGCCTTGAAAGGCAGAATTAGCCAAATGGAAAAGGAGGTCCAAAAGACCACTGAAGAAAATACTACCTTAAAAATGAGATTGGAGCAAGTGGAAGCTAGTGACTTGATGAGAAATCAAGATATTATAAAACAGAACCAAATGAATGAAAAAATGGAAGACAATGTCAAATATCTCATATTTCTTGGAGGCTTTTGGTGTAGGCTCTTGCACTTTGTTGACTTCTTCAGGCCGTATGTTTTGGTCTTCTTTGTTACCAAAGAAAGATTCCAAAGTCTGAGACTGAATCTGGGTGTGTTTTCACTGCCTGGCCATGTTTCCAGCAAACTTACTTGACCCTTGAGTTTTTCTTCGGGGTATGACTGCTTGTAGAGCAAAGAGTACTTTGTTCCAAGCTTGAGGGGATGCACCGTTGATTTCAGAGCTATTTCTATACAGCCAGCTCTGCCACACCAGCCCTCCTCCTTCCTCAAGAACCACCAACCAGGACCTGATGCAAATCTTCAGCAGGCTCTGCACTCCTGCTCTGATTCGCCACTTAATTCCTCCCACCACATGGGCCTGGGGCCAGAAGTAACTGCAGCTGTAGTTCTGTAGCTGCACCTCCCCCGCTGCCCCTGGGGCGGTGGCCAAACCTCGAACTCTGTCCCCCACAGCTTTTCCCACTAACCTTCTCTGTTGTCTTTGGTGCTTGTGGGTTGAGAAGTCTGATAACTGCCACCGCTCACTGATTCAGGGTGCTAGGGCCTGTTCTGCCTGGCTCCTGGTCTGGCTGGTCCTGCTGCCTCCCACGCTGAGCTCCACTCCCCTCCACTCCGAGCACGATAGACCTCATCCAGCGACCATCCAGGCTGTCCTGGGCTGGATCCCTGCTTCCCTCTGCTATTTTGTGGGTTCTGCAGTTCTAGAATTTGTTCAGAGCCATTTTTATAGGTTTTTGGAGGGACTTGGGGAGCTCACACAAGTCCCTGCTTTCCAGTTGCCATATTGGCTCCACCCCCGGAAGTCTCCCCTCTGTCCAATTCTAATCAATATTTTCATCAGTGACTTAGATGAATGCATAAATTCTATGAGTGCTCACCAAATCCGCAAATGACAGGTGCTAAAAATAGTTAATATGTTGATTGCCAGAAGAGAAATCAAAGGGATCCAAAAAGACTAAAGAAATGGAGAAAGAAGTCATATGGATTAAGATGATATTTAATAAGGAGAAATGTGGTAAAAAAAAAAACCAATTATTCAAATGCAAGATGAGGGAAATATGGTTAGAGAGTTAAGGAGGGGAAAAGATCTGGGGATTTTGATGGACTGCAGATTTAATCCAGGTGTGACATAAGTCACCAAAAACAAGCAAGCAAACAAACAAACCTTAATTTGATCTCAGCCTGCATTAACAGAAAGTGTCCAGAAGAAGGAAAATTACAGTCCCATTAAGCAGTCTATTCTGAACTGACCCAATATGTAAGGTTGCATTTAGTTCTGATTGCCACTTTAGAGGAAGGACATCGAGAAGTTGGAAGGCATTCAGAATGATGGCAGGACTTAAATCTTTGTCATGGAAAGGAACTGGAGATGTTTAGACTGGTTAAGAGAAGACATGATAATGCTGTCTCAAAACCAAATGGGCTGTGCCATTAACACCATCACTAAACATTTGAAAAATTGGTCATAGAAGAGGGATTAGATCTGCTTTGCATGGCTACTGGTGGCAGAATTAGGACCCACAGCTCGAAGTTTCAGGGAAACAGATTTTGGTTTGATAAATGAAAGGACTTCCTTATCAGTGATGACCCAAAATGCAAAGGGATGCCTTTGGAAGATACAGAGATTTTCAAGTGGAATCTGAATGATGATTACATGTGGGGATGTCCTGTATGGGATTCATGCTTAAGGTACTGGTAGTACTAGGTCTAAGATTCTATAAATGAAAAAAAAATTCCAAAGTTAATAACCACTGACAAAAACCTTCACATCAATAAAATAAAAAATGCTAAGACATAAAGTCATAAATTCCAAATTATTTGCAATTTGCTTTTAAACTATAGAACAAAAACATCCAATTTCTTCTGCATCTCCTTCTGGTCTCTCCCTTTCATGTATTTTTAATGATTTTGTTGTTATTAATTTTATGTAGTCATAGTCGATTTGTATATTATTGGTCTGATCCTACTTTGTTTATGCAGTACCACTTCATTATGTCTTCCCTTTTTTTGGTACTCATGACACTCTTTATGGGGCAATATTCCATTATGCTAATGTACAACAATTTATTCACATATTTTTCAATCGCTCTACATATGGATTGCTTCCAGTGTTTTGCTATTATGAATAGAATTGCTATGAATATTTTTGTTAGTGAGGCTTTTTTCCCCCTTTTCAATAACACCCTTAAGGCATAATTTTAGTAGCTGCGAGCTCCCTAGGTCAAAAGGTACGAAAAGTTTTGTTTTGTTTTTGGAATTTGTATATTGTTTGGCTTCTTTACAAGTAAGTTGTATATAGACAAGGAGGTCTTTTGAGATAAGAAAGAATTGTGGAATAAGGGAACAGGGACAGTGATGGGAAAAAAAAAAAGAAGAGCATCGATGAAACGTTTTAAAAATACACAGAAGAGAATAGAAGGAGGCTTAAAAAGGGACATAGACAACAAGGGCGGTTTTACAATTATGGTATTAAATTTAATATACACTTTTAAAAAACCTGTGTGTCATAGTTTCACATACAATCATCTTTTTTTTGCTCTTATTTGTATGTGGATGCTGATATTTGCTAATTAATATTAAAACATTTTTTTGAAAAAAAAAAAAAGATTCATAGCTCTAGCAATCCATTCCTCCCTATCATCTCCAAAGCTAAATTTAATTTTTAATTTACTTTTGCCAAATTAGTAAGTGGCACTAAGTATCTCAGTTATTTTAATATGTATTTCTCTGATAACAGAGTTAAAACTTTTTTCAGGCCATTATTAATAATCTGTTTCTCCTTTTGAGGACTGCTGATTCAACTTCTTTGACCATTTATCCATTAGAAGATTGGATTTTGCTCTTATAAATATATGTAAATATCTTATAGATTTTAGATACCACATTTGTATCATAAACATACATACATATATGCAAATGTCATCGGAAATATTTTTCCAATCTGTTTCTTTTTTATTCTGGATGCAAGATTTCTTATTATGTAATCAAATCTGTTTTGATTCCAATTTTTTTTCTATTTGTTCAACAGGTAAGAATCCCCCCTCAATTACAATAAACCATTCCATTTTCTTCTAATTTTTCAAAATCATTTAAAAACTACTTAAATCACTGATCTACCTGGAATCGATTACATGTAAATATTAGAATAATCTCATTTTTCATCATAAAGTTTACTAAGAATCTCATTTTTTCTCATCAGAGATTTCATTAAGATTCTGTGATTTATAAGACATATAATTTGGACAAGGTCTAAGTATTCAATGTTACATAAAAAAAATAAGTTTATACACAAGAAGCCACTGCCAACCAATGTTTCCTATCTTGAAACCACAGTTGGGGCAAAGCTTCTAACATGGCCTTGAAGTGATGACTTAAGAACAAATATATTGAAACAGATTGTTGAATCCTATCTAAATATTGAATTAAATATAATTAAATCCAACAAAGAATAGGAGTAAAGGATGACAGAAAGAGAAGATGGGTTAGACAATGGATAAGAGGGAACTACTGGCACCTTCCAAGGATGGGAGAAAATGAGGAAGACCTCTGACTTGTTGAGTGGATCTACTGTGATGTCATCTAAGCAGCCTAAGACAGTACCTGCAGTTACGTAACTCTAGGAAGCAAAACCATATACTTACTCAATTAAATCAAGGGGTATAGCTCTAAAGAGACCAGAGATTATAGAAAACATTGTAGTAGTTAAAAGTGCTGTTGGCCCTCCCCCATGTCCACTATAGAGAAATGAGTGAAATATTCTAGAATACTACTATCATGTTCTCCATAGGAGGACATGGAGAGTTGCACAAGACAGGAGAGTGACAACTCTGGATGGGTTGCAGTATGAATCACTGGAGGCAAATCCTGAATTCATGAGATACAGATTTATTTGAGTAAATTATCTGATGGTTATTTAGTAGAATCTTTTGTTAATAAAATACTTCACTTGACATTGGCAAAATAGTGCTAGTTAAATAATCTCACACTTTGAAGAAGAGTATGGAGTTTCCAGTAAATCCTGGGCCAAGGCAGGACTGATAAGGAGAAATATTTCCCTCCCCCTCACTGTCTTTGACTGATCTTCCTTTCATCCATAGTGGCTCTAAGACTGAAACCATATTCTGCCAAATGGCAGGACCTATTGAGTCTCACATTGCTTTGAAGTGACAAATGAGGAGCAAGAATGTTGGAACATAGATTGCTGCATTATATCTAAATGCCTTCCTGATGGTATGCACCATGAGTGTCCACCATCAGCTTCAGAACTCAAGTGCAGAAACGAACAAGTAGCAATTGGCAGCTTAATTATTTTGAATGCAAAGAATGCTATTTGGCAAGTGATGATTTAAATACTGTAGCTAAGAGACTAAACAAGTTAACAGCTGACTTCTTACATGTACTCTTCCAAACACCATACATGGTCAATGGTTTTTTTATGAAAAATTAGGGCAAACTTTAAGTGACAACAAAGATTTAGCAAATAAATGAAATCAAAGATGTTTTCATATATTGTTATATTTTTAAAATCTTTACATATTATAGTCCAAGTCATATAATGTTACTAAATAAGCATATCCTTTCCAAAAAAATTTACAAGAAAATATTATCTGATGCTGAACTAGTATGAAGTCACTGAAAGTAGATAGAGGGTAGTACAGTTTCCATAGTAACCTAAGCCAACTTGCAGTCACCTTCCAAAGAAAAGTATGTTTCAAAAATATAGCATTTATTTTTGTTGACCCTCTCAGCATTTTAAATGCTTAAACCAGATGGTACTATACTCTCAATGGATACTCTTCTCCTCTGTTATACATTGCAAATCAATCATTCCTTCTCATCCTGAGTAATTCTTGTCTATTTCTTTCTTTCCATAAATTCTCCATAGAGTATCTACCCCTTACAGTGGAGGCTTTTTTTTTCCTGGTTCTTTTGCTATTTGATGGATATCAGCAGCACTCAGAATGCCCATCTGTTCTGGTCACTCTGCATACATAACCAGCCCCCATTCCTTTTTGGTTGTAGATGTCATTAACATCTTTTCTAACTTGTCACAAAGAGTGATTATTTGTGATATGTAACAGCCATGAATTTTTCCATTGTCTTTTGGGTCCCCTGTACTTCTTGCTCTTGGGAGATTGCTGTGATGAATGATTTGTACCCATATATCACTAAAATATCAGTGTTAAAAAAAGATAACTTCCCTTCAAATAGGAACATTTAGGCACAACATCTACATCTAAGTAGTTTGTAGGAACCTTAGTGAATCCCAGATATTTATCAATTTATGATGAAAAAAGTTTTTAAATGACATCTACTCTATTTTTGAAATAGAAGCATTTTAACCATGAAAATTAATTTTCGTTCTCAGAAGTTGCTGATGTGTAATTGGGCCATTAACTAATGTTTATGAAACTCTCTCCACATGAGCTCAGAGAGTTGCTTAAGCAAGTTCTTAATATGTCTTCTAAGTACTAAAATTTTCAAATATTTAAAAAGAACAAGTCATTGTGGAGGGTTATTTTATGACAAGCAGATATATGCAAGTTAAAATTTTTATTTGCCTCTTATTCTCAGAATCTAGTCCTTTACCCAGGTCATCTTAAATAATTTATCATATGACGATGCTGTAAATATTATTTTTGGATTGAAATGGCAAATAACTTTTTTAAAGGAATGGCTTGCCATGCACCCCTGCTTTAGATAAGCATATCCCCGTGTTATATGTTTCTGATTTATCCAAGGCTAACAAGGGCAATGTGGAAGATGTTATCTATGACACTGGGTTCTACGGGGTCATCAGGATCCAGCTGAACACTTATCTTTGAAGTTATTGGGGGGGAAATGGGAGTAGCTCAGCTTGTTTTGGTGAAGAGGAGAATGAAAGCAAAGAATGGGTAATACAGAATACATGCCAATTTTCTGGCAAGTGCCAAGAGAAGGGCCTTTGGTTGCATTTTCAAGTGAGGAATCAAAGGCCTCCTTGAAGAATTTAGAGATTTTATTTCAAACTTGGAATTGTACATGTGATAGGCTAACTCAGTTTCAATAAAGGAGAAGGAATAAACTTTCAATACACAAAAGTCCTAATGAGCGAGAAATGCCCTGGTTATAAATATTGCAATGCATAAATGTTTTCCATGTATGTATATACTCAATAGCAAGCAATAGTGATTCATTTATATTCCTCAAGAGTACAAAAGGATAAAAATAAGAGCTAGCATTTATAGAGTCTACGAGGTGCCAGGCCCTGTGCCAAACTCTTTCGCAAATATGGTCCCATTTGATCCTCATAACTCTGGGAGGTATGTCCCTATTCTATAGCTGAGGAAACTAAGCAGAGGTGAAGTGACTTGCCCAAGGTCACAGAGCTATTAAGTGTCTGGGGCAGAATTTGAAGTCAGGCCTTCTAGACTCCAGACCCAACCCCCTGTCCAATGCGCCACACCTAGCTGCCTCTATAATATGTGCATGGACTGGTCATAGTCTTACAATGGGTTGGCTTTTTTGACTCAAAGTTCCCTTCCTCAGTTTCACAGTTGCCTAAGACAACAATATTTAATCTTCTTAGTACTTAATCTGCATTTGTGTTGTCTCTTTCCTTTATAAACTGTGACAAAAGCAATCACGGATAGACAGTTTTTTATTGTTGTAAAGGGAAATTCAGTTTGTACGACAGGTAAAGTTTATTGGGGACAGAGCACCCTCTAGTGTACCAACGATATACTGTAAATTTTCTTTCTGAGAAACTGGACTAATGAGCCTGCCTGTGGAATAGTTAATATAACTAGGCTTTGGTTTTCCTTTATGTGACATAATTGCTAATAAGTTTAAGCAGCACTAAGACTTTTGCGACACCCGAATCATTATTAACCACCTTTTCACGAGATTTATCTTATAAATATTTTATCTGGTTTTTAAGAGATGAGCAAAATAACATCTGGAGCTTTAAAGCAGCACATTTTAAATACAAATTTCACTATTTCTTAAATAATAGAAATTTTTAAAATTTTTATTCATATCACCTACATTTCCCAGTATGTACCTTTTTCCTCTCCCTTTTTATGACAAAGAATTTAAAAAGACAGGGGAAACAGCTCACCAAAACTAACCCCTATACCTTTCAAATAGGTGTATCACACCTATCCTCTGAGCCCACCTCTGCAAAGAAGGGAGGGACATGCATTCTCTTATTTCTTTCTTGGGATCAAGCCTAGTCTACATAATTTCTCAACATTCAGTTTCTGTTTTGTTGTTGTTTGCATCTATACTGTTATAGTCACTGTGTAGCTGGTTTTGGGGGTTTGCCTCAGTTCACGTAAGTCTTCCTAAGCTTCTCTACATTGATTATTTCTTATTGAAAAGTAGTAACAGGCAATTATGTTCCAAATCACAGCTTGTTTAGACATTCTCTAATCCAGGGCATCTTAAACTTTCTCTACTTGAGACCCTTTGTTGCCTTTCAGCAGTTTGTTGGTGTTGTGTGGCCTGAGGGCATGCAAGGTGCACATGCTTTGTGTTCAGAACCAAGGCTGTGGTAAAGTTCTGAGATGCAACATGGGCAAGCACTGCCAGAAACACCTCAGATTTATTACTCGTTTGATTTTTAATTAATTTTTGGTGTTGTGTGTTCAGAAACCTTTTACTGTTGCCAAATTTTTCATGACCCTATATGGGGTCCCGACCCACAGTTTAAGAGGTACTGTACCTAATCAATGGACACTGACTTTGTTTCTAGATCTTTGATGCTACAAAAATTCTGGTGCACATAGAACCTTTCTTTATATCACTGAAGTCCTTAGGGCACATTCCTAGAAATGAGATCTCTAGGTCAAACAGTATGAGCATTTTAGTCATTTTCTTAGCAAAATTCCAAACTTTATTCCAGAACAGTAGGACTATTTCATGATTGCACATAGGCTTCTTGAGAGCAAGGATTGTTTCATGCATCATACTTCTACCCCCAATGTCTACTACCATAATGCCTGGCATGTAGGCACTTAACAACAATGATTATTCCCATTTTTTACCATCTTTGTCAATCTGCTGGTTATATTATGGAACCTCAAGCCTATGTTGATTTGTATTCTTCATATTATTAGTAATTTAGTGTTTTATTTCATATGGTTTTAAGCAGCTTGCAATTCTTTTGAGAACTGCTTGCTCATGACCACTTATATTGGGGAATGACTTTTGGCTATATATCATCAACATGATAGTAACAGAATACACATAAAAAGTGAAAAATTTAGCCAATTTGGACAAAGAATTGGGTTGCCTTTACAAATACATCAAATCGCCTTTTTAATTTTTTGCATCCTTTCCAAACAGATTCAACCAACCAAACTAAACTCTTTTTAATTTTCCAGTTGCTTTAGTAGCTCATAGTATTTAGGATTTGGAAGTGACCTCACTGATCACTGAGTCTCTTACGTTAAAAAATGAGGAAGGGGGGCAGAGCCAAGATGGCTCTGTGAAAGGAACAAACTATTGGAGCTCTCACAAATTCTGTCAGATACATCTAAAAAAGTGAATCTGAGCAGATTTGAGAGAGTTAGAAGCTACCAGTGGACTGAGAGGGGCAGGAGCACTGGGCAAGGGCACCAGATCAAACCAACCGGGAACAGCAGAGAAATCCAGCCAGCCCGCTGGTCTGGGAGGTCGCTGGGTGAGCAAAATGCTAGAGCAGGAAGAGGCCCAGGGTGGAAGTACCAGCTATAGTTGAGATCAAGCCCCAGCTCTCTTAGCCCAGGACAGGAGTCTGTCAGAGCACAGAGCCAGTGGCTGCGGGAGCAGCTAGCCTAGAGGCCTCCAACCCATAGTCTACAGGTTTAAAACTTGCCTTCTTGAACTTCTGGGAGCCATGATGTGCAGGTAAAATGGCTCTCATCCCTCCTTTGAATAAACCCAGAGAATACTACCTCAGGAGAAACAGAGGATACAGAAGGGGGGCTTCAGTAGTGACAGAAATTGGGGAGAGGGCCCTTTCTGTGGTGGTGGAAGGAGACTAATGCAGGAAGACAGGTGTCCCAGCAGGCCCCACCTCAGCAGAACAATGAGAGTTACTGAGCCCAAGGCGGGGTGGAGCTAACTAACATCAATGCTAGGACCCCAAACATGGCTTTGCACAGCCAGAGGAAGTGGCAGACACCAGCACAGAAAACAGCTGAGACCACCCCTGCTGTAGAACAGTCCTAGGGAAGAGGAGACTCCCAGCAGCCAGGCCACCACTCACCCACAACTCACAAAACCAGAGGCCATAGCACATAAAGCTAGATCCCAACACAAGAAACTCAGGACAGAGCCCCCTGAGCCCCAGAAACAGAGATCCACTTTAGAAACCAGGAGGAAAAAAACACCATGAAAAAAAGCAGTAAAAAACTTTCAAAGACCATTGATTCATATTATGGAGACAGGGAAGATCAAGAGGACAGCATGGACTCTACACCCACACCTGAAACCTCAAAAAGGAAAGTGAACTGGTCTCCAGACCAAAAAGCATTCCTGGAAGAACTCAAGGAGAACTTCAAAAACCAAATTAGGGAGGTAAAAGAAAAAAATGGAAAAATGGAAAAAAATTCACAGAGGAAAACAAATCTTTACAGAGTAAAATCAGTGAACTGGTTAAGGAGAATCAGAATATAAATGGAGAAAATGTCTCATTGAAAAGTAAAATTAACCAAATGGAAAAGCAGATAGAGAAGATAAAGGAAGAAAACAAAACATTAAAAATTAGAATTGGGCAAGTAGAAGCTAATGACTCTATAAGACATTGAGAATCAATCAAACAAAATCTAAAGAATGAAAAAAAATAGAAGAAAACGTGAAATATCTGACTGGAAAAACAACTGACCTGGAAAATGGATCCAGGAGAGACAATCCAAGAATTATTGGTCTACCTGAAAGCTATATGAAAAAAAGAGATTGGACAGTATCTTCCATGAAATCCTTAAGGAAACTTGCCCAGAGGTCCTAGAAGCAGAGGGTAAAACTGTCATCGAAAGAATCCACTGATCACCCCCTGAAAGAGATCCCAAATTGAAAACTCCAAGAAACATTGCAGCCAGATTCCAGAACTACCAGGTCAAGGTGAAAATACTGCACGCAGCTAGAAAGAAACAATTCAAATATCATGGAACTATAGTCAGGATCACGCAGGATCTTTCAGTTTCTACATTAAATGACAGGAGAAATTGGAATATGACATCCCGAAAAGCAAAGTAGCTTGGACTACAACCAAGGACCCAGCAAAATTGAGCATAATTTTCCAGGCAAGGAAATGGATATTCAATGAAATAGGGGAATTCCAGACCTTCCTGATGAAAAGGCCAGAGCTCAATGAAAAATTTGATCTCCCAACACAAAACTCAAGAGAGACATAAAAAGGTTAACGGGCGGGGTGGGGGGAACCCTAATCAATAAGGCTAATTAGTTAAATCCTTACATAGGATTATTTTGTTTTATATATGTTTTACATATATATGTATATATATGTCAATCTTGAGAATAGTACAGTTATTATGACAATTGAAAGGGATATTCATAGACTGTGGGTGTCAGTATAAGATAACAGATATAATGATAAAAAATATAATTAAGAGATATAAAGGGATGGTTCTGGGAGAAGAGGCAAGGAGATAGTGGAAAAGGGTAAATTACATCGTATGAAGAGGCACAAAAACATGTTATAGTAGAGGGAAAGAAGGGAGGGAGAAGAGCAGTATTTGAGCTTTACTCTCATTGGATTTGGTTCAAGAAGGGAATAAAATACCCCGATAAGTATAGAAATCAAACTTGCCCTATAGGCAGTAGGAGGGAAAAGGGGAAAGAAAAGGGAGGGGGTGGTCAGAAGGGAGGGAAGAAGTAGCAAGATAAGGGAGGGGAATCAAGAGGGAGGGTAAACTGAGAAAGGTGGCAGTCAAAAGCAAAACTCTGTTTAGGAATGGAAGGGAAAAGGGAAAAATAAAAGCATAAACAGGGGGGAAATAAGATGGAGAAAATGACACAGACAGAAATCATAACTGTGAATGTGAATGGGACGAATTCTCCCATAAAACAGAAGCAGATAGCAGAATGGATTAAAAACCATAACCCTACAATATGCTGTTTACAAGAAAAACATTTGAAACAGGGAGATACACACAGGGTAAAGGTAAAAGGATGGAGTAGAATATATTGTGCTTCAGCTAAAGTAAAAAAAGCAGTGGTAGCAATCCTAATCTCAGACAAAGCAAAAGCAAAGATAGATCTAATTAAAAGAGATAAGGAAGGACACTATATCCTGCTAAAAGGCACCATAAACAATGAAGCAATATCATTATTTAACATAAATGCACCAAGTGGTATAGCATGCAAATTCTTAGAGGAGAGGTTAAGGGAGTTACAGGAAGAAATAGACAGCAAAACTATCATAATGGGGGACCTCAACCTCCCCCTCTCTGAACTTGATAAATCTAACCTCAAAATAAGTAAGAAAGAAGTTAAGGAGGTGAACAGAATTTTAGAAAGGGCAGATATGATAGACTTCTGGAGAAAACTGAATGGGGATAAAAAGGAATATACTTTTTTTCTCAGCGGTACATGGCACATACTCAAAAACTGACCATGTACTAGGGCACAAAAACCTCACAATCCAGTGCAGAAAGGCAGAAGTAGTCAAAGCATACTTTTCAGATCATGATGCAATAAAAATTATTTGTAATAAAGAAACAGGGAAAAATAAGCTAAAAATTAATTGGAAACTAAATAATCTAATTCTAAAGAATGAGTAGGCCAAAGAACAAATCATAGAAACAACTAATAACTTCATTCAAGAGAATGACAATAATGAGACAACACACCAAAACTTATGGGATGCAGTAAAAGCAGTTCTTAGGGGAAGTTTTATATCTCTAAATGCTTACATCAATAAAATAGAGAAAAAGGAGATCAATGAGTTGGACATGCAACTGAAAAAGCTTGAAAAAGAACAAATTGAAAATCCCCATTAATTAGCAAATTAGAAATACTGAAAATCAAAGGAGAGATTATTAAAATTGAAATCAAGAAAACTATTAAATTAATAAATAAAACCAAGAGCCGGTTTTATTAAAAAAACCAATAAAATTGATAAACCTTTGGTCAATTTGATTTAAAAAAAGGAAGAAGAAAATCAAATTACCAGTATCAACAATGAAAAGGGTGATTTTACCTCCAATGAAGAGGAAATTAAACAATAATTAGGAATTATTTTGCCCAATTGTATGACCATAAATATGACAACCTTAGGGATATGGATGAATATTTACAAAAATATAAATTGCCCAGGTCAACAGAAGAGGAAGTAAATTTCTAAATAACCCCATCTCAGAAAAAGAAATTGAGCAAACCATCAATTAACTCCCTAGGAAAAAATCTTCAGGGTCAGATGGTTTTACATGTGAATTTTATCAAACATTTAAAGAACAATTTGGGAAAATAGGTGAAGAAGGAGTCTTACCAAATTCTTTTTGTGACACAAATATGGTACTAATACCCAAACCAGGTAGAGTCAAAACAGAGAAAGAAAATTATAGACTAATTTTGTTCATAAATATAGATGAAAAAATTTTAAATAAAATATTAGCAAAAAGATTGCAGCAAATTATCACGATAATAATACACTATGACCAGGTGGGATTTATTCCAGGAATGCAAAGTTGGTTCAATATTAGGAAAACTATCAGCATAATCGATCATAACAACAACAAAACTAGCAGAAACCATATGATCATCTCAATAGATGCAGAAAAAGCTTTTGACAAAATACAACACCCATTCCTATTAAAAACACTAGAAAGCACAGGAACAAATGGAGCCTTCCTTAAAATTATAAAGAGCATCTACCTAAAACCATCAAAAAGCATTATTTGTAATGGGGATAAGCTAGATGCATTTCCAATAAGATCAGGGGTAAAACAAGGCTGTCCATTATCACCCCTACTATTCAATTTGGTACTAGAAATGTTAGCTGTAGCAATAAGAAAAGAAAAAGAACTTGAAGGAATTAGAATGGGCAAAGAAGAAATTAAATTATCACTTTTTGCAGATGATATGATGATTTACTTAGAGAATCATAGAGAATCAAGTAAAAAACTACTTGAAATAATAAACAACTTTAGCAAAGTTTCAGGATATAAAATAAACCCACATAAATCCTCGGCATTCCTATACACTACTAACAAAGCTCAACAGCAAGAGGTAGAAAGAGAAATTCCATTCACAGTTACTGTAGACACGATGAAATATTTGGGAGTCTACCTGCCAAGACAAGCCCAGGGCCTATATGAACATAATTATGAAACAATTTGCGCACAAAGTCAGATCTAAATAAATGGAAAAATATCAGTTGCTCATGGTTAGGCCAAGCTAAAATAATAAAAATGACAATTTTACCTAAATTAATTTATTTATTAAGCACCATACCAATCGAACTACCAAAAAATTATTTTACAGAGCTGGATATAAAATAACAAAATTCATCTGGAAGAACAAGAGGTCTAGAATATCTAGGGAATTAATGAAAAGAAATGTTAGGGAAGGTGGTCTAGCCATACCAGATATTAAATTGTGCTATAAAGCAGCAGTCATCAAAACTATCTGGTACTGGCTATGAAACAGAAGCGTGGATCAGTGGAATAGGTTAGGTACATAAGATGGAGAAGTCAACAACTATAGCAATCTACTCTTTGATAAACCCAAAGAATCCAGCTTCTGGACTAAGAATTCACTATTTCACAAAAACTGCTGGGAAAATTGGAAAATGGTAGGGCAGAGACTGGACATAGACCAATATCTTACACCATATACCAAAATAAAGTCAAAATGGGTTCATGATTTAGGGATAAAGGCTCATACTATAAGCAATTTGGGAGAGCAAGGAATAGTTTACCTATCAGATTTATGGGAAAGCAAAGAATTCATGACACAACAAGAGATAGAGAGCACTGCAAAATGCAAAATGGATAATTTTGATTATGTTAAATTGAAAAGTTTTGGTATAAAAAAAGACAATGCAACAAAGATTAGGAGGGAAGCAGAAAATTGGGAGAAAATCTTTACAACCAGTGTCTCTGATAAAGGCCTCATCTCTAAAATATACAGGGAACTGAGCCAAATATATAGGAATACATGTCATTCCCGAATTGAGAAATGGTCAAAGGATATGAACAGGCAGTTTTCAGAGGAAGAAATTAAAGATATCTATAAGCATATGAAAAAATGCTCTAAATCCCTACTGATTAGAGAAATTCAAAATCAAAACAACTCTTAGGTACCATTTCTCTCCTGTCAGATTGGCTAAAATGACAAAACAGGAAAATAATAGATGCTGGAGAGGATGTGGGAAAATTGGAACACTGTTACATTGCTGGTGGAGTTGTGAACTGATCCAGCCATTCTGGAGAGCAATTTGGAACTATGCCCAAAGGGCTATAAAAATGTTCATACCCTTTGACCCAGCAATACCACTTCTAGGGCTGTATTCCAAAGAGATCATACAAGTGGGGAAAAGGATCCATATGTACAAAAATATTTACAGTGGCTCTTTTTGTAGTAGCAAAGAATTGAAAATCAAGGGGATGCCCATCAATTGTGGAATGGCTGAACAAGTTGTGGTATATGAAGGTAATGGAATACTATTGTGCTATAAGAAATGGGGATGATATGGACTTCATAATAACCTGGAAAAACCTACATGATATAATGCTGAGTGAGTGGAGAAGAACTAGGAGAACATTATATACAACCACAGATATATGGATTCTGTGATGACTAACCTTGATAGACTTGGCTCTTCTGAGCAATACAAGGTTCAAAGACAACTCCAAAGGACTCATGATAGAGAGATCTATCCACATCCAGAGAAAGAACTGTGGAGTCTGAATGCAGATTGAGGCAAACTATTTGCTCTCCTTTTTTTTTCACTTTTGTTTCTTCTTTCTCATGATTCACTCCATTGGTCATAATTCTTCTTTACAACTTGACTATTGTGTAAATAAGTTTAATGCAAAGTTATATGTAGAAGATACATTGGATTCCATGCTGTCTTGTGGAGGGAGGGGGAAGGGAAGAAAATCTGGAACTCAAAATCATGCAGAACTGAGTATTGTAAACTAAAAAATAAAAAAATTCTTAAAAAATATTTCAAACAACAACAAAAAAATGAGGAAACACATACGAAGGGAAATTAAGTGACTTGCCCCAAGATACAGAGGTATCAAATTAGAGAGCCAGGATTAATATCTGACTCTTTGGACAATTATTTTGTGTTCTTTTTGTTGTAGTCCAGGTCAATAAACATGTATCAAGCACCTACCATGTGTCATATTACAACCCACAAATTCGAAAAGATAACCTAAAATGGGAATAGTCATTGTTGGCAGGGTTGCAGAAAGACAGATCAAATCATGTTCCCTCAAAATGAAAAACACACAGAAAAGTCTATACAGTATATATACAGACTATAGTGTAGGTGCTAAATTGTTAAGCCTGGTCCCCAAGACTAATACTTTAAAGGGGTATAATTTTACTATGCAAAAAGTTTTTTTAAAAGAAGTTTGTTCCTCCAAGAAATAAGAAAAATATTCTTTATTCAATTATATTATCCACTTAATTGTAGCATCAAGAAAAATGGGCACAACATGCAATAGCTAATAGACAAACGTTGATAGAGGGATCCACCTGAAAATTAATGGAGAGCAATCATCACAAAAACCACAATCATCTTCCTAGTGTGTTTCCTCCAAGAAGAGTAGATCCTATAACAAAGAATGAGTATATATGAAATATATCCATCTGCTTGCATCCATATATATTACAGATCGTTAAATACCTATAAAAACATGTTTAGAATTTTGTGTATTTGAGAAGAATGAAAATAAAATCGGTTTCTGTGAATTCAAATAAACACATAATCTGGGGAAGTACAAGAAACACACATTGGAACACACATTTGAAATTCAGATTTCCCATTCCTCAAGTACACTAGAGAACCAGAGTAGTTTAAAAGTCTTTTATGAAGAATCAATAATAAATTTTTTAGCTACATTATCTGAGTGAAGGATTAGAAACAGAATTCCTATGAATATTCACAATTTTCTCAACTGGTAGCTTTTCTTCTTTAAAGCAAATTTTCTCATAGATAGAACTCTTGAATACAAGTGAATTAATACTGTATCATACAAGAACTAAAGTACTTTTCTAGTTAATTAATTTTTAAAATTAGATCATTCACTTGCCTAAACATTGCCTCTGTAGAAGATTAGATATGCTAATTGGCTGTCTTGGCACTGAAGACTGAGACGGAGGAGGTGTAAACTGAGGAATTCTGAAGCCAGAAGTATCCCACATTCCTATTCTACTTTGCAAGGAGGATGACAGAACATGTGAAGGTCCATTATAAGAAATCTGTGATGGTGGCGTCCTATTAACATAATCCAATATAATCATTACACATTTCTTTCAACAACATGATATTCAGCTATTGATTATGAATGTTAAACAATGAAATAAACTGTAGATAACCCAAGTCTTTTAAATTTGGTTTTAAAATTTACCTTTGGCACAGATTTACCTTCTTCATGATTTTCTTAGTTTCGTATAACATTACTTATCAAAGTACATGATTTACACACAGATAATTTTTGCACACATGCAATTACTATTACATATATATTAATACATGATTATACAATCAAGGTTTGATTCATGGTTCACATAACTAGGAAGCATATTATATACAAATGTGAGGCACAGAATATGCTAAAAAGTTATCTTAACAGATAACAGACTCACATGACGTCTTTTTTTTTAAAGGAACAAAAATCTCAGTGATAGAGAATTCCCTGAGGAGGAAACTCCCTTTACTAATGCAAGTCTATATCTTCTCTGCAACTTAGAGTATTAAAGAATCACCTTGATTACTAGAGTGGTCAAGTGATTTGCTGTCCAGGGTCTTGTCTATCAGACAACTAAAAACAATCAGCTTTATCATTTTAATCTTATTCTCAAATAACTGTATAACACTTTACCATACCAGTTACAATAAACTTTTAAAGATTAAAATAAATGAGAATATGAAATTTTTACACCTCTGCAAAGCAACATCACTGAATTCTGAGAGCTTATTATTCATATGCTGATAATAATCAAATAACCAAAAAAAAAAGGAAGCAAGTGCATCCTTTGGGAAGCTTGGATACTACATAAAATTGAATAAAGAGCAGAGAATCACAGAATCTCAATCTCAAAGGCCATCTAGTTCAACCTAAACCTGAGATCCCCTTTGCAACATCCTCAACAAGAAGACCATGAATGAAATTTTCTTTAAAGAACTCAAGTGAAGGGGAATCTATTACCCCCAGCAGCCCGTTCTACTTTTAGGTAGCTCTGATTGTTATGAAGTTTTTCCTTACATTCAGCCTAAAAGTGATTCCCTGAAATTTCCATCCATTTGGTGCTATCCTCCCTCTGAGGCCAAACAGAACAAATTTAATTCCCTTTCCTTCAAGTATTTTAGAGGGCTATCACATGTATGTCCCTTATGTTTTCTGCTTTCCAACTTATGTGTCACCAAATCCTTGTGTGTCAAGATCATTCATGGGACTCTATGCTTTCCTCTGGAGGTCCTCCAATTTATCAAAGCTCATCCTAAAATACGCACCAGAATATAAGCTGACATGTGAGCTGTGGTATAGTCAGAGCAGAACAAAGAGAAGCTATCACTTTCCAAGGCCTGGACATCATACCCCTCTCACTCAGGATAGCTTTTTTAGCCCCTGTTTTGCACTATTATCTTATAATAAGCTTAGAGTTCATCAAGTTCTTTTCCACACATGCTGATCTCTGGGTATTTCTATCCAATTTTGTCCCCATGAAGTTAATTTTTGGGAACACAAGTATAGGATATTCCATTTGTCGTCATCAAATTTCATATTACTAAGATTCAGTGCAACCTTCTTATCTGTTGAGTTCTTTTGGGTTCTGACTCTGTCACCCAAAGTTTTAGCTGTCTCTCCCAGCTTCATGTCATCTGCAAATACCAAGAGCTCCTAAGAGAACAAGGAGGTTCCCTCATGCCCATGAAAGCTAGGTTGTTTCTAATCTTTCTCATTCCTGTGAGACTAGAATGATGGGCAAACCTAACAAGATGAAATTTAGCAGACATGACTTTAAAATGGCAACTGTATATATGCACAAAAAATGGGAAGAGGCGTGGCTAGATTACAGACAAAGCCAGCATAGCCTCATCAAGAACAAATTAAGCCATCAAGTGAGCATTTATTAAGCACCTACTTTGTGTTAGCAGATCATGCTAGCCTAACCTTTCTTTGTTTTTGGAGGGGGGAAAGCAGGGCAATTGGGGTTAAGTGGCTTGCCCAAGGTCATACAGCTAGTAAGTGTGTCAACTGTCTGAGGCTGGATTTGAATTCAGGTCCTCCTGACTCCAGGGTCAGTGCTGTACTCACTGCACCACCTAGCTGTCCCTACTTCCTTTTTTTTTTGATAGTGTTGCTAGATTGGTAGAACAAAAGAATGCCAGGACCATAGTTTACACGGATTTTAACAAAGCCTTTGACAAAAAATCTCATATGCTCTTCTGGTGGAAAAGATGGAGATGTATAGGATATTTGATCATAAAATTGAATGGTTTTGGAACTGGGTGAATGGCCTGACCTAAAGGATTATCACTAACAGTTAATGTCAATTTCATATCATAGATATGGAACTAGAAGGGACCTCCAAGGTCATCATGCCGACTCGTTCTCTTCATAGCTAAGGAGGTGATGTGACTCAATCAAGGTCCTCTCCAAATCCAGCACCATTCTCCCTGTACCACATAGGTCCAGACCCTCCAAAAAGGAGATCAAAAAATAAGAAGTGGAAGCAGCAAATGTTAATTTAATTCAACAAATATTTATTAATCATACAGAAGATACAAGGGGAAGGGACAGCCTGAAGCCAGAAGGACCCAAGTTCTAATCATGCCTCTGTCACCTGGTGGCTGTGAGATCTGGGGCAATCGCTTCCCCTCTCAGTAGCCCAGGCACACTCCTGCAGGCAGTCTGAGCCCAATGAAGATGGTGCTCCTCTCTGCTGTCGTGTGCACATGGATGAATAGTAATTATATATGTGTGTATGTGTGTGTATGCGTATATGTGTACCTATAGTTATCTATATAGTTACATTTATAAATATAGTTATTCTATCTATCTGGATACACACACACACACACACGTGCTGTTTTCTAAGTCACTCTGCTTCCACAGGGATCCTTATGGATGGTTCAGTGGCTCCCATTTCTACTGACATTGGATAGCGCTGCTCCAGGCAACTCTAAGATTTGAAGTGGTCGAGCAGAGCTTTGCTAACAGGGACAGAGGGCATTTTCTTGTCTCAGAATTCTCCATACCAATGAAATCCTAGGTTTGTCCCTATCTCTACCTAGGTACAAGGACCGATGAAAAACAACAAACATACATTCTCAAAGAACTTACAATATGATGGAAAGAACACCAATGACTATGGTACAAGGAAAAGCAAGACAGTGGCTAAGAAAAGATGCAGGTAAAATGCTGTCAGAAATCTAATGGTAGAGTACGTTAAACTGGAAAGGGAAGGGAAGGTTCATGGAAGATGGGGCATCTGAGTAGAATCTTAAAGGAAGGGGAAGGGAAGGGGAAGAAAGGAGAAAAAGAGAGGAAGTTATTCCAAGCTTGGAAAAAGATGTAGATAAAAGTTTGGACACGAGAGGAAGGCCAGAAAGGAAATGGAGAAGTCTAGTGTGAGTAGTACACAAAATATGGGAAGAGGAATAGGACTGGATAAAGCTGGACAGGGAGAGTGTTCTCCTTGCTCTCAAGGACATTCTATCCTATTGTGGGAGGCAACATGTATATATATAAAAATAGATCAAAATACAAGGTGATTTGGAGGGGAGGGAGCAAAGCAGGTGATGTTTGAGCTGAGTTTTGAAGGAGGAAGAAAAGAAGGAAGAAGAAAAGATAAGGAGGGAGTGTACTCTAGGAATGGGAGAAAACCAGTACAAAGGCAAAGGGGTGGAAGACAGAGTATCAAGCATGAGATACAGTTAGGCTGATTTGATTTTGACTAAAGAGAGTGGGCCGTGGAATAATGTAAAAGGTTGGAAAGGTAGGTGAGGGCCAGGTTAAGAAGGGCTTTTTAAAAGCCAAGGCGTCTTATATTTGATCCTAGAGGAAAATGGAGATGAGTTATAAATAAAAAATAAAACTTCCAAAGTAGACGGAATATCTCTATCTACCAAGCTATCAAACCTAATGGTACCAAAAGAGAAACAAGCAGAGCCACAGTTCTAGATGGTGAAATTTGAAACCAGAAATGGTGCCTAGCATCCATGTTTACTTTTGAAAATTTTAGCCTTTCCAATTTCCTGGGACACTATCATAGAAATTCTTATTTGAACACATTTCTTTGATGATTACACACAATAACAATATACTTCATTCATTTTAGTGGGCAAAGGTCCAAGATAATAAGTCAACATTTCTTAATATTATAAGAATCAATAAATAAAACTAGATATACAACATATTCAATAAGAAAAGATACAAAGTAAGAAATTTCCTAACAGTGAAACGATTACGAAATAACATTAAATATATAACATATTCTCCTCTTTAAAACCATATTGTACACATAAATCCCCATACAGACCTTGATATGCTATTCTGACTTGAGGTAAATCCAACTAGCTGGGGCCCTCGGTAAGAAACACTTCCTGTAAAATAATATTTTAAAATATTATTCTTCTTGCTTCAATAAGACATTTTTTAGAAAGATAAACAAATTGCTCTGATTCTACTTATTTTTTTTTATCATTTTTTCCCTCAAATCAATGTTGCTTAATGTATTATGTTTAGGACACAATTTTCTTGCCCCACGATGCACAAGCATCCAATTCCTATACCAAACACATACTTGAATATATATAAACATGGCTGAACAATGCACATATGTATGTATGTATGTAGGTATGTATGCATGTATGTGTATGTAGGTATGTATGTACGTACGTATGTATGTATGTATGTATGTATGTGTGTGTATCCAGAAAACCTGGGCTCCAGTGCTGGCTCTCTCACTTCACAGAACATAAAGTTGTAGGATATTACAGACAGACATGTGGTATCGGAGAAGGAGATCTGGGCTCGGCGTCAGAGGAACTAGGCTCAAAATCTAGCTCTGCTATTATCTACCTGTGTGACATCAGTTAAGTCCCTTCCTTCTGGAGGCCTTAGTTTTCTCATCTGTTAATTGAGGTGAGCAAAATCATCTCTAAGTTCTCTTCTAGCTCTAAATATTCTGATGCTAAAATCTATGATCCTATGTCTATACCTATACCTACACAAGGTGGTTGTGAGGGGCAACTAAGACAAAATACGTAAGGCATTTTATAAACTTGATAACATGAGCTATTATTCTTATCTTAACCTATAATTTCATTACTGCAGGTTCCCATCTGGTTGTTTGTGAATCCCCCATGAGGGTTTGTGATGGTCCAAAGGGGTTCATGCTAAAAAATTCTTTAATGGCTTCTTCATCAGTAAACAATTGTCCAATTATATTACATATATATATATATATATAGTATCTATATACACACGTATATATGACAACAAGAACATGCGTGTTTGGAGCATCGTGCTAGTTTCTGCAGCAATCCACGACCATCATGATCATGAGCACAACTACTTTTGTATTCCTGCAGCAATCACCTCACACTCTGACCACTTCTAAGCTTAATGTGTTCTCAATCAATCACCAAATTTGTTTCCAAGATACCATAAGGGTTCGACATTTGATGTAAATTGATTCCCCAAAATGCATGTGCATACCCTCTTTTGCCTTCTGTACGTTACACCACAGTAGTGCCCCATTCTCATTACTGTGTAATAAGACCTTATCAGTTCTGTAATCGTGTAAACCATGATCGCTGGGTATGCACATTACAGACCATCTTAAAACCATGATGGACCATCACAAAAGCTCAGCAGAAACAAAGCCTATAGCTGCTCACTGCAGTATTAAGGCTGTTTTCCAATTTAAACTTATTCCTGCTTGTGTTATTATTCTTCTATCTGGCAAATTTTAGATCTGGTTGGTGACAGTGGTCAGCCTTTCAGGAGAGTTTCTATGAATGTGTAGCTGTGTCAGTAATAAAAGAGAAGAAAGTTAAATCTGAAGAGATTCTTTCCTTACAAAGGTTAATGTATATACAAACACTGTTAAAACAATATATGCAACTGAACTTTGGTTACATTTATCACTCCACATAGCATTTGTCATTAGCCAGTAGAAAAGTAAATCCTTTACACTTTAACTAGCTACTCATCTTTGTTGATCAGTTGGGTAGCCATATATTCTAGAGTCCGTATATAAAGGTAACAGTAATGTTTAGCTGCATAAGCGTCCTAATGCTTATCTATTGGAATGACACAGGAATATACATTTATATCAACTGTACTGGCATAGAATGAATATATATATTTAACAAGTTATTGAATACAAAAATGAAATTTATGTAGGAATATTTTTATTTTATTTTAAAAATTATAACAGAGACTAGAACTTTATGGGAAAAAAAGAATGCTTAAAGATGTGTTAATGAGGAATCTCAAAATATTCATTCAGATTCACCATAATACAATCCAAAAATTAGTAAAAGTCAATGGATAAATCATAATTCTGAATAATGCACAAAGATGTTTGAGATACCTGAATTACAACAAGAATAATAAAGAGGAGATACAATGAAGAACACATTAAATTTGGCTCCTCATGTATTGGATATAATGAATATCCATGACTACAATGTATAATTTGTGGAGAAGTTCTTGCACATGGCAGCCTAACCTAAAGCAGTGTTGATAAGCTTGTTGACTTTTTTAAGTGGAAAGAACAAGATCTGAAAACACACCATATTGATTCATCTTATTCTGTGAATAAACAAGTAGAAAAAGCAGTTAAACTTCATATTTAGTAAGTTATCAAATAGCAAAAAAATAAAATAAGGAATCTCATACTATTACAGAAAAATTTAGTTCTGACATGTGTCAAAGCAATCATCAAGCTTAACTTTGGATACTGTTGCATTAAAAAGTTTTGAAACAGTTATTGGAGAAAAATCTAAAAAAAGAACATTTGTAAGATATGTTTGTGGGATGGTAAAGCAGAGGAAAATATGCTGTTTTGCCATCAGTTAAGAGGAGAAGACATTTTTAACCTAATTCATACTATGAAGGAAAACAAACTAGTTGGTCTCTTATTGTGGAATGTGTACAGACAGAGCACAACTGATGACTTAGCAATTTAGGGGTGCTGTTTCGTGTACTGAAAAAATTTGATGCATAGTATGGACATAGTATGGACACACTTGGGGCATACACAAACAAGTGCTGGAATCAAAGAGATAACCACAATTAGGAGTACTAAGTGATGCTCCCAAAATAACTGATTTTATAAAATCAAAACCCACTCTTGGTTATTTATCATTTTGTGCAAAGATATGGGTAGCAAGCATGTTACATTTCTAACAGACAGATGTTGGGTGATGTTCCCATAGTCGAATTATTACTCATCTATTAGATTTGAAAGATAAGTTAGCTGTTTCCTTCACTGACCATCCTTTTCACTTGACAGTACGACTAAAGTGATATGACTATGAAGATTACCGGGTTTAGCAGATATCTTTTAAAAAAATTAATGAACTGAAGACATCATTATAGGGTCCAAATATAAACTTTCAATGTTCAAGGTAAAAGATGTGATTAAAAAACTAAAATTTTGGAACTACACAATTGGGAACAGTACTGTATGCTTTGTGATATTACATAATCTCTTATGGCAAAATGAATCTATCCTTGGAACTATCTTTGAACCATCCTTGGATCAGGCTGTCAAGAAAGACATCTGTGATCATCTAAAATTTTTAGAAGTGACTTTCAATGAATAAAACAATTTTCCAGAAATTACCAATAAATTAAATTGGATACACAAGCCATTTGATAAGTCTTTTATGTCTTGGGCTAATGAACTGACAACAGATGAAAAAGAAAACTGATACTTCCAATGGATTTGGGATTACAAACATCATTCAAAATTGACAGACATGCATTTTTGGCTAACAATAAAAAATTAAATTCCATTTCTCAGCAAGAGAACTTGTAAAATTTTCATACTACTTCTCCCCACGTTTTTGGGTGAATGAGCATTTTCATTTTATTCTTGTTTTAAATAAAAATACAGAATTAAACTCAAACGAAAACTACATTTAAGACTATTTGAGCCAAATTTTGCAAACTTTTGCTCAAACAAAAAAGTCTATCAAAACTAAGTTTATATATGATTATTATAGTATATTAAGCCTCTTACAAGATGAAATTTATTGCATTAAAATGTTATTTATGTTTAACAAAATTTGTTAAAAATTCAATATAAAGTACTACAGATCATTATAATAAACATATGAGGTCTGGCTGTAGTACTTCTTTTATTTCTTACGGAATGTCCTCCATAAAATATTCATTATTATTTTAAAATTTGAGTTTCATAATTTTATATTTAGTTTTAAAATTTTAGTAGAAAACTATATTATTTTATTATTATAATTACATAATGTAAATTTTAAATTTGGAACTCTGGGGAGCAAAAGTTATCTATGTAGTTACTGTAAGCACTTAATGAAGAAAAACTAAAAATACTATGACTAGAACATTAAATTACCCTGGGAAATCATAATACATTTTTTTTGTAATTGTTACTGAAAGTGGCTCCTGGAACCAAAAATCAGTGAGAACTACTACTACTGGCAAAACAAAAATTAAAAGTGGTGGGAGTTAGGGTAGGATCTTGGGAAAACATTAGATGAAGAGACGGGAAGTAGGGCGGAGCCAAGGAGTTTACTTGGGAGGAGTATGGCAGAGATGGTAGGCAGAAACATGGAGCTACCCAGGGAGTTTCGTATTTTAGCTAATTATTCCAGTTAATTAGGCACAAAGTTCAGTTGTTTCTAAGATGATAAAAGACTGAAAATGTTTTAAGTGTCTTCTCATTTTTGCTACATTAGCATAAAGTCCCAATAGTTATTGTTGACCATCTTCTTCCAGTTACAGCTCTGCCTGTAGTTAAGGTTAAGAATGCAAAATAGTGGGAGTAGAAGGTGAAAAGGCAGTGAGGTCTAGGTTGTAGAGGGCTCTGGATATGAGGTTCTGGGATGGGTAATCCATTTGAAAGGCAATGGAGAACTACTAAAAGCTTTTGAGCAGAGGAATGTGTTACTACACGTGAACTTTAAGAAGACAGATATAAATAATGTGCAGGACTATTTCAAAGGATTAGAAGGGATCTTCCAGATCAACTACTCCATTTTTTTAACAACAATAGCTTTATTTATTAGTTCAATGACTTTTTAAAAAATATTTTAATTTTAAAATATTTTACTTTTAACATTCTTTTTAAAATTTTGAGTACCACATTCTCTCCATCCCTCTAGCTCCTCCTCCACCCAATGAGAAAGCAAGCGACATGATATCCGTTATATATGTGAAGTCATGAAAAACATATTTTCCTATTAATCATGTTGTAACAAAGGAAGAAAAGAAAGTGAAAGAAATGCACTCAAGAGTCCATCAGCTTTCTCTATGGAAGTGGGTAACAGTTTTTCATCATGAGCCCTCAGGAATTGCCATGGATCACTGCATTGATCAGAGGACCTACGTCTTTCACAGTTAGCATTATAATATTCTTGATAGTGTGTGAAGTGCTTCCTGATTCTACTCACTTCACTTTGCATTATTTCATATGTTCTCTCGGATTTTTCCAACTACTTCTTTTAACATATGAAGAAACTATGGCCCAAAGAGAAGTGTCTTGGTCACAGTCACACAGCTAATTAGCAGCAAAGTTAGGCTTAAGCCTGGATCCTCCAACTCTAAAATCCAATGTTCTTTCTGCTCTCCAGTGCTCAAGCCAAGAGGAAACCAATGAAGACCTCAAGTGAAGGCAATCCTCCACCATCTGGGGAAGCTAGCCCAACTTTTGGATAGCTTTTGATGATGGACATTTCTCTTTGTATCAAGTTTCAATTTGCTTCTTTACAGTTTCCACCCACAGTTCCAAATTCACCTCTCTAGAGCAGGCAGAACAAATTTATTCTCTCTTCTCTGTGACAGCCTTTTAAATACTGGAGGGCAATTATTACTTTTTTGTTAAGTTTTCAAATTCCCACCACCTAGAGATGTGCCATGCTCTTTGAACCCGAAAGCCTTGACTCATGCTATTCCTTCTATCTTTATCTTTGTAAAAATCTACAGAAAATCCTACACAATGAAATGAAGTAATGATGGCGGAGATATGGAGCTGATTTCCAGAAACCACCATCTGGAACCAAGTATGTTGAATAAGGTCAGAGATCAAGTTAAATAAGAGAAGTGTTTGGTCAAAACCAATTTGAATATAAAGTCATGAGTTTGATTTTGTTGTGAAACTTGTTAACTGGCTGTGAAGTCAAATCCAAAAGAGGAGTTCCAAAGTTATTCTTAACAATGGCTACAGATTGGTATCATACTTCATATATGTGTGCATGCCGTGTATGTATATATGTGTATACATATATGCAGGCATGCATATATATGTATGTATACATTTGTGTATGTGTGTATATATGTATGTGTGCGTGTTCGAAATAATTTAGGGTGCAGCTGCAAAAATGAAATTTTTACGTACCCATACGTCCATCTTGAGGCGGACTGATCAGTGAGAGCCTTGCAGGGCCTGCTGCCATCTCAAGCTAAGTTGAATGTTTAAAAATTTTGAAATATTATAAAATGAGTACTTTCCATTACAAATATTTTAAGTAAGATCAACAGCATAACTGATACATTTTACTCGAGCTCTTTGATAATTTTTAAGAGATTGGGTGCAAAAAATTTCAGAATCAAATTCTTTTTTTCCATTCAAGAAATATTTATTGAGCACCTGCTATGTTCACAACCCTATGCTAGGAACAAAGGATGCAAAGTCAAAAAATAACACAGTACCTGCCCTCAAGAATCTTACAATCTCAAGTATATGAGTGTTTTAAGATATATACAAAGCAGAATGTGATTACAGCAAAGATGATATTAAGATTTGGGGTTTTTAATATCTTATTGAAAATCTCTGAGAAAGAATGATCTTACATTAAATTAACATCCCAGGACAGAGGACTGGGCTATGAATCAAGAATCTCAGATTCTCTTCTCTTTGCAATTTCCCCCACTTCTTTTCTAAGTGTAAGCCTCCAACATCTCCCTCAGCTAGTTTTTTCACTTCTATTCTCAATGTCATTCTCCTGCTTCACATTTTCATCATCTTGCACCTGAACTATCACAACCTCTTCATTTTCTTGTCTCGTTCCACTCTAGTCCATCAAACACAGATATAAATATGTCACTTCCCTGCTCAGAAATCTTTAATGGCTCCTTACAGTACATTGAACACAGTCCAAATTTCTTAGCCTGGACATAGTCAACTTGCTTTTCAGAGAAGTATAAAGGAGTTAATTATAATTATTTCATAAGGTAAGCTGGTATAAGAGACAGAAAGTTGGCTTAGAAGTCAGGAAAATCTGGATTCAAGAGCCAGTTTAAAAAAAACTGCCTCAAAGATGGTTCAAACAGGGTGTTTATTAAAAGGGAGATACAACTTCAGGTAAGACCTGCTACTACCTTCACTGGGTCAGGGCCCCAGACAGCAACATAAGTAGCTACCACATAATGTTACATGGGAAAGGTCTTAGAGGAGCACAAAGTATTGTGTGAGGGTCTGAGATGCAAGGTCCTTAGTTAATGCCCAGGGAATCGAGGAAGGCTTCATAGTAGAGATGATATTCGAATTGGCCTCTAAAGGATGAGCAGGAATGGAACAAGTAAAGAGAGGGAAAGAGACGGAGGACACATTCTAGATCTAGAGAGTACACTAGTAGTTTGCAAGATTGCTTCATAAGGCAAGGTCGTGGAGGCACAGAAGTATACCACATGTTCAGGGGAGTATTCTGAGATAAACCAGGAAAGGCAGACAGGTGACCAATTAGGGCAGACCTTGATTGTCGGGCAAAGGTGTTTGAATCAAATAAACGCATCTAGAAGAAATATTAAATATCCAGACCTGGGCCCATGGAGCAATCTAATATAAGATATTTAATCTCTCATTTGAAAGGTTTAAATAAAGTAATCTATAGCCACACTTTACAGCCACTGAACTGCTTGCATTTATCTCCTCAAGTACTTTGGCAACCTCACATAGCTGGATCTTGGACCTCTGTGTTGGCTATTAACACTATTTCTGACATCCTCAGAGACAGACAATTTACTACATTAGACGAAGGGTTACCCTTTTAATACAGGTCTATAACATTCCACCTCCCCTAAGTGCTGAACAGTCCTAAACACAAACCTGAGATTCCTGGCACTATTATTATTTGATGACTTTATCACCTCAGCTCAGGCACTTGGCAGAGATGAAGGGGGAAGAAGGTATCTAGAGGAGAGAAGGTATTTTGTGAACCTACCACTAAATCCCTCAGACATAGCCTAATGCAAGGCAAAAATGTTGTCAATCACAAAGTTGGAAGAATTTGTGGAACTACATGTGGTTCATTTTAATGGAGCTTATTAAGTTACAAGCAACCATATAAAGATAAAGGATGTCAAATAAATTAACTTACTTTTCTCATTGGGGAAGGTGAAAGATCAGTGTCCATTGACTCCACTCTAGTAAATATACAATATATGAATTAACCCCAGCACTGAATTACAATTAACTAATAAACTTCAATATTTCAAGGATCCATGATTTTTGCTGTTTTGGTACTCCTTTTAATAACATATAAAGCAACTCTTTCTGGGGGATTAATGAGTTGCTTTGCTCCCAGAAAACACATATTCTGGGGCTTGGTCCTCAGACAACACCCCAGCACTGGTTTCATATTTGAAAGCTTTCAAGACTGGTTGGTCCTGCCAGAGCTTGTGATCCACTAGCATGACCTCTGAAAGCCCTAAGTCTCAACTTCATGCTACAATGAGGGATCAGACTAAAACTCTACTTAAAATTTTCAAAACAATATATTAACAACAACATTAAAAAGCCTGAATTAACTAGCTTAAGTGTCACATAGATTGTCTGAGGAAAAATTAGAAAGGGAGAAGAAAAATAAGAACATGGAATAAGAAGAAAGAAAGCACAGAAAAAGGGAGTGGGAGAGAAAAGCAACAAATCTCTCAACCAAATATTTATAAAAGGCCTATTATGGAACCAAGGGCATTGTATACCATAAAAGAAAGAGAAAAATAAAAGGCTGCATATGGTGGAAAGTGATATCAACAAATACGTGCCAAACACCTTTACTAGGACCTTTATAAGAGTTGCTAACCCCTGAATTAGTGGACCATTTTATCTAAGGATTTTTTGAGCCTAAAACTCAAAACACCCACAAAAGCCCTTCTCTGAAGCTTCGTTCTAGGGTAGAGATGACTATACAATATGCTAAGGCTCTACCAAAGTAGAAAGAAAGGTTTCCAATATGGCACCAGCAGCAGATGGGAAGTCTTAGGAAAGGAAAGATAATGACGTAGCTATTAGATGCAAGTGTGTATCTGGTATGCAGTCTTTCTGACAAGGCAAAAGGAGAAAAAGAGAAAGAAAGGGCTTATACAAATTTTGCAGGTCAAATTTAAGTTTCTCCCAAATTTTTTGTAAGGCTAAATTCAATCACTACCAACTCTGAGGGAGAAATACTCATTTTCAGTCTTAGTAGATACATACATACATTTGGGAAGTTGATGAATAAGCTGGCAAGAATGAATATGATGAATATCCAACCGGTTTTGCTGAAGGAGATATGAGAAACAGTAAATTTAATGTTAGAGTATTGTTAGTGTACTTTTAAGACACATATTTTAAAATTATACATCTTTACTAATTACCATACTTACTTGAAACTGAGTTTTTGAATGGCTTAGAAACAGGTAATTGCACAGTTTGTTGAGATGGCCCCTTACTAAATAAAGGTGAGAAAAGAAACCAAATTAAAACATTAAAAATTTAGTATAAATGGATTCATTCAAATTACTACAAAATACCATACAATTAAAAATGGCAATACTTCTGAAAATAAGTTTTATTCATAGAAGTCATGCTTTTGAAAAAAAATATTTCAAAACACTTCTCTGCCTCCCTACCTGGCAGTTATTTAAAAATGAGGGGAAATGATGAAATCGCCATTAGTGAGTTCACTCACTTACCAAATTGTTCTGACTTGTGAGCTTGGCAAGTCACTTCATTTCTCTGGACCTAAGTGTCCTCATCTGTGAAATGGGAGTGTGAGGACAGTAAATGCTTTGCAAACTTCAAAGTCTGCAACAGCCACATCAATAATTATTATTACTGGTAAATGGGTGTTGTCCAGGCTAGCTGGTACGCATGTAATAAAAAAGTGACAATAGCAGCCACTTAATCCATCATACCATATTTTTAAGTGTCATCAAAAGAACTGTCATTGTGAACATTTTATTCCTGTTATCTAGGACTTGTTTTCATGACCACAGGACCACAGATAGAGAGTTGAACAGGATGTCAGAAACCTCATTTTACAGATGAGGAAAGTGAGGCTCAGGGAAATTAACTGAGTTGCCCGATGCTACACAAGTAACAAGTACCCAAGGCAACATTTGAACTCAGGTCCTTTTACTCCAAAGTCAATGTACTTTCCACTGTACCAGGATAAGCTAATATAACTACTAAATCATTTATTTATATGCATAAATTAAATCTTTCAGGATAGTACAGCTCTATTTTATATAAGAGTTCTCTGAAGGCACTTAATTTAGTACAACAAATAATTTTTAAGGGCCTACTGTATGAAAAACACTATACTAAGCACTGGGTGGGGTAAGATATTTATATAAGGCATAGTCTCCATCCTCAGAAAGCTTATAGTCCAGGAAGTAAAAGGAATGACACACATACAAATGACTATAGAAGAAAATAAAACATATGAAGAACCTTCACAGATATACAACAAAGTGCTGAGATCCAAAAAGGACAAAATCATTACCAACTGGGAGAATCAAGAAAGGTTTCTTGGAACAAAAAGCATTTGACTCAGGATTGAAAGCAAGGGTTCTCTCAATCTGGGGTCTCAGCTTTTTTTTTTAATATCTGTATTTCAATATATGTGGTTTCCTATGAAATCTTATGTATTTTATTTTCTTATTTCATAGGCTTCATCAAACTACCAAAAAGGTCCATGACACAGAAAGGATTAATAACCTCTATTTTAAAGGGCAGACAAAAACTTAATGGGCAGCCTAGTGTATATCCAGACACGGAAGAAGATCAGAGAAGTGACTACACCAAGTACAGTAAGAGCAAGGAAATAATGGGGACAAGAGCAGGGTGTATGTCAGAGATAGCAAAAGTTCAATTTGGGTAGAATATACAATGTGTAGAAGGAACTAGGATGAAGCAAGACTAGAAAGGTAGGACAGCTCCAGACAACAAAAGACTATCAGGCAAAGAAGCTGAACTTTACTTGGTATGCAATAAGGAAATCTTGAAGGGATTTGAACAGAAGTATGACATCAGTAGATTAAAATAGAAGCTAACTAAGTCTAGCAGTAGTGTGCAGAGGAAGAGAGGAGCAAGGGAAGATTCATGAGGAGGTGACTGCCATAGTCCATGTGGATGGGAATGAGGATCTTCACTAGAGTGATGACAAGGAGAAAAGAGAGGATGCTAGAGATGTGGTGGCAGCAGAGTTGGACTCAAAACTCAGTAATTAGGAAAGAAGAGGAAGAGTTAATGGTAACACCAAGATAATGAACATGAGAGCCTGGCTTGGTGAATGAATACTGGAGGAACAACTAAAATGCTTGTTGTTGTTATTACAGAGTTTACATACTAAATTCACAGTAAAAGGCACTAGACTTGCAATCAAGAGCCTAGGTTCAAACTCTTGCTCAGACATGGGCTGTATAATCTGAGCCTCAGTTTATTCATCTTGATAATCCTTGCCTGGATTATCTCACAAGATGGTTGTAAGGAAAATGCTTTGTAAACTTCAAAGTGCTACATAACTGCAATTTTTTCTTATTTACTTTTGAAGGTTTACTAAAAGCTTAATTTCACCTTACCTTTGAATCTGATGTATCTGCTCTGTTAACGTTTTAAGAGATTCTTCTAATTTTGAAATCTAAATATAATCAAATGATTCCCATGTATCAGAATGTATAAACCAGTTACACCAATATTAATTAATTAACAATACATTTTGACAGTTAAATTCATTTACTACATAACAAAACCAAAGTTACATAAAATTAGCATTTATGCTACATATTACCATATTTAATAACTAGCTTAAATTTAATTACATATTTATTTAGAAAACATTTGTTTTGAAGACTAGCAATTGAAAAACATTATATTCTATGGATGTGGTTTAAGGTAATATAAAGTCCAGACCTTTTTGTCATTTTAACTTTGAATCGGTTATCTCAGGAAAAAAATTGGTCAGACTCCAGATAATGTGCGCTCAAAATAAAATTAACCACATCAGGCTAAAAAAGTTTCAGTCTAAAAAAAAATTGGCTCCATCCCAAGCATCAAAAAAAGACACTCTCTAGCTACCTCAACATTACAAATAATTCTTTTTAAAAATAGCACTAGGTTAATCCATGACAATGTTTCTACTCTTTTTTTTATTATGAGGACCACTTTTTAACACCAACAAATTTCAGTGACCTCCCACATAACAGTAGCACTATTAGATGACAAGAAAATACATGATGAAAAAGCTATGATGAATTTGATAATAATTTAAACAAATGTACATTTTATTAATTACAATAGTAACTGCACACTTCCATGCATCCATGACCTCTTCAATATGAGTACTCCCTCTTTTGGAGCAGATCCCAATGTACTTGCCACTTTTTGTGTAAGATTCTTATCCATAGTTTCTTATAAATCTTCCAACACAGAATCTACCCAGATCCTGGAGGCTTTCCTCAAAGTTGCTAACCTTTTGTGAATATCAGTGCAACATTCACGGTGTCCACTTGTTATTCCTTGCTCTCACTACCTAACTGGACTACCTGTTTTTTCAGTAATACATTTCTATGATGATATACCTTACGTTACTTTTTGCACTGAAGTTATCACTGCAACCTACTTACTCACATTATGAATCTGTCTATGGCCCCTGGCTTTTGATTCTTTGGAGATTGTAGGATTACAGAATTCATAACCACAAAGCATTACCAAGAGACTATTACAAGAGAATTAAGAAGTTGGATTTTCTCATCAGGAAGCAGTTTAGGATTGTTGAAACCAGTGTGCTATTTCTCAAATTGAATCTGACCACTTTCTTTATCCTATTCCAATTGGATGTTCTATAGCAAATCTACACAACTTGGCAGTAGGTAGGGGCCAAAATTAAAATAGGCTAAACTTCTTTGGGCCACAGATAGGTTTTTAGCAGCTCACTTTCTGAGTAAACGTATAATTAATGATTAAACTACTTTGCAAATAAAAAGGGAAATTTCAATTAATGTCAATTAATTACACTTATTACTTAAGATTTTTACTTATCATGAAATCACATTAATGTTAAAACAAATTACTTTGCTAAGTAGTACAAGTTTGAATACATTTTCCAGGTTTTGTTACTGTTTACATTTAGTTAATGGGACATATTACACTTCTTGTCAGCAATCGGTTTATTGTACTTTGGAATTATGTTTGAAATTGATTTCTTTAGAAATCTGAAAACTAACTTTAGTAGCTGCCTCATGTTCTGAGTCTACTTTCTTGAAAAACCATTATTCCCTACTGAGATTTTTCAACAATTTGGACACATTGTTTTTCACTGATATCCAATTTGCTTAAGTCAGGATGTTTTGATTCTAAATGGCAACGAAGATAGTATTCTTTGGAATGGCTATTACTTCTCAGCAAACAAGGCACAATATTTTGTCTCTCATGTAAGTAAACAAGTATCTATTTGTCTACTCTGGATTAAACTATGTTCTGATTCAATCTTCTGTTTCTTTTTATCACCCATTTTACAAAGTCACCCCAAAAACCTTAACGTTAGAACCAAAAAAAATTTCTACAGCAACTGCTCCCATACAAAGAAATACCGAATCGAGAGTCTGACCTTGGAGAGAGCACCAGACACTCATGGAAACTTGGAGGGCGGCTGCAGAGCAAAGGAGGGGAAGAAGCCCTGGCATTGTTGCCACTCATCACAAAGTAGGCGTCAGCTGCTTTGACGCATGGCTGCACTCACTCAGTCCCTGTTCAACGCCAGGAACAACTGAAAACACAGCAAAGAGACATGACTCTCACTCCTCTCTAAAGAGAGACAGACTGGCAATGATTAGTTGCTGCTGGTCACGTGACAAACAGGAGAGAGTGCGCAGTCACTAGCGGCAGGTGGGTTCAGCAGGACACAGAAAAAGCATTCATTGCATCTTTACTTTCTTTTACATCCTCTACATTTTTCGTGGGCCATCCGATATCCTTTGGCAGGCCACAAACAGCCAGTGGGCCATATGTTGTGCAGGCCTGTTCTATAGGCATCAAAACCTTAACCTGTCAAAAACAGTGCTCATTATCTAAACTCCTTCTTCTTCCTAATTTCTCTATTTCTGTTGAGGACACTCTTACTCTCCTTCTAGTCACCCACATTCACAACTTTGGAATCATCCTCAACTTTCTACTCTCCTTGACCTCAGTCATTCAATTGCTTGTCAAATCCTGTCAACTTTATCTCCACAGCATTTCTCACAACCACCTCCTTCTCTCCACTCACATGGTCACCACGTTATACATGCCCTCCTAACTTTTCACTTGGACCACTGCAATAGCTTTTTAATTAGTATCTCTGCTTTGTCTGTCTCCTCGGTCCAATTTAGCCACAAATACTTCTAAAGCACAGGTCTGACAATGTCACTTCCCTGCTCAGAAACCTCCAATGGCCCCCTATAACCTCTAGGATCAAACACAAATTCCTCAGCTTGGCTCTTAAAGCCTTTCACGATCTGGCTCCAGCCCACCTTTCCAGGCTTACTGCATAGCATGCCCCTTCCCACACAACATTTCAGCCAACCCTGCCTACTTGTTATTCCTTGAATAATACATTCTATCTCCTGGTTTCATGTCTTGTTCCAGTTGTCTTTCAGTACATGGAATGCTCTCCCTCCTTACCTGTGTGCTTCCTTCAAAGGTCAGCTCAAGTTCTCCCTCCTTCAGATGGCCTTTCCTACCTGCTAGTCTCTCCTCCTGTCTCCTCACCCCTCCCCCATTTCTTGTTATCTACTTTGCATTTATTTGGATTTACTTATATGTGTGTATATATATATATGCATATATATGTGTGTGTGTGTATGTGTACACATGGATACATATACACACATATTTCATATATATGTACACATACATACATACACATACATATTTTGTGTGTGTGTGTGTTGTCTCCCTTGATAGCATGGAAGCTCCTTAAGGTCGGGGACTGTTTTATTTTAGCCTTTGTCTAACCACCAGCCAGTACAATCCCTGAAACATAGTAGATATATATTAAGTGAAGGAATTTGAATTCTGGGCCCAAAAAATTTTCCAATTGCAATGCCTATCCAAGATATGTACTGATGGACTAACTCAAACAACCTAGAAAAGGGCGTAATACAATGAATGATTACTATGACATGAAGGGAAGAAATCTAAAAATCCCTAGAAAGAAAAGGAAAGAAATAAATTCTATACAACTTGAAGAAATAGTAATGGAACAACAAGCAAGAAAATCCAAAATGGATCAGAATGTAAAAAGAATTAAAAGAAGTCTTAAGAGATAAGGAAGGAAAACAGGACAGAACCAGAGATCTCAAAGTAGAACAAGATATTAAACAATTTTAAATACACAATGGAGATAAAACAGAGGCTCTGAATAGATTCGGAACTCAAAAATAAAAGAAAATCTGATGGACAGACTCCAAAGACAAAGGATTATGAACAGCCTATCAGTTCTACCCAAGCCAAAGCAAATCCTTTCATGTATCGGTTGGACTAGATGGTGTCTGAGGTCCCTTTCAATTCTCAAATTCTGTGGATTTATAAATATTTCTAAGACTAAAAATATGGTCACTTACTGGTTGATTGATATTTCAGTGAACGAGAAAGCACAAAGGGAAACCACTTAGGTAAGAAGAGTAGGGAAGCCTAGCAGGGAGCTGAAGATAAAGTTTCTATCTGGCCTGGGCTCAAAAGGACAAGAGCTTGAAGAACTTCAATGAGGGGAAACCTACTAGCTCCTGAAGCAGCTCGTCCCATTTTTTGAGAGATCTAATTATTATAAAGTTTTTCTTTACCTCAAGATTGATCTTTTTGTACCTTTCATCCACTGTCCCCAGTACTGCACTTTGGGGTCAAACAGAACAAGTATGATCTACTTTTCACATGACAATAGCCCAAATACTTGAAGACAGCTATTAGGTACTTCTGAGGTATTGTCTTTCTGATTCAATGCCAGACCAAGCATCCTCCTACAACAAGAAGTTACTAAAGGGCTATGACATGGCTAGAGGATAAAGGGTTTGGATAAATGAGCTAAAAATCAAAAGGTCATGGTGAAAAGAATGCTAGATATGGAGTCAGATAATCTTCAAATCCTAAGTCACAGTCAAATCAACAAGGATTTGGAACTTCTTGTTGCTGCTGCTGAGTGCCCCGTTAGTACCTAGCAGGCATTGTTCTAGGGGCAGCTAGGTGGTACAGTGGACAGAGTGCCAGACCTAGAGTCAAGAAGACTCATCTCCCTAAGTTCAAATCTGGCCTCAGGCACTTAATAGCTGTGTGACCCTAGGAAAGTCACCTAACCCTAGTTGGCTCAGTTTCCTCATCTGTAAAATGAACTGGAAAAGGAAATGGCAAATGACTCCAGCATCTTTGCCGAGAAAACTTCAAATGTGGTCAAAAAGAGTCAGACACAACTGAAAAACAACTGAATGACAGGCACTGACTAGCTGCTGGGGATACAAATACAAAGAATAAAACAATCTTTACCCTTAAGCAGTTTAAAGTCTGTCATGGGAGACAAAATGTACATACAAATTATAAGTGTATACTACATGCTCGCCTTTTCTGCTTCTCTTTTGTTTTTGTTTTTGGGTTTTTTTTTTTTGGTTCTGTTTCTTCTTTCTCATGATTCATTCCATTGGTCAAAATTCTTCTCCACGACCTGACTAGAGCATAAATTAATTCAATGCGAAGTTATACATGACAGTTATATGGGACTTCATGCCGTCTTGGGGAGGGAGGGGGGAGGGAGGGGAGAAAAACTGGAACTCAAAACTATGTAGAACCGTGTGTGGTAAACTAAAAATAAATAAAGAAATTTATTTAATTAAAAAAAAAGGCAAAAAAAAAAATTATAAGTGTATAAAGAAAGCTACTCTCTACCTTGTGACCTTGGCCCAATCCCTTCACTTCTGAGCCTCTTTCCTCATTTGTGAAATGAAGGGCTTTCTGTGATTCTCTGTCAGGGGTTCCCTAACCAGGAGGGTCTGGTATACCAGGACATCCTGAATCCTTCTGGATTCCAAGCTGGATGCGGCTGGAGGTTTATCAGTATTTTTAGGCAATGTTGCTCCTTCTCCTGCTCTCCCTGCCAACCCCCACCAGGAGCATAACTCTACAGATCAATAATACAGCTGCCCTGAGAATGCAAATGACAAGGAACTCCCCTTCCCCAAAAGGTTGTGGATCCTACCCCACATGTTGATTTTTTTGCCAATGTTGCTTGATGCAGATTGAAAATACCTCCAGAAGGAAAAGCATGAAACGTCTAACCCTCACTTGGCTTTGGAACAAAAGTTCACAGCAGGGCTTTTGTCCAGGTACAAAAATTTAGAAGGGCGCCACTTCCTCATCCTTTCCTCCATCACCCAATGACTATTTAAGTCCTGGCATTATATGAAAACAGCCCAATTACTAAGAGAATTGTCTTTATCCTTCCCAACCTCAAGTCTAATGTGGGTAAGGCTTTCTCTTAGGGATCTAACTTCTTCTGCTCTGAATACCATTAAAACTATTTTTTCTCCCCTCTAACAGCCCAGTTCAAAAAAGCCATGCTCTTTTACAGAAAAATCTCACAGTAAAACCTTTGGAGGTCAGCAAACAAGTTACCATAGAGATTCACTTCTCAACTTCAACTAATTGCCCTCTGCCAAATCAGCTAGCTAGGCAACAGGCACAGACAATTCAGGTGTGAAAACTACTGTCCTTATAAAAGACAAAGATTTCTATATGTAAAAAAAAAAATTCTTAAAACTCCCAACCTCCAGGACCAAGAAGGTATGATTGCCAAAATAATTTCAAAAGTTTCAATATTAACTCTTTTCTTTCTAAGATATCTCAGCCAGAAAGCACCATTGAAAACTGGGGGTGGGAGAGTGAGGAAGGGCAAGGAATCTGGAATCCAGGGAAGGGTAGCTGAGGGCTTAGGGCACAAACTGAGGGCCTCATCCTCTCAAATGCCACTGGTTGCCCACACGACCCCATGCTATTGACCCTTCTTCCATTGCAACTACCCTGTTCCCTCCCCTAGGCAAGTCACAACCTCTGAAGGTAAAGCACATCTGCAACCCAAAGCTGAGTGAAATAACCTATCTTCCTCCTCTACCTTGAGGCTCATGAGTGGTCACTGGTTTCTGCTGTGCAGAGCACAGACTGTACCTCACTAAATGAAATAAAGCCACCTATGAGTAAGGACCATGTGAAATAGGATCCTGAGGTATTCTCAGGTGAGGTTACCAACACATTTCTCTGTGCTGTCCCTTCTAGAAGCTGTCTTCTCTTTTTCCCCCAGCCTCCACCCCTCTTTGCCTCAGGAACCAGAATTTTGGGTCACCTTAATTTCATCAACCTGGAAAGAATCTAATGGAAACTGCTCTCTAATGTAATACTTAGGTACTATCTGAATGGGGCAGCCTAATTTCTCAAAGAAGGAAAAGAACAAAGATGAGGCAGTTTGGGGCCTGTCAAAGGGACTTTCAGGCTGATAGCTATGTAAATTAACTATAGAGTTCTAAGGTTCCAAAGTAAATTTCTTAAACCCAAGTCATTCCTTCACATATATAGTAAAAACCTTTAGAAAGCTATGAAAAAAGAGCCTTATTTTAAAATACACTTTGAAGTCTAAAAAGAAAAGCACACAAGAGGTTTTGCAGGACTTCAAAGGACAGTGATAACTCCTGGTAATTAACTCTGACATTCACAGCCAGGTGAAGAGCAGAGCAGGACAAGGCAGTTTAACACTGACACATCCCACTCCCAGCCACCCAACAACTCCTTTCTCCCTAAGTACCTCAGCCTCCCGCTCTCTGTGCCTGGGCCCACCCAGCTCTTGCCCCATTTCCCTGTACCTCCTTTTTCTCTCCACCCCCAACATTCCTGCCAATGATCCCTTGCCCACTTCCCCTGCTGGCTGGACACTTACGGCCCTTCTGGAGCCATCCACCCTAAAGCTGCATGCTCCTACATGTGTTCTCTCCCCATATTAGAGTGCAAGCCATTTGAGAACAAAGACTCTTCGCTTTCTATCTGTATCCCTGATACTTAGCACAGTGCTTGGCATACAGTAAGGACATTTTTAAAAAATGTTTTTATCAATGAGTCATTATCCATTACAAGCCCTCCTATTCCTTACCTGTCCTAACTCAAGAGAATAAAAGTTCTAAAAATCATTTGTTGTTTTACTCAACACCAAGATGCTTGTGTCATAGATACTAAGTGACACCACTCTATCTACCTATTCCAATTTTGTTCAGTTGTGTCTAGCTCTTCATGATCCCATTTGGAGTTCTTGAGAGAGATACTGGATTGGTTTGCATCTCCTTCACCAGCTCATTTTACAGATGAGGAAATTGAGGCAAACAAGGGGAAGTGACTTGCCCTGAGTCATACAGTAAGTATCTGAGGCTAGATTTGAATTCAGGAAGATGAGTCTTTCTGACTCCAGGACCAGAACTATGTGCACTATGACACCACCTCGCTGCCCATTCCAATTCTGTAATACATCATATGTGAGAATCTTTTTCAGTACCTCCAGTAACTATAAACATTTGGTCTACTTTGGTTATATCATATTGAGTCTCTAGAAAAAAAATCACAACAAAAGACTGCATTCCCAGCCCCAGCTAGATGTCTTTCAAATGTGTGCCAGTGCATATGGGAGAGCTATGGAACAGAGCAAGCCCACCCCCAGTACTGAAAAAGCAATCCAAAAGTTCTGTCCTACTGACCATTATTCTAGCATCAGCTGCATAAAACTCAGGGAGCACACAACCTTAAATGACAACTCTGGCATTCCGAGTCAAAATCAGACTTACCTTTTCTCTATAGAATGTTAACAACCTCCTCCTGTGTTTTTCTTGAAATTCTAAAATCTAAAAATAAAATATAAATTTCAGCTGCTGACATATGTTCCTATCCAAAAGCTCCATTTTACTTTATTAGTATTATTACTTTATTAGCAGTAATGACACGGTCTGAAGAAAAGTATTTAATTCAGAAACACTTTTATAAACATTTTTATATGAAATGTAATCAAATGGAGATAAAACCTGCCCCCGTTTCAGTATGAGAGGCTCACTGAAAACAGTAGTCTAACTATGACTGAAACGTAATGAGATTTTTACTGAATACAGTAATGTCTCATTCATCTGGCATTCTATGATAGCTATGCTATGCACAGAGGACTGGATTTGAAGGCAGGAAGACCCAGTTCAAATCCTGCCCTAGTGCCTACCTGTGTGACCCTGGAGAAGCCACTTCAACGTTCTAAGCCTCAGTCTCCTCATCTGTAAAATGGGGATGATAACAGCACCCTCCTCCCAGAGCTGTGGAGGCCCAAAGTGGCCAGCACCGTGACTTGCACATAGTAAAATGTAAGCCATTGTTATTACTATTACTATTATTTATCCTATGTAAAGCACTTTGCAAACCTTAAGAAGCTATGTAAATGTCAGCTATTATTATTAAGTCCAACTAGGGAAAGAGCTATTCCTACAATTGTCTAAATAACTGAAATCTAACTTTTTAAACATCAAAATTAATGGAGGTTGGAGGACCTCGCTTTGAGGCCTGGCTCTCTCACTGACCACCACAGCCTGACCTCAGGCCCTTTCTAGGCCTCAGTTTCCTCATCTACAAAATGAAGGGGGATGGCCTAGAAGACCTCGTAGGTCCCCTTCCAGATTGAAATCTATGATCCTATAAATTCTATGAATTTTAAACCATTGAGCCATTTGGGAGGAAAATCTATCTAAAATATATGACACACTTTCCTGCCTTCTTAAGGAAACAAAATTCATCTTTTTCTAATGTGTCAGGTTACGGCAGGAATAATATCTACTAGGGTCCCAGCCTTATGTGTGGCTAGTTTTCCCTTAAAAAACATGGAAGCAATCCCAGACATTTGAATGGTCCAAAGTATTAGAAGAACTGCTGGCCGGCTTCCTGGTGGCCTGAGACATGAGAAGGCCAGCCTACAAAGAGTCAACGACCCTCAGATCTACAGATGTCTCACTTGGAGAAAAGAGAGACTCTGTCTACCTAAATCAGTGCTGTACATTTGCCCATTATCCTTTCCATGCTACTGTGAAGTAAATTTCGTTTTTGTTAGTGTTGGATTGTCTCTGAGTGACTCATTTTGTTTTAATGCTAAGCGTGAACCACCAGCTAGCCTGAATCACGTCAAGCCCACAACCAGATGTTTTCATTATGAGCATCAATAACCATGCTATGATATAGAACAACAAAACTTTAGGAGGTATTGTCTTGATGAAGGCTGCTTGTTTCTAACTAAATGACTTCAGGTTGATTTACTATTTTAATTCTCGTACCTTTTTCTGGTTTAATAGTCTTTCCTGGCTTTTCTCCCTCTATGATCTGTCAAGTCTTTATATTTAGTAGACCTTTCCCTACTTACTAATTTGCTATGGGCTAAAAAAGCAGATAACCAAGTTTCTTGGCAATAGTGTCTAACAAGAATAAGACCTAAAGGCCTCTCATATAAGCAAAATCCATAGGTTAATGCACATGACACACCTATTGAGGGAGGTTGAGTTTTTTTCTTTTTTGCTTCTGTCCAGATTCTTGAATGGGGCAATAGCAGGATAAATGACCTCTGGATAAGTGAGATATTACTGTACAATAAACAAAAAAAAAAACAAAAACCTAAATTTGATGAAGAAAAAGCAAAAGACAAAAAGTAACAAAGTAAAAGAATGAATTGGTTTAAGAAGCCCCCATGAAACATACTTCAAGGATCTGTGATTAGACAGTCTGTAAAAGCTGTTGTGTCTGAAAAATTTATCACCCTATAGTCAATCTGGTGATGCTTCCCTTCACAAAGGCAGCAGAAAAAGCACTGGTTTTGGAATAAAAGGACCTGGGTTCATATTCTGCCCTGGTCTTTTATTACTTATGTGACCTTGAACAATTCACTTTAACCTCTCTGAGCTTCAGCTTTCTTGTGTGTAAAATGATGGGGGTGGATTAGATGGTCTCTAGGGCCCCTCCTAGTTCTAAATCGATGACCCTATGTAGGTAGGCTAGCTCTCTAGAGGCTGCTGCTGGGCCCATGTGCAGATCTTTCTAGCTCGGCAGGGCCTGACAGAATCTGGGTTCTACTGGTACAACCCTCAAGAGTTCATGATCATCTCTAAGCCTAAAGAAGCTCAGAGCAGGGTCTCTGGAGAGGTGTCATCATACATAATGCATAAATGGAAAGAATGACTGCCCCAAGTCTTTTTTTCTGATGTTCACTTTGAGGACATGAAAATTCAGGATTCTGGATTCAGGATTCAAAATTCTTCTTAAAGTCTGTAATGTCCCCAACTACTAGTGCTCCCTTCCTCCTCAAATTATGTTATATTTAGCTATCTCTATACATGACACCTCTCCCACCCCCAAGAGAATAGAAGGCCCTCACAGACAGGAAGTATTTCATTTTTGTCTTTACATTCTCAGTATCTAGAACAATTAGAGTAGAATTGAGAACTCTCAGAAAAGTTAATTGGACAAATGAGAAAAAATGGTGATCCAGAGCACCTATAAGATGAATCTCTGAAACAGAGAATGGCAGGTATAGAATTCAAAAGTGAAGATCTTAAGGAAAATTAGCAAGCAATTTCAAAGAATGCTGCATATATACCAACATCTGTTTCAAAAAAATACCCAATATTTAAAGAACATGCAAGTTCTATACAACTGAAAGATATTGACCTTGAGGACAGTATGCACAGAAATAATTTTAAGATCACAGATTTCAAGAAAAATGTGACATGAAAATCCTAAAAACTATAAGAAATAACACATGAAAGTTGACCAGAAATGTTGAAAATAGAGGGTAGGTTGTTATACAACAGAATCCACAAATCATCAATACAGACTCCAAGCTTTACTCCATAAGGAACACAGTGATTAAACTTCAAAATTTCAATGTCAAATAACAAATATTGCAAAAAGCCAAGGAAAAAGCCTTTAGCTAACAAGGAAAACAAATTTAAATAGCCCATGACTACTACTAATCTAAAAGAAAGCAGAGAAGAGATTGTAATCAGATATTCTGAAAAGCAAAGGCGATTAGGGTGTAAATGAAAATAGACATTTGAAAAATCTGAGGCATTAGAGTCGTTATTCCAAGAGAAACCAGATAGAAGCAAGATATTTGATTTCAATTACTTAAAATGAGAGAAACACACACACACAGAGTAAATAACCAGAGTTAACATGAAAAGACAAAATAATGAAATCAATTTTCTCATGATTCTAGGACAAGAAAAGGCTACTATTTCAAAAATACTTGAGTTGAAGGTTAAAAAGAATATAGATAATGAAGGGGTAAAAGGAAGATTTAAGGGTAGGAAGGGGAACTAAAGAGTCAGCAGGAGAAAAGGAGGAAGAATTGATTAACATTCCATAGACTGAAACCTACATTACCTCATAAGGCAATCACAATAAGTAGAATGGAAGTGAAATTAATACAAAGTTCACTCAAGAAGCAAGAAGAAAGGCAAATGATAAGAAGGAAGTGGGAAATACACTCCTGCTCATCATGGCCTAGAGAGGAAAGGATAAAATGGTCTCTGATAACTCCAACTTGCCTGGATGGATGTGAGACAGTAGGGATGTGGGTTAAGGAACCAAGAAGCACATTTTGAAACAGGTAAGGGGATATTCAAGTGTACTTACACAGTAAGCAGAGGGGAAACAACAGGACCTAATAACAGATTTTATTAGAGGGGACTAGATAACTCAAGAGACACCCTTCCCCCTTCTCCAAGCAAAGGTAAAGCTTTCAGAAATATGTCTCAACCAAAAGAAAAGTACATGTCCAGAAGGTACCATCATTCAGTGTGAACAGAAAGATATATGATATCCTTTATGACAGGCAATTAATAACCATAGAGGCATGGAGTAGGACTAGGAAATAAACTGTGTCCTACCATATTGCTTCTTTCATGAATTAAGATCTTAAGAAGTCTCATTAGAAAATGTCCTTTAAAAAACACAAACAAAATTTTAAAAAGATGGTAAAAAGAAGAGCAAGCATGATCTCGAATTTGCGCCCTCCTCTCCAAAAAAAAGCCCTATCCTATATTGTATGAGCTCTATAGAGAGGATAAAAATGTTTAAGACCAAGAACTATTCCATAATAAATATGTGGTCAAACAATATGAACAAGCTTTTCAATAAGAGAATTATAAACCTTCACCTACCATAAGAAAGTTTGCTCTAAAACACTAATAAGAAGAGAAATGCATATCAAAATTGAGATTTCATTTTATACCACTCGAAGTTAGAAAGATAATTTTTTAAATGGAACAACTCAACAGTGTCAGATGCAGGACAAGAAGAATTACAAATGAGGAAAAGCCATCATATTTGCTGATTAAAAGAAAACAACTCTGGAGAGAGGAGTTTTAGTTGAAGCCCAATTACAAAGGACTCAGGAGTAAATGAAAAGAGAGAAGTGAAAGCATCAAGCATAGACAATTTTTTCAAGGACTTTGGTTGAGAAAGAGAGAACTATAGAGGAAAGCAGAATCTACTGAAAGTTTTTTAAGGCTAGGGGAGGCTTAGGCATGTTTGAAGGCAACAAAGAAGAAACAATTTTGCAGGAAGAGGCTGAAGATTAGGAAGAAGGGATGATTGAGGATGAAGAGAGGAGGTGGTGGGATAAAGTACACAAATAGAGCGGTTGGCGTTGGCAAGAAGAAAGGCCATCTCTTCGTCAAAAGGGGAAAAGGAGAGGGGGAGATGATGCCAAAGGGTTTTGAGGTGAAGAGAACAGGGAAGCTCATAATGAAACGCCTCAATATTTTTTCAATAAGGTAAGAAGATCCTCAGCTAAAAGTAAGGAAGGAGGAGAAAGTGGTGGGGGGTAGTGTTGAGGAGGAAAACTAAGGTTTGAAATAGCTTCTGTGAGGAATGAGAAAGGATATCAGCGAGGGTATGATAAAAGGTCTGCCTTGCTGAAGTGAGGAAGTTGAGAGGTTGCAGAGCACAAATTTGTAATGAACCCAGTCAACATGGATAAGACTTCCTAAGGCAGATGGTAGCAATACAATAAGGCTGAAGTCTGGCAAAACAAGATGGACAATAGGACAAGGGATTTAACTCCGCCTGTCATTGGAGTAACAGAGAACTTGTGATGAAACACCTCCCCCCAAGAGAAAGGGGGGAGATGATAAGTATGGAATATGGTCACTGTATTGGTTGGTTTTGCTTAAATGTTTTTGTTACTAGGAAGGGTTTAATGTACATGGGGTGGGGGAGAATTACAGGGAAGCGACTGCTGTCCAAACAAAAGGAAATTTTAAAACTTTTTTTTTTTAACATCTCCTTTGCCCTATCACATTCCAATTTATAATTGTGTATAAGTCTTGGCTATACTTCCCCCACCCCAGACCGCAATCTTTCTTTTTTTTTGGGGGGGGGTTGGTTTTTTAGGCAGGGCAATTGGGGTTAAGTGACTTGCCCAAGGTCACACAGCTAGCACACGTGTTAAGTGTTTGAGGCCACATTTGAACTCAGGTCCTCCTGACTCCAGGGCCACTGCACCAACCTCAATCTTTCTGAAGGAAAGGACTGTCACCTTTGAATCATTTTTCCCCAGCCCCTAACACAATATTGCCCTGCACATAGCAGACACTTAATAAATGTGCATTGAATTGTTAAACAGAATTTTATTATGGCCCACTAAGGATGTCATTACTCAATAATTTTCCTAGGACAATGTTATTTAAAGTTTGCCCTTTAAGAGTGAAGGAATTTTTGAATTGTTAAATCCTAGTCTATTTTTAAAGAAGTGTATTTCACATAATCCAGTAACATATTTTTAGGAGAAAACAGTTCAATAAGTCATAAAATCCTGCCCCCCCCCAAATCTCCTAAGTCATATAGTATGGCCTATGTTAAAAGCAGGAATTTCCTCTACCGTTTCCTTAACAAGTAGCCATCCAAGCTCAGCTCTGTGGCTAGATGACATCTAAAATATCATATCCAATTCAGGACACTACATCTTAGGTTGGTTTGCTATTTTAATTTTCATGCCTTTTTCTGGTTTGATAGTTTTCCTGGTTTTTCCTACGATTTGTCAGAAGATGATGAACCAGAAAATGAGGAGGATAAAGGGCACTAAAATCATACCACAACCTGCTAAGTCAAAGGACTATGGCTGCTTAGTTTAGAGAACACAAGACTTAGGAAGAGACATAAACACAGTCTTCAAATGTCTGAAGAAGGATCACAGGGAAAGCTATTAAACTTATTAAACTTGTCTTCAGAGTCCAGAACTAGAGCCAGTGTACAAGTTGCAAAGACAGATTTCAACTCAATGAGGAAAAGCTCACAAATATTTAAAGCTAAAATTGTTCTGCCTCATAAGGTGGTAAGTTGCCATCCCTGGAAGTCTATTCTGGTGAAGACTACATGACCACCTGTCAGATACATTTTGGAGAAACGGTGTGGAGAAGATTGATGAGTCAGGTACAGGCTGAACTTATTGACCACTAGTTTCTTCTAAGTCTGCTTTTTACAATTCAGAAGTTTCTCAGGTCTACCAAACAAAGTAAACTAAAGAATAATTATTATAGGTCTCTGATAAAACAATAATCATAGAAAATAAAAATTACAATCTCTAAAAATATCTGAAATCTAGATTTCTATTATCACATCAACACAGCTGCAATCAATGTAAAAATGTTCAGCCTAAAACTGTACCACTCTTTTTCTATAAGTGAAACAGCAAGAAAGCTCCATAAAAGTAATTTTTCAGTCTTTTGATTAGATTTTCCTCTTTAGATGTAATTGGCACTATCTTAGAGGATCTCAAAGCCAGAGTCATGAGTCACTATCTCAAAAGGACTTACGTTCTGATAGGCAGTCTTGGAAAATACTTCATATATAACTCACCTGTGATGTTTCTTTTGAATATTTTTTGCATAATCCATCTATTCCCATAAAGAATGCCTGAATATTAAAATCAGTCTGAAGAGGGAAACAAAGAGATCATCTAATTATTCTAATTATATTATTAATATTCTAATTATTATCTAATTATTCTAATACAGGATTTGGGTGACATTAAAATTCTTTTTCAAAATGTTAGAAAAATATGTAGACTCTGAATTTAAAAGCAAAGGCATTTAATATATTGTTTATTTTAATGTTAGTGTAGCATGGCCTTGGTCTAATCACTTCAATCCCCTTGGCCTCAGTTTCTCAAGTAGAAAATTAGGATGTTAGTCTACTAGATCAGGGATCTCAAATCTAATTACTCCTACCCACTGGGCTGCTTTTGGACCCAACAAAGTATATTATGCAGCCCTTCATTTCTCAGATTAACCAGTCTTTGGGGAAAACAAACCTAAAACCTGAGTTTAAAAGCATGGATAGTCTCTAAAGTCCCTTCCATTTTAAAAGTTATAAGATTCTATTATATAAAATGGAAAAGATACAAAATATTAAATATAATTTGTTTATAAAAATTATTATCTACATATATGATAGGGCTATTCAAGATATAAGCTTGCAAATTGTCTTTAAAAAAACTGATTTTGTTACAAGGTTCTTCACTAATCTGTGGATAAATTTCAGGGGAATCTATGAAAGTGGATGGGGAAAAAATTACATCTTTATTTTTCACTAACCTCTAAGTGAAATTAGGCATTTCCTTCGATTATGAATGCAGGTACCAAACCATAGTAGTATTAAGCTTTCCCAGACTGTAAAAGGGGTCTTTGACACAAAAAAGTTAAGAACTTTGATTTTAAAAATGACTTGATTTTTTTCTACATAGCCCTAACAGATTCAAACATTTATTACAGTACAGGGTAGTTATTCAAGGCTGGCTGAACAGAATGTGGAGTTCTCAGTTTTTATACTCCTTCCATACAGCTATTGAACTCATTCTGAAATTGTGTGCTCCTCACTTCAAAAAAAAGGAAAAGACTCTCTTTGATAGACTTTGTCCACTGAAAATACTCTCTTCTTAATTTCAACATGCTAACAATAAATATCTGCAGGAGATATATTTAAAACTTAAGCTACTGCCCAAGCTTTCTCTGGGGAGGATTCTGTGTCGTTGAGAGTAACTATTTTTAATTAAGGGCACAAAAAGTCACAGTTATAACCAAGCTACTTTACAATGTGAGTTAACTTTACATCTAACTAACAAAATAATATAACCCTAACAAAACTACTGTACTAGGCAGAATTCACTGATAATTAGCCTCATATTTAGGTGGTTTAAAAAAATAACTAATTTTATATGGTATTAGGAAGTAACCTAAATCTCTGTAATGTCTTAAAGAACTATATCTGAAGAAGTTTTTTTTTAAACTGAACTCTCATAAATCTCAGAAGTCTCTTCAACAACTGTTTTCTAATGGAAATTATTTAAACAACTAATTTTCAGTACCATGGAGACTAACTATACTATAAATCAACAAATTCTAATAATGCAAAAACTATCCCATAGTTCTTTTTTAATGTATGTACTTTAGATGCTCAGAATTTTAATAAAATCTTTGGGTACAACTGAAAGAATAAATGTAAGTTTCTATATACGAGCCACAAAGAATCTTCACATTTAAAAGTAAACATTACTACAAAACTAATAACTTACTTGTTTTGAAAGTAAAATTATACGGCAAGGAGTGCGACAAATCAAACATTCTTCCTTTCTACCTATATAAAAAAGATAAATTTATAATATGTATAAAATTGGCTAATAGTTTAAAGTACACATGACTATATAAAATTAGATTTGAAATTACAAATTTTTTCATAAATGACTATAGCACAGTAAACTACTCTCCATGTTTGGACTGTGGTTAGGAATGTGAGTATAAGGGTATGGTAGAAAGAGCACTGCCTCTAGAGTCAGAGGCCCTGAATTCAAACCCCAATTCTGATGGCAAATCATTTAGCCTCCCAGGACCTCAGTTTCCTCATATACAAAATTAAGGGGTTGGCCTAGTTAATTTCTGACTTCCCTTCTAGCTCTAATCTATGACACTAAGCATACGGATAAAAAGAAAGTGACATTTTCAGGGCTGCATGAGGGCTAAAAATAATATGATCAAAGTCATTCATTTAACTCTGAATTCAGCTAAAGCAGCGATATTGACAATGCTCCTCTGATTTGTTTTTCCATCAGACACGTGAGGTAGGGAGGCGTTCCACAATGAATTTGTGCATGTCTCTTCCACTGTGACATGTGAGCAAGCTTCCTGAGAGGACACAGACAACACCTGACACAGGGAAAGAAAGGGACCAAATACAAGCAGAGCATCCATTGTGCCTGGTGAGCAACAGCTCCCTGGCAACACCTCTGCAGCAGGGCCAAGCTGGAATTATTACCTGGGCACAGGCAGTTTCCCCTGACTGACTCTAACCTCCCTGAGGTCAGGGGCTGCTTTGTTTTGTATTTATGTCTCCAGTGCCAACACAATTCCTGACCCAGAGAAGGCACTTAATAAATGCTTGTTGACCTGACTGGTATGAACAGTTTTCTAAAGAGGAACTACCAACCATCAACAACCACATAAAAGATTATTCCAATCATTAATTCTATGGCTCTTAAAGCCCTTTAAAACCTGGCCCCATCCCCCCCGTTCAGTCTTCTCCCCTCTTGTTCCCTTCCACATGCTGTATGATCAGTGACACTGGCCTCCAGGCTGTTTCTTCAATCCCTCAACTCATGGCACTTTCTCTGGCTGTCTCCCAGGGCTGGGCTGCTCTCCCCTCTTCACTTCTTACTCCTGGTGTCCCTGCCTTTCTTCAAGTCTCAGGTAAAATCCCACATTCTGTATTGTTCCCTCATACTTCTGTTCATACTGTTTCTTTCCCTTCCATCTTGAACTCTAACCCTCTCTCCTTTCCACCTATTCTTTTTTCAAGTCAGTCCTACCTCAAAGTTCTATTTGTAGGAAGCCTTCTCCTACTTTTGTTGTTCGCTGGTTTTAGTCCTGCCCAACCCTTGGTGACACCATTTGGGGTGTTCTTGGCAAAGATACTGGAATGGGTGGTCATTTCCTTCTCCAGCTCATTTTACAGATGAGGAACTAAGGCAAACAGGGCTAAGCGCCCAGGGTCACACAGCTAGCATCTGAGGCCAGATTTGTACTCAGGGGAATAAGTCATTCTAACTCCAGGCCAGGTGCTCTATCCTATCCACTGTACCACTTAGCTGTCTGTACTAGGTACTTAATAAATGTTTTTAATTGAGTTGAATATTAACATAGGCAACAGGAAGCTACTGTGTATAAGGAATATTCATTTGGCAGTAGTCTGAAAGAGGGGGGAAGATTAGAGGAAGGAATTAAGAAAGTTATTGAAACTCCCCAAGAAGGCAGTAAACAGGGCCTGGAATTATAGGAGATATTGGTATAATGGGGGAAAGACAAGATATAGAACCAGAATGCATAGAGCTTGATAACTAAAATATGAGAGGTAAGGAAGAGAAAAATTAGTCAGATAATTTCAAAGATGCAAAAATGGGTGAGTGGCTGGATGCTGCAACCATTGACAGAAAAAGGAAAAATGGTGGTATTCAGCTAGGGAGATTTTGATTCACTTTTGGATATGCTGAGTTTGAAGTGCTTGTGGAAAATCTAGGTAGAGGTTTCTTACAGGTAGTTTGAGACTTAAATCTGGACTTCCAGACAACCATCAGGCTATAGCGCAGATTTGCTTGTCAGCTAAATACAAGTGTTAGTTGTAGCCTTTCGAGTGAAATATATTGATGAAAAAATGTCCAACGCTAGAACCTTGGGGAATACCAACATCAAAGAATGAATGAGCCTTCAAATGACACTGAGAAGGTGCTAGTAAGAGGATAGGAGGAAAGCCAAGACAAAGAGGTGCTTTAAAAACCAGAGAAGAATGTGTCCAGAAGGAGGTGATAGGGTCAAAAGCCACAGAGATGCGGTGGTGGATTATGGGTAAGAGAAGGATGGAGAGATAAGTATTGACATCTATAGCTATCTAGTCAGATTTGGTTAATGGGTTGGTTAGTTTTGCTGAACTGCTCCCCCCTCCCCCAAGAGCTCTCTGGGTAGGATTAAGTGGGAGGCAAATGCATTGGAAATGAAGGTGATAGAAAAAATTAAAATCATAAAAATATTTTTTAAGCTGCAGAGTTGTAGAACAGAGATTGAATGCAGGTGACTGGTGACTTCCAGAGTATCACTTCAGGAAGGAGCTGAGGGCAGAAAGGTACAAGAGTTGACAAATGAGTTGAATGAATGATAAGAAAGTGGAAGCGTGGTCAAGATGGCAGCTGAAAAGCAGGGACTTGCTTAAGCTCTTCCCCAAATCCCTCCAAACACCTGTAAAAAATGGCTCTGAACAAATAGCAGAGGGAAGGTCTCCAGCCCAGGACGGCCTGGATGGTTGCTGGGAAGGGTCTATCGCATGGTGCTGGGAGCAGAACACAGCCTGGCGTGAGCCGCACCAGGACAGACCAGAGAAGGAGTCACCTGGAGCAGGCCTTAGGTCCGTGAATCATTGAGCTGTGGCAGTTACCAGACTTCTCAACCCACAAACACCAAAGACCACAGAGCAGGTTAGTGGGTAAACTGCTAGATCGGGTTAGAGAGTGGTCTGGCCCCAGGACTGGGTGTGGCAGAGGTTGTGTGGCGATGGAGCTCCAGTGTCAGCTGCTTCCAGAGTCCCTGGCTCACACAATGGGAGGGATCAAGTGGCAGACCTGGTTGGATCTGGTCCGCAATCCTGGTTGGCAGTTCTTAGGGGAGGAAGAGCGCTGCTGTGGCAGAGCTTGTGGTGACAGTGGAATAGAAGTAGCTCTGAAAACAGCAGCACAGCCCCTACAGCTTGAGACAAAGCACTCTCTACTCTACAAGCAGTCATACCCTGACAAAAAGCTCAAAGGCTGGGAACAAGAACAGGCAGCAAAAAAGGACGCAGACTCAAACTCAGACTCTAGAATCTTCTTTTGGTGACAAAGAAGATCAAAACATATAGCCAGAAGAAATCAATAAAGTCAAAGAGCCTACATCAAAAGCCTCCAAGAAAAGTATGAATTGGTCTCAGGCCATGGAAGAGCTCAAAAGGGATCTGGAAAAGCAAGTAAGAAAAGCAGAAGAAAAATTGGGAAGAGAAATGAGAGCGATGCAAGAAAACCATGAAAAACAAGTCAATAACTTACTAAAGGAGACTCAAAAAAATACTGAAGAAAATAACACCTTAAAAAATAGACTAACCCAAATGTCAAAAGAGCTCCAAAAAGCCAATGAGGAGAATGCCTTGAAAGGCAGAATTAGCCAAGTGGAAAAGGAGCTCCAAAAGACCACTGAAGAAAATACTACCTTAAAAATTAGATTGGAGCAAGTGGAAGCTAGTGACTTTATGAGAAATCCAGATATTATAAAACAGAACCAAAGGAATGAAAAAATGGAAGACAATGTGAAATATCTCATTGGAAAAACCACTGACCTGGAGAATGGATCCAGGAGAGATAATTTAAGAATTATTGGACTACCTGAAAGCCATGATCAAGAAAAGAGCCTAGACATCATCTTTCAAGAAATTATCAAGGAAAACTGCCTTGATATTCTAGAGCCAGAGGGTAAAATAGAAATGAAAAGAATCCAATGATCACCTCTTGAAAAAAGATCCCAAAAAGAAAACTCCTAGGAATATTGTACCAAATTCCAGAGCTCCCACATCAAGGACAAAATACTGCAAGCAGCCAGAAAGAAACAATTGGAGTACTGTGGAAACACAATCAGGATAACACAAGATCTAGCAGCTTCTACATTAAGGGATCGCAGGGCTTGGAATATGATATTCTGGATGTCAAAGGAGTTAGGATTAAAAATCACCTACCCAGAAAAACTGAGTATAATGCTCCAAGGCAAAATATGGATTTTCAATAAAATAGAAGACTTTTGAGCTTTCTCAATGAAAAGACCAGGGCTGAACAGAAAATTTGACTTTTGATGGGCGGGTGTGGGACGGAGCCAAGATGGCCACATGAAAACAGTGTCTTACCAGAGCTCTCTCACAAGCTCTATAAGATACCTATAAAAAAGTGAATCTGAGCAGATTTGAGTTAGAAACCGCGAGCAGTCTGAGTGGGGCAAATTTTCAAGCCAGCAGAGTCTGAAAGGCCAATGGGACAAATCTGTAGGCTGGGAGAGCACTCAGCATGCAGAGCTACTCCAGACAGCATCAAAGCAGAAGCAGCTTCTGAAACCAACCAGCACGACAGGCTGAGAGAAAGCTGGGTACCCAAAAATGGTGGAGATCCCCAGGCCTCACAATACGAGTCTGTGGAAGCAGGGAGAGGTCGCAGCGCAGCGCCACCAGCTGTGAGATATCAATTCCTGAGGTTTGCAGCCCAAAGGTATAAAATGTGTCTTCTTGAACTTCTGGGAAACATAAGGGTCAGGTAAATGGCTCTAATCCCTCCCCCCCCGACCCAGAGAATTCCTTGGGAAAAAATGCTGGAATAGAGGATACAGAAGTGGGGCTTCAGTGGCCAAGCAGTGGGAGTTCCTGAGTCCCAGAGGGGCAGAGCCAGCAGGGGTCAACACCAGGAGCCCAGACATACACTTGCACCCCCAGGGGAAGTGGCAGACACCAGCACAAACAACAAACAGCTGAGACCACTGCTGAAAAGCAACAGTGCTGGAGAGCAGCCCCAGGGGAAGAGGAGACTTCATGCAGCCAGACTCCCCACACCTCAAGAAATGGAAGGCTATAATACACAAAGCCAGTAACTAGACTCTCAATCCCCAGAACAAGAAACCTGGGACAGAGAGCCCTGAGCCCCAAAAGCAGAAATTCATTGTAAAGCCAGCAAAAAAATAAACAAACATGAAGAAGAACACAAAAAAACCAAGGACCATTGATTCTTTTTATGGAGACAGGCATGATCAAAAATACCAATTTGAAAGAGGATAGCAATGACACTATACCCACACCTGATACCTCAAAAGGGAATGAGAACTGGTCTCAAGCCCAAAAAGCATTACTGGAAGAGCATTACTGGAGGATTTTAAAAACCAAATTATAGGAGGTAAAAGAAAAAATGGAAAAAAAAACCACTGACAAAATCAAGTCCTTAAAGAATAAGATTAGCGAAATGGCTACGGAGATTCAGAATCTAAATAGAGAAAATGACACCCTGAGAGGTAAAATCAACCAATTGGAAAAGGAGACTCAAAAGCAAAATGAAGACAGCAACTCATTAAAAATTAGAATTGAGCAAGTGGAAGCTAATGACTCTATGAGGCATCAAGAAGTAGTCAAACAAAATGTAAAGAATGAAAAAATAGGAAAAAATGTGAAATATCTGATTGGAAAAACAACTGACCTGGAAAATAGATCCAGGACAGACAATCCGAGAATTATTGGTCTACCAGAAATCCATGAAAAAAAGAGCCTTGACAGTATCTTTGAAGAAATTATCAAAGGTTAACTGCCCAGAGGTCCTAGAACCAGAGGGTAAAATAATCATTGAAAGAATCCACCAATCACCCCCTCAAAGAGATCCCAAATTGAAAACACCAAGAAATATTATAGCCAAGTTTCAGAATTACAAAGTAAAGGAGAAAATACTGCAAGCAGCCAAAAAGAAAAAATTCAAATATCATGGAATTATGGGAAGGATCACACAACATTTGTCAGCTTCTACACTAAATGACAGGAGAAACTGGAATATGATATTTCAAAGGGCAAAGGAGCTGGGACTACAACCAAGGATCAACTACCCAGCAAAATTAAGCATAATTTTTCAGGCAAGGAGATGGACATTCAACTAAATAAGGGAATTCCAGACCTTCCTGATGAAAAGGCCAGAACTCAATGGAAAATTTGATCTCCAAATACAAAACTCAAGAGAAACATAAAAAGGTAAACAGGGGGAAAAAACCCCTGTTTTAATCAGTAAGGGCAAATTAGTTACATCTTTATATAGGATTATATCATCTTATGTATGTTAGATATACAGATAGATAGATAGATAGATAGATAAATAGATACATATATATGTCAATCTTGAGAATAGTACAGCTATTATGACAATTGACAGGAATAGACATAGACTGTGGATGTCTGTATAAAATAACTGATATAAGGATAAAAAACATAATTAAGAGATGCAAAAGGAGGGTTATAGGAGAAGAGGTAGTAGAAAAGGGTAAGTTACATCAAATGAAGAGGCACAAAAACACATTATAGTAGATGGAAAGAAGGGAGGGAGAAGAACAGTATTTGAGCTTTACTGTCATCGGATCTGGTTCAAGAAGGGAATAACATACCCTGATAAGTACAGAAATCTAACTTGTCCTACAGGAAATAGGAGGGGAAAGGTGGGAAAAGGGAGGGGGGTGGTCAGAAAGGAGGGAAGAAGTAGCAAGTGGAAAATGGTAAGATAATGGAGGGGAATCACGAGGGAGGGTAAACTGAGGAAGGTGGCAGTCAAAAGCAAAACTCTGTTGAGGACTGGAAGGGGAAAGGGAGAAATAAAAGCATAAACGGGGGGAAATAGGATGGAGAAAAAGACACAGACAGAAATTATAACTGTGAATGTGAATGGGACGAATTCTCCCATAAAACGGAAGCAGATAGCAGAATGGATTAAAGACCATAATACTACAACATGTTGTTTACAAGAAATACATTTGAAACAGGGGGATACACACAGGGTAAAGGTAAAAGGCTGGAGTAAAATATATTGTGCTTCAGCTAAAGTAAAAAAAGCAGGGGTAGCAATCCTAATCTCAGACTAAGCAAAAGTAAAGATAGATCTAATTAAAAGAGATAAGGAAGGACACTACATCCTGCTAGAAGGCACCATAAACAATGAAGCAATATCATTGTTTAACATATATGCACCAAGTGGTATGGCATGCAAATTCTTAGAGGAGAGGTTAAGGGAGTTACAGGAAGAAATAGATAGCAAAACCATAATAATGGGAGACCTCAACCTCCCCCTCTCTGAACTTGATAAATCTAACCTCAAAATAAATAAAAAAGAAGTTAAGGAGGTGAACAGAATTTTAGCAAAGGCAGATATGATAGACTTCTGGAGAAAACTGAATGGGGATCAAAAGGAATATACTTTCTTCTCAGCAGTACATGGCACATACTCAAAAACTGACCATGTACTAGGGCACAAAAACCTCACAATCCAGTGCAGAAAGGCAGGAGTAGTCAAAGCAAACTTTTCAGATCATGATGCAATAAAAATTATTTGTAATAAAGAAACAGGGAAAAATAAGCTAAAAACTAATTGGAAACTAAATAATTTAACTCTAAAGAATGAGTGGGCCAAAGAACAAATCAGAGAAACAATTAATAATTGCATTCAAGAGAATGACAATAATGAGACAACATACCAAAACTTATGGGATGCAGCAAAAGCAACTCTTAAGGGAAGTTTTACATCTCTAAATGCTTACATGAATAAAATAGAGAAAAAGGAGATCAATGAATTGGGCATGCAACTGAAAAAGCTTGAAAAAGAACAAATTGAAAATCCCCAATTAAATACCAAATTACAAATACTGAAAATCAAAGGAGAGATTAATAAAATTGAAACCAAGAAAACTATTGAATTAATAAATAAAACAAAGAGCTGGTTTTATGAAAAAACCAATAAAATTGATAAAACTTTGGTCAATTTGATTAAAAAAAGAAAGAAGAAAATCAAATTACCAGTATCAACAATGAAAAGGGTAAATGAAGAGAATATCAAAACAATAATTAGGAATTATTTTGCCCAACTATATACCCATAAATTTGACAACCTTAAGGATATAGATGAATATCTACAAAAACATAAATTGCCCAGGTTAACAGAAGAGGAAGTAAAATTTCTAAATAACCCCATCTCAGAAAAAGAAATTGAGCAAGCCATCAACTAACTCCCTAGGAAAAAATCTTCAGGGCCAGATGGTTTTACATATGAATTTTATTAAACATTATTTTTAATAAATCTATTTATTTATTTTTTGTTTACCACACACGGTTCTACATAATTTTGAGTTCCAGATTTTCTCCCCTCCCTCCCCCCTCCCTCCCCAAGACGGCATGGAATCTCATATAACTATCATGTATAACTTCGCATTGAATTAATTTATACACTAGTCAAGTTGTGGAGAAGAATTGTGACCAATGGAATGAATCATGAGAAAGAAGAAACAGAACCAAAAAAAAAAAAAAAAACAACCCAAAAACAAAAACAAATGAGAAGCAAAAAAGGAGAATTTTATCAAACATTTAAAAAACAATTTGGGAAAATAGGTGAAGAAGGATTTTTACCAAATTCTTTTTATGACACAAATATGGTACTAATACCCAAACAAGGTAGAGTCAAAACAGAGAAAAAAAATTATAGACCAATTTTGTTAATGAATATTGATGCAAAAATTTAAAATAAAATATTAGCAAAAAGATTGCAGCAACTTATCACAAGAATAATACACTATGACCAGGTAGGATTTATTCCAGGAATGCAAGGCTGGTTCAATATTGGGAAAACTATCAGTATAACTGATCACATCAGCAAAACTAGCAGAAATCATATGATCATCTCAATAGATGCAGAAAAAGCCTTTGACAAAATACAACACCCATTCCTATTAAAAACACTAGAAAACACAGGAATAAATGGAGCCTTCCTTAAAATTATAAATAGCATCTACCTAAAACCATCAACAAACATTATTTGTAATGGGGATAAGCTAGATGCATTCCCAATAAGATCAGGGGTGAAACAAGGATGTCCATTATCACCCCTACTATTCAATTTGGTACTAGAAACATTAGCTGTAGCAGTAAGAGAAGAAAAAGAAATTGAAGGAATTAGAATAGACAAAGAAGAAATTAAATTATCACTTTTTGCAGATGATATGATGATTTACTTAGAGAATCATAGAGAATCAAGTAAAAAACTACTTGAAATAATAAACAACTTTAGCAAAGTTGCAGGATATAAAATAAACCCACATAGTCAGCATTCCTATACATTACTAACAAAGCCCAACAGCAAGAGACAGAAAGAGAAATTCCATTCAAAGTTACTGTAGACACTGTAAAATATTTGGGAGTCTATCTGCCAAGACAAACCCAGGGCCTATATGAACATAATTATGAAACACTTTTCACGTGACTAAAGTCAGACCTAAATAAATGGAAAAATATCAGTTCCTCATGGTTAGGCCAAGCTAATATAATAAAAATGACAATTTTGCCTAAATTAATCTATCTATTCAGTGCCATACCGATAGAACTGCCAAAAAATCATTTTACAGAGCTGGATAAAATAATAACAAAATTCATCTGGAAGAACAAGAGGTCTAGAATATCTAGGGTATATCTAGGGAAAGAAATGCTAGGGAAGGTGGCCTAGCCATACCAGATATTAAACTGTGCTATAAAGCAGCAGTCATCAAAACTACCTGGTGCTGGCTAAGAAACAGAGTTGTGGATTAGTGGAATAGGATAGGTACACAAGATGGAGAAGTCAACAACTATAGCAATCTACTCTTTGATAAACCCAAAGAATCTTCTGGGCTAAGAATTCACTATTTCACAAAAACTGTTGGGAAAATAGGAAAATGGTAGGGCAAAAACTGGGCATAGACCAATATCTTACACCATATACCAAAATAAAGTCAAAATGGGTTCATGATTTAGGAATAAAGGCTCATACTATAAGCAATTTGGGAGAGCAAGGAATAGTTTACCTATCAGATTTGTGGAAAAAAAAAGAATTCATGACACAAGAGATAGACAGCATTGCAAAATGCAAAATGGATAATTTTGATTATGTTAAATTGAAATGTTTTTGTATAAAAAAAGCCAATGCAACAAAGATTAAGAGAGAAGCAGAAAATTGGGAGAAAATCTTTACAACCAGTGTCTCTGATAAAGGCCTCATCTCTAAAATATACAGGGAACTGAGCCAAATATATAGGAATACAAGTCATTCCCGAATTGAGAAATGGTCAAAGGATATGAACAGGCAGTTTTCAGAGGAAGAAATTAAAGATATCTATAGGCATATGAAAAAATGCTCAAAATCACTACTGATTAGAGAAATGCAAATCAAAACAACTCTTAGGTACCACATCTCTCCCGTCAGATTGGCCAAAATGACAAAACAGGAAAATTATAAATGCTGGAGAGGATGTGGGAAAATTGGAACATTGTTACATTGCTGATGGAGCTGTAAACTGATCCAGTCATTTTGGAGAGCAATTTGGAACTACGCCCAAAGGGCTATAAAAATGTTCATACCCTTTGACCCAACAATACCACTTCTAGGGTCGTATCCCAAAGAGATCACAAAAGTGGGAAAAGGACCCATGTGTACAAAAATATTTATAGCAGCTCTTCTTGTAGTAGCAAAGAATTGGAAATCAAGGGGATGTCCATCAACTGGGGAATGGCTGAACAAGTTGTGGTATATGAAGGTAATGGAATATTGTTGTGCTATAAGAAATGGGGAAGATATGGACTTCATAACAACCTGGAAAAACCTACATGATATAATGCTGAGTGAGTGGAGCAGAACCAGGAGAACATTATACACAACCACAGATATATGGATTCTGGGACGACTAACCCTGATAGACTTCTCAGCAACACAAGGTTCAAAAAAAGGACTCACGATGGAGAATGCTATCTACATCCAGAGAAAGAACCATGGAGTCTGAATGCAGATTGAGGCACAGTTTATGGTTACCTTTTTTTTTCCCTTTTTATTTTTCTTCTCTTTTGTTTTTGTGTTGGGTTTTTTTTTTTTGGTTCTGTTTCCTCTTTCTCATGATTCATTCCATTGGTCATAATTCTTCTTCACAACTTGACTAGGGTGTTATGAGTAGAAGATATATCGGATTCCATGCCATCTTGGGGAGGGAGGGGGGGAAAGGGGGGAAGAAAACCTGGAACTCAAAATTATGTAGAACCAAGTGTTGTAAACTAAAAATAAAAAATCTCCAAAAAAAAAAACAATAAAGTATGTATTAGAATCCAAAAAAAAAAAAAAGAAAAAGAAAATTTGACTTTCAAACACAAGAATCAAGAGAAGCATGAAAAGGTAAACAAGAAGGAGAAATCATATGGGACTTACTAAAGTTGAACTGTTTTGTTTACATTCCTACATGGAAAGATGATGTGTGTAATCCATGAGGGCTTTCTCAGTATTAGGGTAGTTGAAGGGAATATACATATATATATATATATATATATATATATACAAGAGGGCACAGGGTGAGTTGAATATGAAGGGATATCTAAAAAAGTAAAATTAAGGTATGAGAGAGGAATATAGTGAGAGAGAGAGAAAGGGAGAGATAGAATGGGGTAAATTATCTCACATAAAAGTGGCAACAAAAAGCAGTTCTGTTGGAAGGGAAGAGGGGGCAGGTGAAGGGGAATGAGTGAATCTTGCTCTCATCAGATGTGACTTGAGGAAGGAATAACATACACACTCAATTGGGTATGTTACCCCACAGGAAAGTAGGGGGAAGTGCATAAAAAGGGGGGATGATAGAAGGGAGGGCAGATAGGGGGAGGAGGTAATCAAAAGCACACACTTTTGAAAAGGGACATGGTCAAGGGAGAAATTTGAATAAAGGGGGACAGGATAGGATGGAGGGAAATACAGTTAATCTTTCACAACATGAGTATTGTGGAAGTGTTTTACATACTGATACACGTGTGGCCTATGTTGACTTGCTCGCCTTCTTAGGGAGGATGGGTGGGAAGGGAAGAGGGGAGAGAATTTGGAACTCAAAGTTTTAAAAGCAGATGCTCAAAAAAAAGTTGGTTTTGCATGCAACTGAGAAATAAGATATATAGGGAATGGGGCATAGAAATCTTTCCTGCCCTACAAGAAAGTAAGGGGGAAGAGGATGGGGGGGGGCGGGGAGAGTGGGGTGACAGAAGGGAAGGCTGACTGGGGAATGCGGCAATCAGAATATATGCCATCTTGGAGTGGGGGGAGAGTAGAAATAGGGAGAAAATTTCAATGTTGAAAACTAAAATATTAGATAATAAAATAATTGTTAAGAGAAAAAAAGAAAATGGAGGCGTCAAGAGCAGACTCCTGTTTCTAGAAGTTTTGCTCTGAAGGAGAGGAAAAGAGATTGGGAGACAACGTAATAGGCTAGTAATCAAAATAAGGTCTTTTTGGAAAAGAAGATGTTTGAAGGAGCCAGAAGAGAGTAAGACTGGATTGAGATAAGGAAGGGATTGGGGGAGAAAAGTCTAGAAGGGGAAGGGAGGGGATGAGGCCAAGGATTCCTATGACTGATTCTCATCTTACAAGGTCTACATTGTCACCATCTTGGTGGCCCTCCTGTTTGCTCCTGGCCAGCGGAGCACAAAACAGCAGAAAAAACCACCAGACTAGGGCATTAATTAAGACTGCGCCCGGAACAGGGTGGTGTCAGAAGGGAAGGGAGCATGTTCAAGGAATGCCACGAAGGTGAAATTGACGGGCCTCGTTACAGGAGGGCGTCGAGGCCTCGCGGGCCTCTGACGTCACTTCCGGCACCTGCAGCTTTAGGCCTCTCCCACCCCGTGGCCTCCCTCCCCTTCCTCCTCTCCCCTCTTTTACCTTGCTGGAGGCAGATATGGCAGAACACGTGGCCGCAACTCGTCAGGCTGAACTGTGAAGAAGACTTGCCGGGAGGCTGGAAGCAGCGGTTGCAGAACATCCGGACAGCCATGTCTGAAAGCCGCGGTCTGAGGCCTCGGCAACAACACAGTAGCCAATGGCGTCCCGACTCTGGACAAAGGGAGGGAAAGAGGCGCGAGCCTCTGCGGCGCCTGCGCACTACTGACCACCTCCCCTTCCCAGTGGGAGAGGGAGAAGAGATTGGGACGTTACCACTGCAGAACGAAGGGGGTGGGTGTTGAGCTGGGAAGGGCTGACGATGGGCCCCCCGCCCCTGGCCCAGTTTGGGAGAAAGATATTAAACAGCTGTTCAGTATCATTCTGTCACCCCAATTGCATGAGGCATCTATGTAGACGGGGGTCTTAGGGAAGTTATCCTATCACAGCATCTCCCCCCGTCATCACTTCGATGATGGCACCTCCCGTGGGAACGCCGCTGCCTTTTAAAAGGACTGACTAAAGCGACCTATAATCATTGCCCTGCTGGGTAGGGAGAACTGAGGTCGAAACAAGCGTAATTAAGAAACGTCACAGACTATGTATGTGTGCTCTGCTGTTTTATTAGTTCAAAGATTAAAAAAAAAAACAGGTGCCCAGCCCTCAGGGAGCTGCCAATCTACTAGATTACTTTTTTAAATTAATTTATTTATTTAATATATTTAGTTTTCAGCATTGATTTACTAGATTACTTTTAAAAGGTTCATCTGGACCCCATGATTTCTTAGGTGTAAGCAACTCCCACTAACAAAACTGTCAGTTTTCTGCGGTACAGACAATATTTAGTGCCTAATATGCACCAGTCGTTGTGCCAGGCGCTGATGATACAAAAAAATGGCAAAGATGGTCCCTGCCCTCGAGGATGTCGCTATCTTACTTGAGACAACATGCAAATAAACTGTACAATTATATACAGTGTAGGATAAATAGGAAATAACTGAAGGAAGGCACTAGAATTCAGAGGGATTGTAGCAGATGGGATTTTACGTTTTACTACTTCCATTTTATAGATGGGAAAACTGAGGCATAAAGGCTAAGTGGCTCACCCATTGGTCACACATCTAGTAAATGTCTGGGGCAACAATTAAACACCGGGCTTCTGAACCTGTTATCAAGACAGCAGGGTAAAAGAGGAGTCCAAGTTTCCTTGAAAGCTAAGGTCCCATGAGATCTTTGTGGGTCCCCCCCTACTGACTAGCACCTCCTTTCTTCAAAAAACTGAATTCCCTTTCCACTGAACCATCCCGTGAATGATGAGGGGAAGAAGGGCGTGTGGAAATCGTTCAGTTTACTCAATCGCCCTCAAAGTCATTTGGAGGTTTCTGCCTCAGGCATTCAGAAATCCCCACTTTCTTCAGGAAGCCTTTCAGGCTCCCTCTATTGCTTTCCCTCTGAAATTATCGTCCATTTACACTGTATATATTGTGTATAACCATAGTTGTTTGCTTAGTTGGGCAAATGAAAATGCATACAATAATCACCACTGGGTATGATGTTGGTGTGGAACTCAGAACTTGGGGACAGGTGGGCGGGAGCAGGAGCTGAGGGGAGCCCATCACACCTGTGGCGAGTGCCTGATGTAGCCTCCTCCCCCTCTGCTGCGAAGACTGATGGGTTAATTGGGAGTGACACTCACGCTCTTCAGACGGGTCAGGCGATAGATGGAAGCTATTTGACAAGGAGTGCCAACAGAGTTTAATACCCAATTTAATTTCAGTTTATTCCCTGTTATTCCGTTTCATTAAATGCCTTTACTTTGAATTTGATGTCTTTGTATTTGACTTAGTAAAGAGATATGAATAGGTGTGGAGTGAGGCTGTGAGCAATGGATTTAAATAGGTCACTACCCCAGCTATACCAGGGCAGTAGTTGAAAAGGGGTATGTGAATACAGAGTAGACATATTTATTGTATGGAACTCCACTTATGGGGGTGGAAGCTTTGTTCCTATATAATGTTTGTTCAATTGCATTTGTTGAACTTAGTAGATAATAGATTTAAAGCTGAAAAATACCTAATGGGCCATCTACTCTAACCCCCTCATTTTTTCAGATAATAATAATAATAATGATAATAATAATAGCATTTACATAGTGCTTTAAGATTTTCCAAACACTTAACATATGCTATCTCATTTGAGCCTCAAAACAACCTAGTAAAATAGGTGATATTATCCTCATTTTGCAGGTGGAGAAAATAAGGCCAAGAGGGAGTAAGGTCGCACAGCTAGTAAATGTCTCGGGCAAAACTTGAACTCAAGAATACCTTATCCATTGCAAGATGAGGACCTAAAGCCCAAGTAGGCTTGCCCAAGGTGACAGATGTGAGAAATTGGTATTTCTCTAGTATTAAATAACTAATAATTATATTAGGACCAAAGTTTTTCCCTTTCCTACTTCCTCATCCAGAAACCAACCAATGTGGGAAATCTTAGGCAGAGATTTACCCAGCCAGGATGGCTAAGATTTTATCAAGGGCCATAAAAGAAATTCTAATTTTAGGCTAATGGGTGCATTCTTGCTCATTGAGTTTGCTCAGACAGGTTCTGGGAGTGTTGATTTTTCTATTGTAAGACAGGTGATACAGAAATTGATGTCTGTTTGACCAAGAATTGGGTGATCCAAGTCACTACCCCAAGATCCTCATTGTAATATAGCCCAGCCTCTCATGGTAATATTTATTTTCTCATTAATAGTTAACCAATCAGAGTTGATTGCCGCCCCTCAGGAATATCTGCTCTTCGAAGGGCATATAAACTGTGAGCCCACTGCCATGAGGGGTCTTTGGTCTGAGAGAGACAGTCAAATGACCATCCTTTTATTAATAAATGTGCTGGCCTTATTAATAAAGTGATTAAGTTACTCAGAAACTATGTCTCTCAAATTTTTTAATCACGAAAGGTAACAAAGTAAGGATTTGACCTCAGGTTCACTGACTTCAAATCCTCCATATTTTCCATTGTACTATCATGTGCCCTGATACTAAAAATCACACATTTTAGTCAGGAGATGCTGGTTTTCTGATCTCTGATGATCAGACTACTGCTCTGAAAAAAAGGCTTAGATGGGCAAAAGAAGTAGGATAAAAATTTTCAACACTTGGTTTATCAAGTTGTCTCTTTCTGTCATCCTAATTCCAAAATAAATTTAACAGAAGAACTAGGGAGTTACTTAAACTGATTTGAGCACCTTTCCAAATTCAGTCATTGCAGTGCTTACTGAGAAATAGCTGTGATATCTGGGGTGAAATTAAAGGCTTTTCAACAAAAGAACATGTGGGAGAAGAGTGAAATTTGATACCCACAAATCCAAGAGCAACCCATAAATCATATTCTAAATCTGGTAGAGTCCATCCAATGGCATAGCTTGTGGAATTGATCTTCTTTGTACACTAGCCACTTACCTTCATTAGCTGCATTTATACAAAACTGCAAAAGCCCTCTATTTTAAACACATAACTTCCATAAATCAGACACCTGCCATCTTTGAACAGAACCACAAACAGCCTCACAAGACTCATTTTCCTGTGTCTTGACAACAATAATTTGTACAACCATAGTTGTCATTATAACAAATTGCAAATAATGTGGTTTTTCTGGGACTTAGGTACTTACAAAGAAGCCCAGAATCTCAGCCTTAGAAAGAACTTCAGTCCACCCTGTTCCTGACCAAGAATTGTTTCTATGCCATACCCAGCTGGAGGTCATCCATCCTCTGCCTGAAGACCTCCATTGAGAAGGAAGCCACTTAGCATTCCAGACAAACCATGGCACATTGGGATAGCTCCTATTCTTGAGAAATTTTTCCTTATGTCAAACCAAACTTTGCCTCTTTGCAATGTGCATCTATTGCTTCTACTTCTTCTGCCCTCTGGGGCCAAGCAGAGCAAAGTTAACCCTTCTTCCACATAGCTGGCCTTTAGGTACTTGAGACATCTATTAGGGTCCTCCAAAGTTTCCTCATCCTCATATGTCATGAACTCACGATATATGAAAATCCTCACCATCTTCCTCTGGCCTCTTTCCAGCTTATAAAAGGCCTTCCTAAAATATGGCATCCAGATCTACTCTTGAGATCTATTCTAGAGCCAAAGTAAGGCAGAGGACAGTGAAACCATCGCCTCCCTAGCCCCAGATTTCTTACTGCAGCCTAAGATCACATTGAGGGCAGCTAAGTGGCATATTGGATAGCACACTGGGCTTGGAATCAGGAAGACTCATCTTTCTGAGTTCAAATCTGACCACAGACACTTACTAACTGTGTGACCCTGGGAAGGTCACTGTTTGCTTCAGTTTTGTCATCTGTAAAATGAACTGGAGAAGGAAATTGTAGATCACTTCAGTATCTTTGCCAAAAAAAAACCCAAATGGGGTCACGAAGAGTGGAACACAACTCAACAACAGCAAAAAGATCTCATTAGATTTTTTTGACAACTGTATTACACTGTTGACTTGCGCTGAGATTGTAGCCCACTAAAACTCCCAGGCCTTTTTCACATGAAGTGATATCTAGCTACATCTCCCCCGTCTCATTTCTGTGAAGCTGATGTTTTAAACTCAAGTTTAACATTTGGCATTCAGCCCTATTAAATTTTATGTTTTTAGATTCAGCCCAACATTCCAGCCTGCAGAGTTCCTTGCGAATCCCGACTCTGTCATCCAACAAGTTAGCTATCCTTCCCACCTCTGCATGGTTGATAATAAGTAAACCATCCATCCTTCAGCCTTCATCATTTTATTGCCAAAATTTTAAGCAGCACAAGGTCAAGAAACAGATCCATGGGGCGCTCTGCTTGAGACTGCCTTTCATGGTATCATAGAACACCATTAATGACAGCTCTTTGGGTCCAACCTTTCAACAATTTCCCGATCCACATAAATATGCAATCACCTAGTGCAAGAATATTTAAGCTTTTTTGTGCCATGGACCCTTTGGACAGTCTGGTGAGGCCTATGGACCCCTACTCAGAATAATGCTTTAAAATATATAAAATAAAATACACAGAAAGCCAATTATTTTGAAATAAACTTATCAAAATATTTTTAAAACAACCTAAGAGCCCCTGATTCCACATCTCCCTTCCTGTCTCTTGGTCTCTCTATCTCTGTCTAATGACATTCTCTGTCTCTGTGTCTCTGTGTGTCTCTCTGTCTCTGTCTCTCTCTTTTTCTCTCTGTATCTCTCTCTCCCTATTTTCTCAATGGTGGCAGCTGAGGTGTAGTCTTTCTGAAACAAACTTTCGAATCTCATTGGAATAAAGGTGTTACTATTATAGAGTAACATTAAGAGAAAGCAGCAATTCTAGTAAAGTGCTTTGGAATCATGTATCATCAAGAGTTATATAGTTGACCCATATCAAGGTTAAGATGAGAACTGGATCCTGTCCCACTGCACCTCCTCCCCATTCCACTAGCAAATAAAATCCAGGAGCTCAGTTATTGGCTAAACTTGGCTTTTGTAATCATCGTTTATTTGCCAGAGGGTGTTAAGATGCTGATCAAACAGAGATTTAATTTCAGCTTTTGATCCTTTGAAATTACCCACAAAGTAATACATATTTATGCATTTTGTTTTATTAACTTAGACATTATGCAAATCATTGTACAGTTTATTTGCCTCTTTCAACTTCATTTCAAACCAGCTTTTTAGCTATAAAGAAATCTTTAAGGGACTTCATTTGGAAAATTCCAACTGAGATAAGGATTAACATTTGAGCAAGAGCCCACCATAAAACATTGCTGTTTGTGTCTTCACTGGTCATTCGGAAATTTTCTTCACGTTCCTATGCGGGAAAAAAAGGCAGATTTAGTTTCATAAGGGTACATAAAAATGCATGTTCTTTGGGGGAAAGGCTCTGTATAAATTCAAGGTAGTTTTATTATCAGGCAATGATCTGTATGTATGCACAAGAACCCTATCTGATATTATGAGCTGGAGTGTGCTGTGTACCCAAGCATCAAAAGGTGAGGTTCAACATTATAAAATACCACAGTATATTTCCACATGAAATATCAAGAAAGTAACACATGCTTTATACAATTTAGGTTACTAATAACCAACAAATATTACATATATTCATTAATCAACTAGAATCTCTTCTAGGTAGAGACAGGATCTGCACCTGTTGAGTTCCACACAGTGGCAGGGCCAACATACATATTTTGGTGGATAATAAGTATTATTATTATTACATTATATATTATTATATAATATAATAATAAACAACCAGCATTTATATCGTATTCTATTTTACAAATATTACCGTATTTTATCCTCACAACAACACGGGGAGGTAGATGCTATCATTATTATCCTCATTTTACAGATGAGAATTTGCCCAGAGTCGTGCAACTAGTAAGTATCTGAGGTCAGGTTTGAATTGAGATCAGGTCTTCTGGACTCCAATTCCTGCTTTCTAACCACTGCACCACCTAGCTGCCTCCATAGTAGAAGGAAGTGTGTATCAATCCCCTCAGCAGATCTCTCCCTCCCTGCCTTCCCCTTGCCCAGGTATTGTGGGCTGCATGTTCCAGAGTGGGTGTGGCTGGAAGCAGGATAGAGACAGAGGGAAGAAAAGCATGAGTTGTCCCTGAGCTAGTCTATTTATTCACAGGACTGTCCTCATGCAAAAAAAAAAAAAATGCTTGTCCAGTACAGGATTGATAGCTGGGAGGGATCTTATAGCTTATCAAGCCCAATTCCCTCATTTTAAAGATGAGGAAATGGAGAGAAGAGCCAAGCCAGGAGCTAAGCCGAGGGTGCCCAGCTAGCAAGCCTACCAGTCGAGTCTGGATAGAGCCACTCAGTCAAAAAAGGAGCTCCTGGGAACAGTGGATTCATTTTCTCCTAGTCTCATGTGGCTTCTCCCAAGAAGTCTAAATGGCCTGGTACAAAGAGGAGAATTCCTCTGTGCCAGCAACCTTACCCACCCTTTGATAGTTCTGCTCTTTGATGATTTGCTCAATTTGCTCGGTCAGACGTTCCACTTTGTAGCTAACTTCATTAACTTTGTCCTTTGCTTGGGCAATTACTGCAGCAAGGTCACGTTCTCCAACTCGAATATCCAAATGGATTCGCTAAACAAAGAAAAAAAAAGAAAGAAAGCTTTCCAGATTTTTAAAACCACAGCTGACATTCAGTCCTCAGAAACTGGCCTCAATGGAAATTCTTTCCTCTTTCTCTGTTTTTTTTTTTTATTTCTTTATTTGCCCTCTGTCCTCCAAGAAGATTTCCTTGGTCTTCCCTTCCTCATTCCCAAGTACGCTATCCTTGCTTACATTTTCCTAGAACAATTTGTCTGGATGTCTCCTTTGCTGCCATCACATGCAACTTTGTCTAGGCCATGTCCCCCCATTATTAAACTGTGAGCTCCCTGAATGCAGAGACTGTCATCAGATTTTAAAAATCCCACTAGCCATAGACCCAAGCCCATAATGGATGCTTAATCAACAGTAGATGCTGTTAAATGAAAATCTTTCTTCACTGAATCTTAGGATAATATATGTAAAGCTGAAAGGAACTTTTAGTGGTTGGTTAGTGCAACTTCCTTATCTTACAGATAAGAAAACCAAGGTTTTTCCCATCTTCTATTTAACAACTTTTATTAAGCACCTTCTACATGCAAAATGTATGCTTGCCAAAAAGACTGTTTTATGGAGAACTCTCACCGGGCAAGTGTTTACATGGTGGTCAGAAGAAGTGATACAAGGATGCTCTCAAGGTCTCTCTTAAGAACTTTGGAATTGATCATGTGACACGGGAGACACAGCACAGGACCACTCAGTGTGGTATGCCCACATGAGAGAAGGTGCTGTGCTCTATGAGCAAAGCAGAATTGAAACAGCTCAAAGGAAACACAGGATGCACAAGTTTAGAGTGTCCACTCCAAATGTTCACACAGACTGTTTGTGCCCAACCCGTGGTAGGGCATTCCGAGCTTGTGTTGGTCTGATCAGCCACAGTCCGACACATTGAAACTTGACTCTAGCATAATGATGTCATTTTGGTCCTCTTCAAGAACAAAGGACAACAACTAATATGCCATGAGTACTTATGCTAGGTCCTGGAAATACTTCCACAAATTAACTGACCTCTGATCTAAGCTATACAGATAATCCCTTCAATAGTACAGATCTAATCTATCCATGCCTTTTCATTATTAGTCAACAAGCATTTATTAAGCACCTTCTATTTGTCAGACACTGTGCTAAGTGCTAGGGATACAGTGAAAGAGGAAAAAAGTCATCCCCTGCTCTCAAGGACCCCATACTCTAAAAGGGGAGACAATGTGCAAGCAGCCATACATAAACAAGATACAGGGATGGAAATACTCGACAGAGGGAAGGTGCTAGCATTAAAGGGGATTCAGAAAGGCTTCTTTAGAAGGCTCATGTATTTTCCCCTACAAGTCCTCCACTAGGGGCCAAACCTCCCAGAGGTCCATTCTCCCATAGTCCATTGATCATTTCATGAAGGGCTCTTGCCATGCCCTCACTTCACTCCCACGCCACTCATTCCTCATATTTCTTATTCCTAAATAGGTATCCCTCTCCATTTTCCAGTTCCTCTTTATCTGTTGACTTTCCCATTAAAATCTAAGCTTCCTGAGGGATGGGCTGCCTTATTTGCTTACACTTAAATCCAATTCACTTGTAAGTCAAGACATAATCCTCATGACGCCATTGGTCCTCTACGAAAATGAAGGACAAAAATCAATAGCAATCCTCAGTGCTTACTGTCTACCACAAATGTGCGCTCTCGCTCTCTCTCTCTCTCCCTCTCTCTCCCCCTTTAGACTTCTGGATGAGACTCTGGGTACCAATAGCACCCATGGGCTGTCCATCTACTAGCTCTCATTCTCACTAGAGTCTCTTTTATTTTCTCATTCCCTGCCATACAGAAATTCCTTATTATAGAAGCAATGTATTAAATGGTCATCCACTAACCAGAAAGAGTTTGTAAATCACTCTCAATGCCTTATTTCTAGCCTCCTTGGGAATGACTCTGGCCCTAATGGCTATCATTATCATGGCCTCCATACATGTAATGCAAGTCTCTTATCTAGCAGGTTCAATACTCTTGGATTCTTAGCAGAAACAAAAAATGGGCCACCAACCCTTCTCTAACAGAACGAGTTTACTTGAATACCACTATGAATTCACCATTCAGTTTCCCATTTTTTTTTTCAGGCCTGAGTAATCACAGTTCTTTCAGCCATCACTTAGAGTTATTTTCCAACCCTTTAATCAACTTTGTGGCTCTCCTTTGAATTCCTTCCAAGCTCCCCGGCTTCCTCTTTAGTTACTAAGCCCAGATCTGGATGCAGTACTGGAAAAAATATCTAACTAGCCCTGAGTATAACCATCCTAGCATCATGCCTGAATGGTGCTGTCAGGGGTTCCATTAACAAAGACATTAAAGGAATACAACTTACCAGCCTACTACCACCAAAGGAGATGAGCTTTGTAGAGTTAGACTCTAAGCAAATGATGTGCTCTCCAGGCGAGTGTGATCTGAATCTGAATACCCCCTGTGATCCATACAGCCTCGACAATATTACCTACAATGGAAGTGTTTCAATGGTTTGTGAATCCATTTATAGGAGTGATCCTTTCCAGGATTGTCACACACTGTATTAGTCTGAATATAGGTCATTGTGGCACATAGAACTTATAACTAAAAGGAGATTGCTTTGAAAGAAAACACACACACACACACACACACACACACACACACACACACGCACACACACACTATCATAACATATTGGTTAAAAAGCCAGCCTTAAAGTCAGGAAAACCTGGATTCAAGTACTGCCTTTGACATACACTAGTTATATGACCATGGATACCCCAGGAAATCTCTCAGCACCAAGGAAATTCTTAGATACTGTAAGTTACAGATTGGCTGCCAAGCTGCAAGAGTGGAGGGAGTTTCCATACCAGAGGTTCTCCATTTGCTCAGTTATTTTCAGTTGTGTCCAACTCTTCATGTCCCCATTTTGGGTTTTCTTGGCAAAGATACTGGAGCGGTTTGTCATTTCCTTCTCCAGCTCATTTTATAGATGAGGAAACTGAGACAAACGGGGTTAAGTGACTTACCCAGGGTCACACAGCTAGTAAGTATCTGAGGTCAAATCTGAACTCAGGTTTTCCTATGCCACCTAGCTCGATACAGAGTCAAATTAAAACAAATTAAAATACTTATTTATTACAAAATATTATACATATATACACAAATATGTGTGTATATTTTGTGTGTGTATATATCAGAAGTGGAACTATTTCTTCTTCCCACTAATTTCTTGGCCATAATAACGCTAGGAAAATATTTAATTTCCATCATCAGCAGCTTCCCTAAAAGTAATTTGAATAATATCTCCATTCATGGAAATTTGATAACTGACTATTAGGGAGAAACTGTAGTGTTTTGTTGAGCTTCTATAATAGTAGGGAGTGTCCATCCGCTGCCCAAGTTCCTAGGAAAAAGAAGACATCAGGTTTCATAGTCCCCATATCTCAACTTGGTGTCAATGATAGACTTGCTTGAAGATCAAAGGGTCAGGAAGTTTCTTACTCCAGGGCAAGCTTTTGTGTGGCTTGAGTTCAGCAGGAAATCTGTCAAGAAAGATCTTATAGCAGACGCTTCCCTTGTCAGAATCTACATTTGAGCTATGTACAGGGAAAACGATGGGTCCTGCTAAGATCATGGAAAGTCTGAAATATTTCTTTGTGCCATACCCAGATGGAGCCAGGACAGAGAAATATAATTCTCTGGAAATGGGCTAGCAAAAATAGGGAAATATATCTATTAAATACATTTATTAAAATAAGGAGAGGTGCAGAAGAAGTGATGATAGGAGAATTTTTCCATTGCCACCTCTTGGGAGCTGTGGAAGACTACAGGAAGACATAGGGGCTAAAGAAATTTGGGAAACAGCTAACCCCTGCCAGAAACCCTAATGTGGCGAGTGATTCCAAGTGACTGAGACTGTCTCTGGAGAAGGTGGGTCTCTATCCTGAGTAGGTGTCATAATTTTCTTATGAAATGTGTTATACTTTCCATTTGTTTTATTTGGCACAAAAGTAAACCTTTTCTTCCTTGAGTATTGTGAACTGAGAGCTTGTAAGGGGAGGTTTGAGGGAAGAGTTTAGGGGAAAGCAATGAAGCAAATTGATGGGAAGTTACCCAACATGCACCACTGACAGCTCATCATGTTCTGTGAGATTTGGTTAACGTGGAAGTCAAATGTTTTACTCATTTTTAAATTTTTTTTAATTTTTGGCAGGGCAATTGGAGTTAAGGTTGCACAGCTAGTGAATGTGTCAAGTGTCTGAGGCTGGATTTGAACTCAGGTCCTCCTGACTTCAGGGCTGGTGCTCTACTTACTGCACCACCTAGCTGCCCCTGTTTTATTCATTTTTAACCTCACTACTTGTAGACTCGATCACCTTTGCTGATATTTTTTCACACAATTCAATTATAAGGAGCTCTTAGGTTTTATGTAAGCCAGATTTAAAACGTTAAAAAGTCTCTGTTTGGTCTCTGTTTGGACCAATAATCCTTTTCTACTTTACACTAGTAAAAATTCATCTCTGAAATTTGATATAGGCTATCCTAGAGAATTTTGGCAATACTTTAGTGACCTTTAGTAACACTTTCAAGACAAAACCTGGTTAGTTAAAAGTATGCATTCTGGTTTCTGTTGCCCCATACAACAAGGTAACCTGTTGTTTGCCATAGATGTTTTAAAAAGCCTGAGAGGCCAGGAAGATCATGAGAACTTCTTTTAAAAGGACCCCAAAGAGAGAAGTAAGGAAGAACTTGTTCTCTCTGACCATTGTACTTATATGGGACCATCCAACCTGGATGAAGAGTGCTCACTCTTTACAAAGCTTGGTGTCTAGGTTCTTTGAACTAGACTAGACAGAGAGGCCCTGGGGGCTATAAGGGTTTATTTGTACAGCAGTGATCCTGCAACCAACCACAAAATAGCAAATTTGTGTGTGTGTATATGTACATATATACACATATATATGTATACATACATATATATGTATAAAGTACAAAAATTTGTACTTTAATGTTTACTATATAATTATATAAAAATATAATATATTTAAACTTGCACTTTAATATTTAATATACAAATACATATTTAAATATGTGATATATTTATAATATAATATATTTAAATGTGGCATTTTAATGTTTGCAAAGCACTTAACACATATCATTTTCTCTGATCCTCACCACAACCCCATGAGGTAATGTTATGATTACTGCATTTTACAGATGAGAAAATTGAGGCTGAAACAGAAGTGAATTTCTCAGAGTCACACAGATAGTAAGTGTCTGAGGTAGGATTTGAACTCAGGTTTTCCTGACTCCATGTACTATACCACATAAGTGACCAGTAGCTTTTGTTGAATGGATTCTTGTTATGTGAGTCTTTAGGCATCATAGGGAGGATAGACTCTAGGCCACATGAAGGCAGAGATCATATAGTATAGAAACTTTATATCTCCCCCAGGTCTAAAGAGAGTTCTCTGTAAACAGGAAGCACTTAATAATTGTTCATTGAATGCATGTATAGATGATATTTAAGGTCTTAGCTTTAGAAAAAAAATTTAATGATGAAATTCAGAAACTGTTTTACCTCATCGTTGTAAGTTGTAACAGTCACAAACATCCCTAAACCAGGAGCAGAGTCAAGGAAATCTTGCTGTCCTATGTCCCATTGCTCTAGCTTGTAAATCCCTATTAAGAAAATACAAAAGATGTTTATTATAAAAAAGATGCAAGCAATGGTAAGACACAATAATGGCCATAGTCAATGGATCCATCATTTTCATTTCATCCAAATGGCAAAACCCAGTAGCAGTTTTTACATGTCTCTTGGTGCCCCATGTTATGTAGTATAATTAAAAAAAAATCCCTGGGAGTCAGAAGATCTGAGTTCCACTTCTGGCCCTGGGTTCTGCTTCCTCTGAATTCTCATAGTCTGTAGATCTCTTACTCACTAATCCCTTTGTACTTGTCGTTTTATTATGTGTCAGGCTCATTCTGCTGGAAGAAGCTGCCCATTCCACCAGTTTCGGGGGGACCACCTGGTCTGGATCTGCCCTTTGCCCCTCTCACAGCCTAACTTGAGCATAGATTTTTTTTTAAGTCTACATGTCATATTCCCCACCCCACCCCCATTTGGGCAGTAAGATCCTTGAGGGCAGGGACTGCGCTATTTTTTCACCTTTTTCCCATCACAAGCGTAGAGTCCCACACAAAATGTTTGCTGAGTTATATTGGGATTATTAAATGTCTTATCTCTCCTGCTCACCCCCGAGCTAGAGGCAATATGGTCGAGTGGAAAGAGCCTTGAACGGGGGGAAGAAGGGTTTGTGTCCCAATACCCAGGTTTGACTCCTGGCTCTGCCACTTAATAACTGGGTGAGTATACAAGTCATTTTATATCTCTCTCTGGATTTAGTTTGTTCATCTGCAAAAAGGGAGTAATTTTATTAAAATTACTATTATTAAATAAATAAATACTATTATTAAAATTTTATTTGAATAAAATAAAATAAAAAGGGCTTTTGTAAGTAAATATAAGCTTATGGTTCATGTCTTATTTAGAGGCCAGGTACTCTAAAGGGCATTTAACAAATGCTTTTTCAATTTAGTTCATCATACATCATTGTTTTCCTGCACCTTCCCTCCCTAGGCAGACAGTAGATACTCAATAAATATTTGTTGAGTCTCAGACTCAGAGCTGAAAGGGACCTCAGAGATCACTTAGGTCAGTGGGATTAAACTCAAATAGAAATAAGGGTCATTAATCCATACATCAGGATCCCCACAGGCTACATGTTGCCTTAGTTTTAAAATATAATATTATCTGTGTTTTACCATATTTTTATTTAATTAAATACTTCCCAAATACATTTTAATCTGTCTCTGCCACATTTGACCAAATGTGGCCTGTAGGCTGGGTGTTTGACACTTTTCATCAAGGTCATTCAACCTTTATGTTAGCGGTGATCCCTCCTTTATACTGTCCCAGTAAGTGGTCATCCAGCCTCAGCCCAGTTCAGACCTTCATTGGTGGACACTCTCAAGGTAGCTGAAATCAGCCTTTCTAATGTCCTCCCATTCTGCTCCTTCATGTCTTTGGGTACCCGGTGGAACTTGGCAGGACTGAAGCTATTGAGTCACAGATAGCTGTGATGTCTCAGCTAAGTCTTCTCCATTCCAAGATTAACATCCCTATTTCCTTCAGCTAATCAGTCTTCATCTGACATTGTAGTTAATCCCATCACTGTCCTGGCCACCCCACACTAGACAAGTCCTATCAGAGGTGGGGAACCTGTGGCCTGGAGGCCACATGTGGCCTTCTAGATCCTTGACTGAGTCCAAATTTTACAGAACAAATCCTCTTATTAAGGGAATTTGTTCTATGAAGTTTAGATTCAGTCAAAGGGCCACACCCAAGGACCTAAAAAGCCATATGTTCCCCACCCCAGTTAGACTGTCAATGGTCTTCCTACAATATAGTACCCAGAACTGAATTCCAGAGGGCCTCTGACTGGTGTAGAAGACATCAAGATTATCTATCACTTGCCTCTGTAGACACTAAGTCCATCAATAGGGCTTCAGGACATATTAGCCTTTTTTTTTCTAAGCCACCATGTCACCTTGTTGATTTATATTGGAATTGTAGTCATTCATAAGCCTCAGATCATTTGGAAGTCAAGACATTGAACCCTTCAAAATTAACCTGATTATGCTGTCATCTGGCCCACATCTTCTCATCTTGTCTGTAGAGATGCCACGACATAAAGTGCCCTCCAGAATGGGAGGTGTTGCTAGTGATAGGTCAAGTTATTAACCAGACAACTAACCAATATTTTCTGCACGTCATCTGCTGTGATGTTTTGAAGGCCAAAGGGTGCCATTTTTAAAATTTTGCTTCAAGTAAACACACATTAAGATGCTGTTGAATCTATGTCTCTTCCATTCAAAATCCTTTCCCAATATCCCATTTCCCTTAGTGCCTGCTAACTTGTTGCATCCTGGTGTTGGCACTGTTTATTAAAACCACTCTAATGAGGATGGATTGAAAGGCCTGGGGACAATTAGATTTGTAGGAGATATAATCACACTGTCATAGAAAAGAAGGATTAAGACTTGTTTTGCTTGGCCCCAGAGGCCCTAACCAGGAGCTGTGGGTAGAAGATGCAGGGAAACATGTTACAGCTCAATGTAAGGAGGGATTTAATAGTTGGAGCAATCCAAAGTGAAATAAGTTGCCTTAAGATGGGGGTGAGTGGCCTATTAACAGCAGACCTTCAAATGAGGGCCAGGTGACCCTTTGTATCAGGCACTGGGCTGTAATAATATCCCATTACATTTATATACCATCATTTTTCAACCATTCCTTAACTGATGGGTACCCACTTTGTTTCCAGACCTTTATTACCACAAACAAGGCTGATAATGAATATTATAGAGGGGATTCCTGCTCAGTTATAAGCCAGACTAGGCTGACCTTTGATGTACTTTCCACCTCAGATTCTGCAAAATTTTCCCAGGTTGTTTTATGTCAGGGAAATCTTTTCCCCAGCTCCTAGTGCCTCCTTGCCAAAAAGTTTATATATATATATATACACACACATATACACACACACATACACATATATACATACCTACACATACACGTACATATACACACATGTGTACATGTGTGTGCATGTGTATAGGCATGTATATATATAAATATACGTATAGGTATTTATACACATACGTATACATATATTTTACATATACATGCTATCTCATCTGTGTATGTATGTATATACTTACACATGCATACATGCATAGATACATACATATATATAAATGCTGTCTTTAAAACAACCCATGTTCCAGATGAGGAAACTGAGACTCATTTGAAATGGCTTGTTACCATTACAGAGCTAAGTAAATGAATTCTAACTCAGATCTTCTGGTTGCAAGTTCAGGGTTGTTTCCACTAACCAGGCAGTCAAATTAGCAGGGTACTTAGATAATTTGGGAATACTATTAAATGATAGGAGTCATAGTAGTCAAGAAAAAGCATTACCTTATGTCTATAATGCATAAATATGCGATATTACATAAAACATCAAGTCAAATTAAACCTTAAGTGGGCAACCGTCCATGTGAAGGCCCCACAGTGAAGTTTGGCTGATGACTTCTTTGGGCCAGTTCATTGACAAAAGGAGTTTTCTTGTGAAGGAGAATTTGGAAGAGATTTTCTGTAACATGCTCAAGGGAAAGATGGTCAGAAGGGATGATGTTGTTGAGTTCCTTTTCACTTATGCTCCTTTTCACTTCTTGATCAATTTCAGCATCTCTTTTCCTTCAACAAAAATTTATTTAACTATGGTTTACAATAGACCAAGAGCTAGAGATACAAATCAATTGACCAAGCAACAACTATTTATTAAGGATACATTGTATCAGGCACTGGGCTAAGAGGAGGAGATACAAAGATAAAGCAAAACGAGTCCCCTGCCCTCAATGGGCTTCCATTCTACTGGTGGAGGCCACATGTATAGAAATAGTTATATCCAAGGTAGGGAAGGGAAGGAGCCAGGCACTCTGCTGAGTGTTATACAAATATTACCTCATTTGATTCTCACCTGAGAATAAAAACCTCATTTCATAGTTAAGGAAACTGAGGCAAAGGGAGGGTAAGTCACTTGTTACACAGATATTTTTAGCATCTGAGGCTACATTTTCTCCAGTCTTCCAGGCTTCAGATCCAGTACTCTTACAGAAGGTACCAGTAACCAGGGCAGGGGGAGACTGGTAATGATCTACTGAAGAAGGAATCTGAGTCTTAAAGGAAGCCAGAGATTTCAAGGGTCAGTGGAGAAGAGGAAGAGCATTCTAGGCATGAGAGACAGCCCATGTATAGATGCAAAATGTAGGTTAGTATGTAGGTTGGTATGGCCACACGGCAAAGCGTGTGGATGGGAGTAATGTCTAAGAAAACTGAAAAGATAGGAAAGAACCATGTGGTAAAGAGCTTTAAGTGCCCAACAGGGGAATCTATACTTGATCCTAGAGGTAATGGGGAGCAATTGGAGTTTCCAGAGTGAGAGAGTGACATGGTCAGATCTAAGCTTGAGGAAAATCACTTTGGCAGTTATGTATAAAGATAAATACAGCACAGACTTTTATCTCAAAGAAATTACAATCTGCTAAAGGGAAGCTGGGGAGCATCAGGCCTGGAGTCAAGAATTCTCATCTTCTTGAGGTCAAACCCAGCTTCAGACACTAGACTGTGACTCTGGGCAAGTCATTTAACCCTGTTTGCCTCAATCTCCTTATCTGTAAAATGAGCTAGAGAAGGAAATGGCAAACCACTCCAGTATCTTTACCAAGAAAACCCCAAATGGGGTCATGAAGAATCAGACACGGCTGAACAAGAACTAAGGGGGTACAACAATTACTACCTATCTTTTTTCAAGACCCAGACCAGGAACCACCTTCTACAGGTGCTAGGGCTTCCCTCTCCCCTTCCCAAATTATCTTCGGTCTATTCTGTATATATTGCATAAGTATATGTTGTGTCTTAACTACTTAACTCCTTGAGGCAGGTGTTATATTGTAGCTTTCCCTGCAACATCTGGCACATTGTAGTTTGTTGGTTGACTGAATGATAAGAAACAGGACAGCACAGTGGAAAACGGAATCAAGGAAACCCTGGTCCAAGTACTGCCTCTGATACATACTGACTGTCTGCTTTGGTCAACACTAAGACTCTTTTGTTGCCTATTAGCATTGGTATAAGGAATTTCCACACCTGGAATTCCCTATACTGATGAAATCACGAAAGGTCTGGGAGTGAAGGGGGGAAGGGAACAAGCAGCTCTTCTTTGTCTGGTACTTTCTGAACTTTACATCACATTCTCACCTCTCATCTCCTCCTTTGCTGCAGTTCCACAAGACATAAATCAGACTGTATCTTTGAGCCTAGCCCTTCCTGTCTCCTCAGAAGATTTCCTTGCCTGATTCTTTTTCATCATCATCTCCATTTCTATTGTTCCCTTTCTGACCACTTGAAAATATGTTCACATCCCTCTCCTCCTTAAAACAAAAACAAAAACCCCAACTCAGCCTTTCCTTCAAGCCTGCCATCCCCTCAGGCGATCTCCCTTATCCCTTCTCTCTTTGACTGTTCAGCTCCAAGAAGAAGCACCCTTGCTTTTAATGCCTCACTTCCCACTTGCTTCTTAAACCTTTGTGCTCTGACTCCCAACAGTCCTGCTCCCCTGAAGCTGCCTTCTAAAGCCATAGATGACTTGAATTTCTGGATCGATGGTCTTTTTCACAGTTCTCATCCTCCTTGCTATTTCTGCCGATTTCAGCCCTGCCGACTGCCTCCTTCTGGACTCTCTCTCATCTCTTGGCTTTTCTAGTATGTCTCTCTCCTGAGTCTCCTACAGGACTACTTTTTGGGGGTCTCTCTTACTAGATCAAAGTTTTGTATAGGATACAAGTTAAACAAGTGAAAGAATAACATAAATATAAATGAACAACCATATGCAAATGTACAATCATATAAATGAAAAGATGACTAAAAGGAAGCTGAATTTTGAGTAACTAAAAAAGCCAGTGATGCTCCTAGAGAAAAGATAATGAACATATCTCCTCCTTTTGGCAGAAAGGTGGGGGCCTAGTGTACAGAATATTGTATACATGGTCAGACATAATCACAATATCATTTTTTTTTACAGAACCATTTGATTCAAAAGAGGTTTCAATTCAGTGAAGGGGGCGAGGGTGGGGGGAAGAGTGGCAACAAAGGGGGAATACTATATCCAGAAATGACAGTGCTGTAAAAACAGCAACAAAAAAGCTTTAATAAAACTTTTTTGAAGGCCAAAGTATTATTTACCTATATAAATCCACTCCAAAAATATCTAAGTAAAGCCTGTGACAGAGACATAAAGCAGGAGGAGATGCCAGGAGGCCCATAAAGGGGGGGATGTCACATTTTATAGCTTCTCATGTCTTTGTGACTCCCCCCTCTTTATGGCCCATTGGAGCATCCTTAATGTAGTAAATAAAACAAATGGAGACAGCTAGAAATTCACAAGACATAAACCCAAATAAATATCTTCTACATTAGCCTCTGAAAGCCACCAAATTTGGGTCTTTAAGGGAATGGTTTCTAGAGAGAAAAGTTCTGAAGCCAATGGCCCTTCTCCAAGAAACCCAGGTAATTTCAGGTACAAGAACCAATAGATTCATTCCCAAGAATGAAGGTGAAGATTGTGAGGTAAGTCATTTTTGTCTATACTAAACCCTGCAGGATAGTTCTCTTGAAGACCAAAGGAAATAGTAATAATGATTTGTGTTTAAACAGCAACAAAGAGCTTTATGTGCATTATCCCATATATCCAAGCCTTATGAAACCTGGAGATGCAGGTAGTACAGATATTATGACCCCATGTCACCTCCTATATGAAGCCTTCCTGCTTCTCTCCCCCATAAGTGTCTCCCCCCAAATTATTTTGTATTTATATTTACTTGGAATATATATACACATATACATATACATATATGTACATAAATGATGTAGAAGTAGTATAGATATAGATAAAGATATAGTTTTCCCCAATATAGCAGGTTAAATCCAGGCTCAGACACTTACTAGCTGTGTGACCCTGAGCAAGTCACTTAACCTCTGTCTGCCTCAGTCCTCCCATTTATAAAATGGGGATAATAATACCACCTGTCTCCCAGGGTTGTTGTGAGGATAAAGCAAGGTAAAGCCATAAATCACTATGTAAATACTAGGCATTATTATTGTTGCAGTGTCTTACACACATTAAGTATTTAATAAATCTTTGCTGAATGGATATGAATGATTGATTGGCAGCTGTACCTGACAGCTGCCTTCTGAAGAAATCAGTTCTGAAGAAGGACCTCTCCCAAAAACACAGCTGTAATTCATTCACTCATTCATGTCATCCTTTGGATCTAGAAACATTCCAATCTAAAAGAATTCTCTCTTTAAATGGAAATTCCTCTGGGAAGAGAAACATTAATAGCTTCCCAAGGTCTGATAGTCAGCTGAGAGCACACACACTATGGGAGTGGTTTTCGAAGAATGTGTTGGTCTAAGTGCCACAAAACATAAAGAACTTACACTTACACACGTGTGTATGTCTTTTGCCCAGTGCACTCCTCAAGGCAATGAATTATACTGTGCCATGAACAAATTGAGTTTGAGAATCAGTGTAGTATGGGATGGGGGTAGGTGCCTGGGGTAGGAGGGAATGCTAGGAGGGAGCAAAAGGGCCCAGAAAGAAGAAAAGGTGCCCTCCAGACAGACCTTGATTTCACAGTGTTGTTGAGGACTGGACAGCTCCCAAAAGCACCACTGAAAAGAGGCAGTCCAAAATAGCCACTTGGCTTCCAAAAGTATCTTTTTGGAAAAACACAGGGAGTCTTGGCTCTCATCTACCCTTACTCCTGCTAAACCATAGCCTGATCAACACTCTCCAGGGGCAAGTGACCCACCCACCACTTCCTGAAGCTGTGGCTCCTTACAAGGGGTAGGGAGGAATACAGCTTCCCCACATCCAAACCCTAGCAGCTTCTCTGTGATCCAGAGCTGGAATATTAGCACCATCAGGGAGGTGGGGTAGTCAGAAAGAGGAATTGGAAATGGCAACTGCTGCCAATTACTTTGTGGCTGATTACTTTGTGGGTCTGAGACTCGGTTTACTCAATCTGTAAAATGGGGATAATGTTCCTTGCATTACTTACATGAAGACACTGGGAGACCTGCTTCTGGGAGACAGCAAAACTAGCACATGCCTGGATATTCTACAGTGACCTGCTGTCACCCTCAGATGCAAATGCATGAGCAGTTTTAAAGACAGACAATTTTGGCTATGCAGCCAATGGAAAAAGACTGCTCCCATCCACATGGTAGGCCAACACAGACACCTAGTAAATGGTGGAAATGGGCTTGGAACCCAGGACTTCTGATTCCAGGTCCAGCCTATTTCTCTTACTGCACACTGCTTCTTCCTTTCAGAGAAAAGAAATTCTGGTCACATGGAGAATTGCCTCGGAGATTAGCTACCTGGCACACACATACATTATGAGGCCATTAAAATGTCCTGTATTCTCTATCAAGCCTGTATTTCCCTGCAAACTGTGACTCATTTGGGACACTGTGGCAGGGTGAGGCTGAGATTGATCAAGTAATGAGTCGCCAGCCATCTGAGTGATTACCTTTGGATCAAAGAAAAACATCAAAAACCACCCTTTTCTCTGAAGCCTCAAAGCCTTTCATCATAAAGTTGCCTGGCTGAAAGGGGGGGGCTGGGTCTGACTCAGGGGCTAGGAGAGGAGGAAGGCTGGAAGCTGGAGGTGGGGGCCAGGGATGGGGAGAAGGTTAGTTGAGCTTCTGGGGCAAAGGTTTCTTCAGGTGACCAGGATCAGGAAAATCAACCTGGCAGAAGGTCAAGACAAAGAAGATGGAGCCAGTCTTATCTCTCCATGAAAAGAGAATGTGAATAAGACCCTCCTAGGGAAAAGGGTCCCCTCTGATAGTCAATCAACATTTATTATGTGCCTAATATGTGCCAAGCTCTGTATAGACATTGGGGATAAAAAGATGTATAATTTTTATATTATATAAAATTATATATACTATGCACCTATACATGTATAAATGTATATATTTTATATGTACACATAGATAAGTATATATACAAATATGTGTATATGAATATATGTATGTGTGTGTGTATAAAACTCTACTTCTGCCCCAAACCTGGACCAACCTGTTTTCTGAGGTTTGGCCCTTGTAGAGAAGGGACTTCTTCCAAGAGACTGCTGGGAGAAGAGGAGAGGGAGTTTTCAGAGAAAAATAAGAAAGAACTTTTGAATGGAGACTGGGAAATTCCCTAGGGCAGCAGGCATATGGGAAAGCCCACCCCCCACAAGTCCCTTGACTCCAGGTGCTCCAATCCCCAGAGATTGCTAGGAGGTATTGGCTCCCTCCTGGTGGAGCTGAGATCTTATCTGTCTCCTGAAAGGCTCATTTACTCTGATTTCTATTTCCTGATTAATTTGATTAAGAAGTTTACTAACTCTTTGGGTGACTACTGTTTCTGCAACCAGTATTTAGTGGGAGGAGAACTCAGCTAGCTAGAGTGAGTTAAATGTTACCTTCCTTTTTAGAATGACCTGGCAAAGTATGTTTTGTCCTGAACACCTGAAAGAGAGTATCATATCCCTAGACTACCAACATTTGTGGTGTGGTATATAGATATATTTTAGCTGGACACCCCTCTTGGAGATAGTAGAATAAAGGAGTGATCATCTGGCCACACCTGTTCCTCTGAGCTGAAAATGACTTCAGAAGTGCATATTCAGCATTCAAGAAACATCGATTAAGCACCAAATAGCTTGACTTCAGTCCTTGACTTCATGGAGCTCACACTCCAATGGTGGGGTAAGACTTTGACATAGGTCATTATACTATATACAAAAAGTTGTTGTTGTTGTTGTTGTGTTGTATTTGTCCTTCATTCTTAAAAAGCACCATGACATCGGGGGAATGATGACATGACTTGCAGTTGACTTTGATTTGAGTAAGGGAGGGCTGTGCAAGGTCACAGCCTCACTTTCTCCTCCAGAGCCATCTGGGTCCAGTGGCCAGATATTCACCAGGATGACTGGAGATGGCCCAGGATGCACTGGGAGACCTTAGCCCTTAGAAAGGGGTGAAAAGTGAAATCCCTATGAGGGGTCGCCCCTTTCAGACTTTGCAAAGTTTATAGGTCCTCAGGGGCAAGGATAGATACAGTATCTACAGTATCATTGAGTAGCTGATTCACAACCAGGAAAACATCAGAGGCAATAGACCTGGGTTGTCTATACCACCTTAGTATCTTGTTTCCTAGCTTATTTGCGTAAGACCATCAGGAGAAACTTAGAATTAAAAAACTGGGGGAACCCTAAACCCCAGAGATGTTGATGAATGATTATTGGGTAACGGGCCATAGCTTACAAAAGACAAAGATTTGGGAGAGATGCTAGAAGGTCACCATAAGCTAAAGTGAGAAGAGCCCAACTCTAAACCAGTAAGGGTAATCAAAGGAAAAAAAAAAAGAGAAGTTATACTTCTCTACCTAGCCTCTATCTAGTTAAGAGATTTCATTTAAAAAAAAAATAACACTGTAGAGCCTGAAGGAAAGAATCAAATAAGAAAGATTTCTGTCAGGTGTAGGCGAAGAGTTCCTGCCCTTTTTGAAAGGATGGAGCACTATCTCAGTTGAGGAAGGGTTGAGCAGAGAAATAGCCCAGCCATACAATGGCGTGGCCTAGATGTTGCTCTAAGAGAAAACTGCACTCCCATATCATTGTGCACAGTACAAGATACAAAGAAAGGCAGCAGGCAGACCCTGTTGTCAAGGGTTTCACAGTTTAATGGGGGAGACAGCACGCAAACAAGTATGTATAGCTAAGATCTATATGGGATAAATTGCAGATAAATCAAGTTTCCCTCTGTGCTTTCCGTACTAGCATTGAGACAGAATCAGGAAAGTGGGAGAATATGACCTGGATGTATAAAAGGAATGTTTTGTAACCATGGATTCTTGCTATACCATTTGAGTTAAATCCCTTGTTAAGGGCCTAAATGAATCTATGGCTTGAGTGTTAATAGAAAGCACCACAGTGGGGCCTCAAGAGCTGCTATATTAGGAGTCTGACCACTCATGAGAGTTATCCCTAGAGCCTAAGTCAGCAACAGCTTCTCTGGGCAACCCCAACCTTCAAGTATGAGGGCAAATTAGAGGGAGGGGGGAGCTCCAAGGGGAGCGAGCCCAGAGGCTGGATGATGAAGGCTGTAACCCAGGGTGGTCAGAAATGCTTTCTGGAGGGGATAGTGCTTAAATAAAAATGGCTGGCAAAGCAGTGTGCTGCCAGGTGGGGGAAGGGGGCTTAATGCCAGACTGATGATGGCAATAGGAAGCCACTAAAGATTTTTGTGTAACCTGGTTAGATGTCCAAGGGTCTGTGGGAATTCAACAGGTGGAGCAGAGACGAGGACCTCCGGGACACACAATCAGTATGAGCAAAGGAATGGCAGCTAGAGACACAAGGTTATATTTGAGAAATGGGAAGTTTTCTGTTTGGGGTGGGCCAAGTAGACTACATGGAGAGGAGTAATATGAACATAAAGTTAGAAAGGGACAGAAGTGTGAGATTGAGTTTAGTACAGTGCCTGGCACATAAAAGCAGTTAATAAATGTTTATGAATTGAGATTGTGCTGGGCCTCAAATGCAAAGCAGAGGAGTTTGAAGTTGGTGAGGGAAAAAAAAAGGAGCAGCTGGCAAAGTCACTGGGAAAATTCCCAGATGTCTGGGGTGGGGGTGAGGGGCACTGGGGGAGGAGCGGAAGGACTTGGGGCAGTGAGAGTAAGTTAAAACTCAGCATTCAAGTCACTTATCAGGATTCCCTTCCTGGGATGAGCATGGGGGGGGGAGTTTGG